>NC_034596.1:48467877-48510395 GCF_900095145.1 Mus pahari
AAAAAAAAAAAAAAAAAATCATGAGTTGTTAGCATACTTGTTAGTTTTCTTTCTTTTCTGAAACAGGGACTCACAGCCTCTAAATTCTAATCCTTTTGCTACCCAATGCTGGGGTCAAAGGCACGTACAATCAAGTTCAGCATCTTAGAGTTCTTTGTGTGCTAGACACTTATCAGGAATATGATAATATTCTTATGCATTCTGTAGACAGTCAGTTTGTGCTTCTGTTGTCCTATTTAAGAAACACCCCAAGTCCATGGTTTCTTTCATAAGCTTTATGGTTCTGGCTCTGTCATAACTTTGTTCTTATAGAGTACATCTTCGTCATTTATATGCCCTGTCTTTTAACACGTGTCACATACTCCAGAGCCTGGCTTTTAGTTTTAAGAGCTTTTTTCATGGGCATCCATCCTCTTAACAGTAAGAGTTACACATTGATTATATTTCTAGGATCTTCGAAATCAGCTCTATGAATCCTATTATTTAAATTTTATTTCTGCGATTTCAAGAAGTAAACTGGAAGACATTGCAAATGCAGCATTGGCCGCTAGTGCAGTCACACAAGTTGCCAAGGTAAGAGGCACTTGATCAAGAGCATTGCTAATGTAAAACTCAACACTGTCTGAAAGCCTCCAGATGTTTACATCTAACCAAAACAACCTACGGAGTTAGACATCCTCCTTAAAAACATGGCCACTTATTGTTTTTAACTTAAGGAAAATGAGCCAGACTAGAAGAATTTACAACTTGCTGACTTGTGAGACAAATTTAAAGTAGATGTATATTTATTTTGGGCTGGGAGTCATGGGATCCTTGTAGCTCATTTTAGAAATAATTTGAAAGTTTGTTGTACATTATTTGAGATCACATTGACATTGCTTTATCTGCACTATCTGCACTTACTACAGTAAGTCACTGGATCCTCCAAACCTTTTCTTATTTAGGAAAGCATGTCTAAAGAAACCACAGAGTATACTCTAAGGATAAAAATGTACAGCAGACCAGCATCCTAGTGACATCTTAGCCAGTGACACTTCAGCTACAGACACTCAGATAAATCCTGGCTTTACCCTGTGTTGTGTGTGTTTCTAGAATTTTGAGAGGACACCAGTTGTTGTAGGGACTGTATAGACAGGAAAGATGAAGCACGCATTTGCAGATATCCTCACTGCATCTTAGACTTAGATATTGCTACTTATAAGTAGCTTTTCAGGCTTCTTCCTATGTGTTGTCACTTAGAAATTTCCACCAATTTCAAACAAGCATAGGAATTGTTTCAGTCTGTTGAACTAAACTTAGTATTGTTCAGATAGTTTTTTTAGAATACTTTTAAAATTTTACTTATGTGTATGTATGCACACATGTTGGGGTCAGAGGATGGGATCAGAGTCTCCGGGGCTGGAGTTACGAGCAGCTGTGAGCATGTAACACCACTTTGTGTGGGTGCTATAAAACTAAGGCTGGGAAAACAGTTTTCCTCTGGGAAAATAATTTGGCCTCTGATCCACTCCGCTTGTCCAACCCCTGGTAGTGTTATAAAATTTGTACTTATAAATTTACAAATGTCATGGTGCAGAAGCAGCTACTGTGTGGTTGTTAAGAACATGAGGCTACAGAGTAGAGAACTGTAAATTATAGTTTTCCTTAAAGGGGCGTCCATTCCCATCACAGCCACAATTTTACTTCCTGTATCTGTTTCAGTTTTCTTTTCTGAAAATACCACTCTTTTGATTGCCCCAAATTTGTTTTCATTGGTTTAAAAATATTTTCGTTTTTTGTTTTTATTAATCTTAATCTCCTTTTTAAAAAAAGGAGTATTTTTATGTGTCTGTGTGTATGAATGTAGGCCACATGTGTAGCCGCAGTGGAGGCAGAAGAGAGCTAGAATTATTGATGTGTAGTCTATACACATGGGTGTTGGCACTAAACCTGGGGTCTCATGGGCGAACAAGCAAGCCCTCATAACTGCTGAGCTAGTTCTCCAGCTCCTGTTTTTAACTCTCTTTATTTATATAGGTAGGCATCCTGCTACTTGGTATAATTTTTAATTTTTATTTATATTTAATTATAATTTCCCTATTTTTGCATTTGGTGATTCAACCAAACTAAACTTTTACTATAGCTATATTGTAAAATTGTTTGTTTGTTTGTAGGTTTTCGACCAGTATCTCAATTTTATTACTTTGGAAGATGACATGTTTGTATTATGTAATCAAAATAAGGAGCTTGTTTCATATCGTGGTATGTAAAAACATAAATTTTACAATTCATTGTAATATTTGACAAAATAAATACCAATATATCTTAAAGTACACAAAACACCAGCTTCAGATTAAATTATGTCATAGATAAGTAAGACATAATACATTTGGTTTGTAATTCAGTTAAGGACGAGTTCTCTGGCCTGCTTGAAATCCCCAGGACAGCTTGCACAAGTGATGCGCTCATACTAAGACAGTATCTCCATGCAAGACAGTTATCTCTTACCTTGACCTTAAACAAAAGTAACATACTTTACTTCTGTATTTATTTAAGTTCTGGTCCAGATTGCGAGCTTCTGAGAACAGACACATTTTCTTGGCTTCATTGAGATCTCTAATATGCTTTCTTATTGTAATTAGAGAAAAAAATTGTTTAAGAGACTTGGTCTTGTTTTGCAGCCTAAGCTAGCTTCACACTTGGGGTCCTCCTGCCTCAGCCTTCCAAAGGCTTTCAGATATCAACCCCACCATCCTGGGCTCAGCTGAGGCTTTCTATGTCAGTTGTTATTCACAAAAGGCTATTTACAGTTTGCTGATTTTTCAGACTAATTAGCACCTAATCTTGTGTTTGAAACCTAGCTTCCCATAAGCCTTTACACGTAGGAATTTTAATTATAAATCTAAGCATCTTTAATTTTTTCCTCGGCCGATTATATTGCCCCAGCTAGTCTCTGTCAGTTCTGCTCATCCAGCTGAGTGAGAACACTTCACTGTTAAGTTCCATCAGGCATTACCATTGCAGTTATAAATTTAGTTCAGTCTTTTTCTTTTAAAAGCGATTCAGCCAGTCCAGGCAAATTTATAAGCCTATTAAACAAAACTGCTAAGTGTTAAGTAATTTAAAAACTAACTAAGCTTGTAACAAGTATGAAGTTCCTTAAGCATTCAAATACTTACACAGTAACCCTTGGGGTAAAATTTGCATTCCTGTTGTTTTACTTCTACCTTTTTATGGATTGATGACGTATTTACCCAATAAAGTAACCACACTCTGGTCTCAGTCAAATGGAGGTCATCTGAGACAAGGAAACTTGCTGTCACCAGTCGTGTTGGCATTCCTGATGAACAGTTTGCAGCTGCTAAGGTCCCTTCCTGTTCATAGACGTGGAACTGGAGTTTAGACCCAAGGACAATAGTTGTGAAGAGATTTACTCATGCCAGATGATTGACAGAGTGACCCAGAGTTCATGTTCATCAGGGTTTTCATCTGGCCTGACTAGATGACAGTCAGTAGTGACACCTCAATGACAGCATATTTCCTGGGATTTGGTACTGCCTGGTGAAATTATTGTTTTTATCTTCTCTGTTTGGACACACCTAAGGAAATTAGGTATTTTGATATGTCCAGTTAGTTTATGCTTTCCTCATATGTTGATCATGTTATATATTGGTTTTATAATTCAGCTTAGCATCTATATATTGTGTATATATATATATATATATATATATATATATATATATATATATATATATGCAAGCTTAATAAAGATGTAAATTTTGATGGCTTACTTTTTCCTCTTCCTCTTAGCCATTAATAGGCCAGATATTACAGACACAGAGATGGAAACTGTTATGGATACTATTGTGGACAGCCTCTTCTGCTTTTTTGTTACATTAGGTAAGCTTTTAAATCTACCTGTTCCTTCAAAGAAACTAATTACTTAACAACTCATTTTGACATGTTACACACTCTCATTTTTATTTTTTTAAAGACAGAGTCTTACTGGCTGGCCTTGAACTCATAGAGATGAGCTTGCCTCTGCCTCCCAAGTGCTAAAGATATGTGCTATGATATCTGGCTACAATATTGTTTTAACCTGTCTGAATATAGAGAGGTTCTCTAAAGTTGTGATAAAGCATGCATTCTGTAATATTAAAATAAAATAATTGTAGTAACAACATACAGCTGTTCCATGTGAGATAGCATTCAGATTTGTTTTGTCCTTTTAGGGGAGTTCTCATGAGCTCCCAAGTGCTGAGGTGACAGATGCACATCGCCATACCCAGCTAGGCAGACCTTTTGAGTTAACTAACACCTTAGATAACGGGGAATTTCGGCTCCTTAATGTAGTGTTGAAGTGGTTTGTCGATGGTTCCAGCCTGTTGTTGACTATTTTCTAGCTGTCTTTAGTTTCTGCCATAAAAGCTTTCAAACATACTTCTGAGTAGAAAGGTCTGTGCATAGTAGTTTTTAAGGCAAATGCAAGTGCTTCCAGAAAACACTGAACTTAACATAAAAGGGTAACCTGCATCATCTCTTCAAGTTTAACATTTCACTGAATTATTTATAGTTATTTGGTTATATTGAACTTACTGTCTTATATATGGTTTTATACTTTAGTCATAGATCTTTACAGAAAAGTGATTGCAATTTAGATTTTATACATACCTAAAACCTCACAGATTAATAACCTCTATTAATAAATACTAATAACCTCTTTTACAAGTGGAAATAAAAGAGAAACCATTTGAACCATATATGGGGCTTAGATATATGATGAAAATTCTTACAAATTCTTGGGTTTCTCCCTTTTAAGATTTATTTATTCATTTTATGCATACGAGTACACTGTAGCTGTACAGATGGTTGTGAGCCTTCATGTGGTTGTTAAGAATTGAATTTTAGGACCTCTGCTCACTCCGGTCAACCTAGATCACTTGATTGGCCCTGCTTGTTTCCATCATCCTGCTCCCCAAGTCCCTGCTCTCTCTGGCCTAAAGATTTATTTATTATTATATATAAGTACACTGTAGCTGTCTTCTGACACACCAGAAGAGGGCGTCAGATCTAATACGAGTGGTTGTGAGCCACCATGTGGTTGCTGGGATTTGAACTCAGGACCTTCGGAAGAGCAGTCAGTGCTCTTACCTGCTGAGCCATCTCGCCGGCCCCTGGTTCCTCCCTTTTAGAGATTCCTTCCCCAATTTTCCATCTTAGCCCCAAACTTGGATCTTTGGTTTCTAACCCAGTAGGTCCTCTTCTTTTCTGTCTGTTGTTTCTCTGTAGCCAGGTGTCTCCATTTTGTCAAGAGTCTTACCTCCATCCAGTTTTTGCCTGTGTTCTCACCACTCTCCAGTGGACTCGGGGTTGGTTGGCTGATGGGCTGACCCGGGGCTGTGCTGGATGAGCACTGGTGCAGTGCTGCCTCTTCAGCCTCTGTGTCTGCTGTCCTCATGCTGAGAGTGCTGCAGCTGGATAACCTGCAGTCACAGACACGTGCTACCCTCTGTCTGCCGCCCTATGCTCTCCTGCCTTTTACCTGTCCTTATGCCTATGGCGTGCATGAGAGTTGTCACTGTCACTAGCAGAAGCCATAGTCTTAGTAATAGTAGTAACTGCATTTTAACAGTAGATTAGAACAGAGATGTACAAAAGTCATATCCAGTGTTTTCCTTACATATACTACAGCAATAGGTAGAAAGCAGTCTGATGATGTCATTGGTTTGTTGTTGTTGTTGTTGTTGTTGTGGTTGGGTTTCAGAGACAGGGTCTTCTGTGTAGCTGAGCTCATCTTAAATGTCTATCATCCCACCTGCTTCTGGCTGGGTGTGTAGTCGTCTGCCCAGGCGGCTGTCTGAGTCTGTGTATTTTCCCTTTGCTGTTTTTGGTTGGGGATGATTCTTTTGAGGTACAGGATCTCATACATAGTGTAGCCTGGCTGGTCTTGAACGCTTTGAGTTTATCTCAACTTTCCCAAGGGCTGGGATTATAGATGTGTGCTCCATGCCTAGAATTTATACATTGCAGGTATCATTTGAACTTTTTATAACAAGCATACATAACGTAGGCCATCAGAAGAAGGCTTTAAAAAATTAATAGTATTGTACATTTTCCCTTGAAAGTAAGTGTGCCTTCCTCTGGAAAAGCAAGTGCTGGGTTGCGGCATGGACACGGTTGTTCATTATTAGCACACTTCACGTTTTCCTGTCTGAGGCTTCAGCCTTTGATAAATCATTTACTGCATAATAAAAAAGATATTAGGAGGTTCAGTGAGTTGAGGTGATTGTGGAAAGACATTTAGGATTGCATCACATCAGTGAGGACTGTGCTTGCTGGTACCGTTTAAGTTGGGATTACAAAAGGATTACAGTTATTTACTGTTAAATTATGTTTTAAAGTAGTTGCAAACTGTTGTAGTCCTAAGCTCTTTTTATTCTTTCATTTTGAACCAAATAAAGTAAATGCTGTGACTAGAGGGTAAAGTTATCCTTTGAACTACTTGAGGAAGTCCGAATGCTGATCTAGTCCATCCCCTGAAAATATTAGTCCCATGATCAGCTCCATGTAAAAAGATTCCTCTTCTGGCTGTTTATTGCTTAAGGAGAGGTTATTTTCTGAACCCTTGTTTTCATTCTTGAGATGTTTAAGTCCTTTTGTGTCTAGCATGAAATCTATTCATCTTGACATTTGCTAAAGTATACATTTTAGCTAAGAGCTGTGGTCATTGCTAACACTTATTGTTAAATAGGTGCTGTTCCCATCATCCGATGCTCAAGAGGAACGGCAGCAGAAATGGTGGCAGTGGTGAGTTTTGCCTCTGAGTACAAACACTGCTATATGAGTTGCTTTCTCATAAGGGCGTCAGATGTTTCTTCAAGGACTGGCTACTCAGGTTGTATGTGAAATATCAATGCCAGAGACTTGGTTACTCTGGGATTACTGCCAAGTTAGAAGGCCGTCTTTGTGAATGTCTCTGCAGTAGAGTAAAATTGTCCGTCCATGTGCTTGTCTCAGTCTTCCCTGCACCTGTGGCATGCACTTTTACATATTTCACACTTACCTTCCCCCAAATTATTCCACATTCTTCTTTTTATTAGCAAGTGTTTATTAACAACATGCATTTTTAATGTTCATGTTGAATTGAAGAGAATCTTCTTTAAAGGTTAAAAAGGGGGGACCAGGCAATGGTGGTGCACGCCTTTAATCCCAGTACTTGGGAGGCAGAGGCATGCGGATTTCTGAGAGTTCGAGGCCATCCTGGTCTACAAAGTGAGTTCCAGGACAGCCAGGGCTATACAGAGAAACCCTGTTTCAAAAAAAACAAAAAAATATTAAAAGGGGGATTAGGCAAACCAAAGAATTGCTTTTATAAAAAGTGTCCATGTGCAGAAAGACAGTGTAATTAATTCACTGGTGTGTAGACTCAGCTGCCCGAGTGAGCCCTGGTGGAGACTGGCGTCCTCCTAATGCCCCACCTCTGACCTGAGCTTGCTGTACCCTGCCCATCCAGATGAGCCTTCTTTTTTTTTTTTGGTTTTTCGAGACAGGGTTTCTCTGTATAGTCCTGGCTATCCTGGACCAGGCTGGCCTCGAACTCAGAAATCCACCTGCCTCTGCCTCCCGAGTGCTGGGATTAAAGGCGTGCGCCACCACTCCTAGCCAGATGAGCCTTCTTTATTTCAGTCATGCTTAAGAGAAGCTTGGTCATACTGCAAAGTGTTCATGGCTGATACCGGGGTTGAAACACGTTTGTAAAGTTGATTTTCTTAACTACAAGTTACAATGGTATTGAAATAATTAAAACCCTAAAATATTTAGGTTTTAGAATTACCACTTTGTAAAGAAAGTCCAGACAACTAAGATACATTGAGTTACCTACATAATGTCATAAGAAAGTATTAATAGTTCATCTAAAATTTGATTTTCAGAAACTAGATAAAAAACTTCGGGAAAATCTAAGAGATGCAAGAAACAGCCTTTTTACCGGTGATCCACTTGGAACTGGCCAGTTCAGGTATTTATTTGCCTCTTGAGTACAAACATGAGTTAATGTAATTGAAAATAAGAGTTTTTGTTTTGCTTTCCTTGTATGATAAAAATACTTTTATCGTAAGAGAACTATTTCTACTTTTAGATCTGACATTAGAATCAAGGTTTTGACTTAAAGTGAAGCATAGATAGATACCATATAGAAATTATCTTCTTTTGGTAGAACTGTCTCTATATGTTTCTGTCTATACAATGCTTTTCATTTGCATGGCTTTCAAGGTTCAAAGCAATTTCTTTTGAGCTATCAGTAATCTTTTTGGTGATAAATGGGAATGCATTGTTCCCATTTTCACATTGAGATACTAATAACTTGGAAGTATTTCTATCATTTAGCATAAGCAAATAATGCAAAGATACTGACTGCTCAATTTCTGTCAAGTAGGAATATTAAAAAAAACATGAATAGTAGAGTGCATTTTGTTTTTGTTTTCTTTTGTTTTTCTTTCTTTTTGTTTTGTAACCCTGGCTGTCCTAGAACTCGCTCTGTAGACCAGGCTGGCATTGAGATTTGCCTGCCTCTGCTTGTCACGTGGTGGGATTAAAAGCGAGTGCCACTACCACCTGGCCTGAATTTTGACTCTTAACAGAAGTAAAAACTAGTGACATAAAGAAATAAACTCACTGAAATGTCTAAGAATTATCAAGAGGAGAGAGTTTTGTAAAGTGACTTCTTACCTACAGTTTTGATTAATTAGTAAAGCCCGTGGGGACAGAAATTATGTATAGAAATAACATTTACTTATTCATATACTCTAACTTTGAGGGCTTCTTAACTATGAACTGCTCCTGTCTGTGGAGCTCTTGATGGATTTGTGTTTAGTTATTTGGCCTTACCAACTCTCACATCATCATATGCCCTCCTCTGCTTTCATCAATATTATTTCTCATTAAGCGGAAACCTTGGTTCTCCCTGATTGGTTTCCAGACCTGACCTGATAATCTCCTTCTTACCGTGCTGAATTGCGTATCCTAGGAACCAATAAAGGGGCGCTATTTTATTTAGTTGGATAACCTTTAAAATTTTGATTTCATCATAATAATATAACATTTTATCATAATTTATTGAATGCTTTTCAAGTTATTTTAATTAGCAATTTGTTGGTTAGGTGTTAAATATGTTTAAATACAACCATAGACTAGTGGTTATCAACCATCTCGATTCTGTTGCCCACAGACATGCGGTGTTTAATAGTCTTAGCCAGGTGTATGCTTCTTGAATCTGGTGGTGTGTATGGTAGCACATCTAGAAGCATCTTGTAATGCTAAACTTACCATGCACAGGACAAACCATAATGAACAAATTACGTAGCCTCAGATGTTAGCAGTGCCGCCCGCCGCTAAGAAACACTGCCATAAGCCATCTTCCTCCCTCTCCACATACTCTGGGATAATAAAACTGCAGTCATGGTGATGCTATCACTGACATTCAGCCTTGAGTCAGTGACCTCTGCCTGTGGGGTAAAGAGGTGCTAATGTGGTCCTTGCACAGGAGAAGACCTGTAGGGCTAACGTGACCAGGTCGAGGAGACTCGTGAAAGTGACATGCACTGTACAACAGGATGCCTCTAGGGGACATCATTAGCACTTGGTAACACCTGGCAGGCAGACTCTGTGCCTCCGAGTTGCTCTTGACCTAAATTGGGATGATGGAATCAAATAGTTCATGAACTGGCATATCCCCTGTCCACGAAGTGAGGGGTTACTGCTGTGGCAAGTGTCTTCATTTTTCATATCCTAAGGGGATGGAGTTTTTTAATGCCTTTCTTACAAAGCTCCTTTCTTGAATTTGTGTTTATATTTGTAGGAAAAAATGTAATTTTAGAGTATGGAACTATCAAACATTTGGATAAATTTTATGTGATTCTACTGTTTTCCTCAAACAGGCAATACCTGTTCCTTTTTTGTTTTTTCAAAAAATCTGAACTTTATATCAGAGGAGCAATTTCTTTGACTATAAAAATTATTCTGTAAATGTATTTCTGTAGATCTCTTCCTTTAAGAAATTCTTTTGAAACTTAAAATCTAGTATTAAGTATTCATTCACGATCATAACTGACTGTAGTAGAAATGTTGTTATACAGCTTTAATATCAACTGTTCATATCAAAATACACTGGACAGTACTAGAAAGGTTTGAATATGTACATTGCTGTCACATTTATATAATGTTTTGACATACATTTGCAGCTTCCAAAGGCCTTTGTTAGTCCTTGTCGACAGAAACATTGATCTGGCAACGCCTTTACACCATACATGGACATACCAAGCGCTGGTACATGATGTGCTGGTAAGAGAGTAAATATAGCACTTCTTATTGAACTGTGATAAATTTAGTAGTTACCTTAATTTTAAACTAACAGTGTGGCTATAGGCCCAAAGTCAAGAGGAATAAAACTGAAAAATATGGATAAAATAATAGCGATATAGGTGCTTGAGAAGTCTGTGAATTTATTTATTTATTTTTAAAGATTTATTTATTATATGTAAGTACACTGTAGTTGTCTTCAGACACACCAGAAGAGGGCGTCAGATTTCGTTACAGATGGTTGTGAGCCACCATGTGGTTGCTGGGATTTGAACTTGGGACCTCTGGAAGAGCAGTCAGTGCTCTTAACCGCTGAGCCATCTCTCCAGCCCCAAGTCTGTGAATTTATGATCTTTAAATAATGGATAATTAGTGGCTTTATTGGCAGTTATGGGAAGGAAGCAATGAAGGAAATAAGCAGCCACATTTTTTTTATGATAAATAAGTAAAATTTAAAAATTGAAATCATTTCCCTTAGAGAGCAAAACTCATTTCTTCCTTTTCTCCAGGTTTCAGATAAACTTCATTTAATTGTAAAAAGGGACAGTATTTTCATGTTATCTAATGTTTTCTGAAGCAATTTTAATTACGTGCTTAAGAATGTGTATGTCTATGTTCATATTCACCAGCTACATGTTTATTTTGTAATGTATAAAAATAAAGCACAGCCCCAACCTTCAAAGGCAATGAGAAGAAAACATATGCTAAAATCATTTCTTTAAAAACACTAGTAACATCACAGTAGTCTCCACTTTATAGACAGAAAAACCGAGAAGCAAGAGAATTTTCTAAGCATAGTGGCTCATTTTCGTAATCCCAATACTCTGGAAGCTGTAGCTAGAAGATAACCCTGAGGTTCTCTTAGCTCAGGTGAGACCCTGCCTGAGAGAGAGTTCAAAGAATCTGAATTCAGAACGTTGACTCTGAAACAAGCATTCTAGTTGACCGACTTCCAGGACTATAACATATCATCATAAAGATATATAATGTCATATGAAAAGGAAATAGGCATACAGCAGATAATTATTTAACAGTGCATCTTTTTAAAGGTGAGATATTCTAAAGCACTTATTTAAGTAAATCACATTTAGGGCTGCTGGAAGAAACTGTTAATTCTACTACATACATAGAATCCTATTCTATGACTCTAAGAAGAATGTCAAGGAAATAAGAGTGAAAATCCTTTCAGTACAGAAGCAAAAGGAACCAAAGAGAGCCCCAGGAATAAGCATGAAAGCAGAACTGTAGAATGAATGAATGGATTGTAGAATGAATGAATGGACTGTAGAATGAATGAATGGCTAGTTTGAACCTAGGCTTTAGCAGCACTAAAAAGACACAAGTACTGCTGTCTCCCTGAAGCTGCTTTCTAGGGAGAAGAGACAGGCAATAAAACAAAGGAAACGAAGCCTTCAGAAGGTAAAAAAGTACTCTAGCGTAAAATGCTAATGACCAGGACTGCAATTTTAAAACCAGACAGACCTCACTTGTAAAATGCAGCCAACCGGGGACAGAATACTCTAGCTAGAAAGGTTCGGGTGGGTTTGAAGAATGGAGGGTAGCACACTAGCCACAGTGAGGTAGCATGGGAGTCAGGGAGAAGGAAGCGAGGTTACATAGGGTATGGGAAGCAATATAGTACAGTACATGGCTCATGTCACGTGTCAAAACAGATTGAAATGAGTTTAAGGTAGAATGCGAAGAAAAACGCTTCCTTTTTTCCCTGCCTAGAGAGTTGGGAAAGGAGAGTGATTGCTGGAAGGATATGTGAGGTCCAGAAAAATGATTACCACATTTTTGTGAACCAAGAAAATATTTAATGATGCAGGAGATAAGACTGCCCAGCAGGGAGCAACAGTGAGTCATACAGACTGTAGCATTAATACTTGGACTATTCTTTGTTTTGTGGGCCTCATGGACATTCTAAGATAATTTGTCAACATTCCTGACCTTGATCAATCCTCAAAGCTTCTTTCCACCACACCAAATGTACCCTGGGGAAAAGAGGTAGAATAGGGTAATATTTTTGCCTCTGATGGAGAGCAGTTATTAGTTACTGCCTAGTGAAGTGAGCTTCAACACTGGAGTCAGTTTAAGGAGGAGTGGGGTAAGCCGGTTTGGAGATAGCAAAAAGAAGACAGTCCCAGGTCCAGAGCTGTGTGAAGGTAAAAGAAAATTATCTCATGCTGAAAGAGGTAGCCCTTTGGAGTTCAGTTAGAGAACAAAACCACAGATGTTTTTAGAGAGAAACTCTAAATGGCTTTTCTCCGTGACTGAGTTTCAGAGTTGGTTTTTTTTTTTTTTTTTTTTTGGTTTTTCGAGACAGGGTTTCTCTGTATAGCCCTGTCTGTCCTGTAACTCACTCTGCAGACCAGGCTGGCCTCGAACTCAGAAATCCACCTGCCTCTGCCTCCCGAGTGCTGGGAATAAAGGCGTGCGCCACCACGCCCGACTATTCATAGATTTTTAACAGCGGGATTTTCAGACCTGAGTTCAAATGGGGGATGAGATATGGTGACCGGGAGAAACATACAGAATGGGCATGTTGAGCATCTTAGTGGCCTCTAGTCATGCTTTATCAGTAGCCCTCCAGCTGTGCTGAGGGACGCAGGGATCTAAGGGTCTGAGTAAAAGCATGCCATTTAGGGATCATATCTCCTGTCTGTGGTGGTGTGGGAGCTATCTAGAGCACTGAGATATCTTGAGGTCCCTCCCTCCCTCCCTCCCTCCGTCCCTCCCTCCCTCCCTTCCTTCCTTCCTTCCTTCCTTCCTTCCTTCCTTCCTTCCTTCCTTCCTTCCTTCCTCTCTTTTTTTCTTTCTTTTTGAGACAGTTTTTCTGTGTAGTTCTGGCTATCAACTCAAAGATACCTCTGCTTAAAGGCATGTGCCACCACTGGGCTAGGATCCTTTCTAATTGCTACATTTAAAGCATTATTGGGCTCCTTGACTCTCTTAGATAGACATTGAAATATAAAATCCTGTACATTTGGGAAGGAAGACATAGAAAATCTTGTATGTATAGGAAGGAAGACATATATGTACATAATTTCAACAGAAAAGATTAATGCTGAGTCCTGGTCAGAAGGCAGGAACATAGAACTGACCAAGGCTCACACTGGTCTCTTGCGATGAAATCAGAGTGAGGAGTGGAAGTTTTCATGCTGCTCAGTAGACTCACTCATCGCCCACTCTGTCAAGTTAGAACACACTCTGTGTCGTTATTTAATTAGTAAAAGCTTAGGACAAAGCAAAGACGGTGACTCCCAAAGTCACTTTAGAGCTAGAGGCAGAGAGAAGTGAGCGGAGGCTGTTATTTTTCCTTTTACTCACCTTCATATGATAGTTTGCAGCCTCACAGAGGTTGCTTATAATAAACCACATGAGGGATGGTGACCGTCTTCTGCTAGTTTTAATGCAGTTTTTAAATTTTTATTTGTTGTTGAGTTTTTTGAGACAGGTTCTCACATCATAGCCGAGGCTGATCTGGGACTCGCCTCACTGCCCTCCTGCCCTTGCTGCAGATTATAACTGCCATTATTTCTTTTTTAAGCTCAAGGATGGTTTTATTTAAAAAGAAACCCTCTGGGGATAGTGGCTATAAAGCTTGACAGTGTGCAGAGGAGAGCTGACGAGAGGAGGAGAGCCCCGCCATGAGCATTAAGCTGCCATGCCCCAGCCATGATGGGAGTCCAGGGACCAGGACAGGCAGAAAAAGGAAGAAAAGTCACAGCAGAGAAAGATAAGGGAGACCCTACAGAACCTAACAGAGCTTTAGGGACCCTTACTTACTGACTTTTTTTTTAGCTACTTACTTTGGAATTTTCAGTTTTCCAAAGTCTTCATAATTAATACCCTTTGTCTCCACAAGATGGAGTAAAACGTCTACTTTGGTAACAAGGTTGACATTTGATTTTTTTTTTTTAATATCACTTATGTTGGCCTGAAACATCCAAACCATTGATAATTATTTCTATATTAGATCTTGGAAACAACTATGATAATTGAGATAGCTTTTCCATATGTCAAAATGGTTTTTAAATTTAAATGGAAAATATACTCCTCAGACAAAAAAACTTTGCAATATCCTTCTCTGTTTTTGAGACTATAAGAACCAATAAATGATTAGACAGTGAGGGGCTTTCGGTGTGCCTCAGCCTTGGGTGAGCAGATGTGGCTGTCCACCAAGCGAGAGCGCTTGCCCTTGGTCAGCAGTGCGCAGGCTTCAGCTTCGCAGCTTTCCTTGCTGAGCTCTGTCCTCCGAACCTCACAGTCTCCTGTTTGGCTTTTACACTCCAGTGCTGACGGTAACTCCTGTGCTGGGTCCCTTCTCATCCTAATTGCTAAGTGACCGTTTTCTATCCCTCTTTTGAGACCTGGTCTTCCTGTGTAGCCCTGCTAGGGAACTCACAGCAGTCCTCCTGCCTCAGCCTCCAAAGTGCTGGAATTCCAGGCTTGAGTCGTCATGCTTATCTCATTGCATCCTTTGTGGTTGTTTTCTGGGTTCATTTCCTTTTCCCACTGTCATTGTTGACTAGAGTTTTGTTGTTGTAAAGCAGTACTTTATAATCAGTGTATTATCATCTGCCAATGTAAATTGGGATTTTTTTTTCTAGTAGTCACACTAAAAAGATAAAAAGGAGAAGATGAAATTTATTTTAATAATATTTAATAATCTAATGTGAATTTTAGCTCATCACGATCAATTTATAAC
Source organism: Mus pahari (assembly GCF_900095145.1). Lineage (NCBI taxonomy): Eukaryota > Metazoa > Chordata > Mammalia > Rodentia > Muridae > Mus > Mus pahari. The sequence continues at coordinate 48,482,924 of NC_034596.1, forward strand.
AATATTTTATATTCTTCCTTTATAAATGTGATTATATTAATTCAGAGTATTTTAATAATTAGATCCATAGCATAGATTCTATCCAGTTCACAGATCCTAGGGTTATGAAGAATTCTCTAAATAAAAGTGAGCAAGCTTTCTAGAAACATTGATGACAGAGGATTCCTTGGGTTCTGAACTGAAATAAAATAGATCATGCTTACCAGTCTAATCAACATTCACATCTTAGCTGGATTAAAAACCTCTTCATTCCTGTGATATTTGTGCTCCTTGCTCCGTCTGTATGATCAGGGGAGCTCTGTTCATGTTCACACAGATTCAGGGTGATGAAACCATCTCAGTCCATACACTCATCTCACTATGGCACATTTCAAATAAAAACAGAATCAAAATATAGGGTTGTGGGTCAGTGATAGAGAGTGGCTGCACTTCCTAGTACCACAATCCTTTATGGTGCCCATAGCAGTCATCCAGCTTCCCCAATTAAGGCTTTCTGCCTAAGATCCTTCCGCCTGTCGTAGAAGCAGCCTGTGGACACTCTGCCTGAGATCTCTCATAGCTGCTTGGCTTTTCTCCCTCCAAGCATGACAAACTCTCTCCCTCCTCCCTCCTCCCTCCTCCCTCCTCCCTCCTCCTTCCTCCCCCCTCCCTCTCCCTTTCCATCTCCTCCTTGCCTGCAGGGTCCTGAAAGGCCTGCCTATTCCTTCTGCTTAGTGATTGGCCTGTGGCATCTTTACTGATAAAGAACCAATTAGGGAATAGGACCTTAGTATCAGGACCACCCCTACATGCCACTTTGTGGGCTCTTACCAAGCTCAGTACATAGCATTCTTCTTGAGATAGAAGATTGCCTAATATTTGTGCATAATTGAGTTCTCAGAAATAGAGTGCAGTGCCTTAGCACTTTCCTGGCTGTTGTTAAAGGCGTTGTCTCCCCAGGTCACAGAGCTTACCTGCAGCTGCCACTGGGGTATCCACAACTGTACAAATGGGCAGACTGCCTTTTGCTTAGAACAAAACTAAAGTTTTAGTGTCTAAAACTTAGCTTCGTTGGATTTAGTTTTGGGAAAGACCTTTGAAGATCTTGTTTTTTAAGATAGTGCTTTAATATTTCAGAAAATCAGTGGAAGCTATTGTAGATGTTGCCATTTGACTGAAAACCTGATATGTTTGCCTATTGATTCATTTTATGGAAGTCATCTCTTCTCTTTTCACTGCCTTCGGGAAAAATAATGAAGAAACTTAGTCTTTTTTTTTTTTTTTTTTTTTTTTTTGAGACAGGGTTTCTCGGTATATCCCTGGCTGTCCTGGAACTTACTCTGTAGATCAGGCTGGCCTCGAACTCAGAAATCTACCTGCCTCTGCCTCCCAAGTGCTGGGATTAAAGGCGCGTGCCTCCACGGCTCGGCAAAACTTAGTCTTTATTTAACTAATAAATTTATCTGAAAGAAATAATTGATTTTCAGGAGAGTCATTTGCCAACTCTGGATGCACATTATCGCACTTTTTCCTATTGCCTTTCTCATGGATGGTACTGCAGACCCCACACTACTTAACTCTCAGATGAGCTTCGCTCTAGACGAGTTGGGTTCCGGGCCATGCATTTCTTCTGTCCTGAATGGGCAAGGCCAGGATAGGAGCAGACCCTTGAGAGACTAGAGGACTCGTAGGTGGCACCTTGCGCCCGTCTTGTGTTGTGTCTCCTTCCATCATTACCCAGCAGCTTGTGTTTTCACTTCCTGTGTGTATTTCTTTATCATTGGTTACTGTAAGGATCATTTAGTGGGAGCTACTGTCGTCAGTATGAAAACTTTGGTTATTGACTTTTGGCTCCTAAGTACATATTCAATAAATAGCTGTTCAGTGATTACCATAACAGCATTTGAAATTAAAAAGGTTGTAAATTCTTGCCCAAATGAGAATTATTTATATTCTGCTTTGCTTTGTCACATATGAATATACATACATCTTAGCTCAGACTAAGTAGGTGTCACCTGCTTTTCCAAGTAATGGTGTTCACTCACATTAGCTGTCTTTGGCTGTCCAGGTGGATTTGCCTTAGCTTGTGGGAGGTGAACAAGACTGCTGAAGGCAGTGGTCTTAGCACTTCCCTGTGGGCTTTATTTATATCTGTCCATCCTTTCCGTCTGTCGGTGGCAACAGTGTAACTTCTGTTGTGTTATAAACCATTTGTGTTGTTTTTTATTGGTGTCCAAGTGTTGTTTCTTGTATATGATTGAGCTGAGCACAAATTGTTCTAGCTTCCCAGCTTTTGAGATCAGAATTAACTTTTTTATTTGCCTTGCTATTATATAAACAGTGGGAATGTTCTTTCTGCTATTCTGTTATTTCCCAGAACTCTTGGCATCTTTCATTCCTTGATCATTTTGTGTTTTGAGTACTCTCATCAATTCAGTAATAATATGCTCGCCTACTTTTAGAACAGCAGTTTCCTAACAAGTGACTTGTATTTGAATGAGCTGTGCCATCACCGTGGAAATGGTACTTCACTAGAAATCTGTTAGTAAAGCTTAGTGGTTTAAGATTTATTTATTATTATATCTAAGTACACTGACACCAGAAGAGGGGGTCAGATCTCATTGCAGATGGTTGTGAGCCACCATGTGGTTGCTGGCATTTGAACTCAGGACCTTCAGAAGAGCAGTTGGTGCTCTTACCCGCTGAGCCACCTCTCCAGCCCAGTTGTGCTATTTTTTATTTTACTCCCATATGGATGGCTTTTGTGCAAAGTGAAGATTAGATATTAAAATGGGATACTGAGAAGGAGCTAAACGAGTCACTAGTACACTTGGACTGGGATGCAGAGATTTTAGAAATACATTAGAGGTTAAATATAAGTGTAATTTTTTTTGAGACAGGGTTTCTATATATAGCCCTAGCTATTCTAGAACTCATAGACTAGGCTATCCTTGTGCTCAAAGAAATCCTGAGTGCTAGGATTAAAGGCATGTGCCACCACACTTGGCCAACAGTTTATTCTTCTTTGTCACACCGGACATTTGTTGTCACTCTCACTAGCCTTTATCTATACTAAAGAATTTGTTTCTGACTAGCCGTGCTGTGTGGTAAAGTTAGCACAATACTTGTATAAGGCCTCTAAAGAATTAGAATCTCATACTGTTTCTGTCACTCTCTATAGTTTCTATAGTCTATAGTTTGCTCGTTTCTTCTTTGAAGTGCAAGTTGTATTAATTTTTCTAACTGTTACGATAGAGATAGCTAATGGATGCAGTCCTAAGAATAACCCCTTCTCCACACAAGCAAGCTCTTGTATGGTGATGGACTTCACGTAGGCTGCTTCATTCATTCTGTGATTGATTTGAGAGAAAATAGACATGTTTCTCTAGTCTAGCAGTTTAGGCATCTGTATATTTTACACTTTTTTTTTTAATATTAGAAAGGAAATGATGCTTCAATAAACTGTGGTAAAAGATCAGTATATAAAAGTGAGAAAGTATGTTCTTAAGGATTCTAAGTCAACAATATTGACCTTGCATTTATCTAGAATGACTAAATTATGCTAGGTCTACTTAATTTGCTCAAACCTAGAAAAACCATTAATACCTGTCTTAGGGCTTTACTGCTGTGAACAGATACAATGGCCAAAGCAACTTTTAAAAGGACATTTAATTGGGGCTGGCTTACAGGTTCAGAGGTTCAGTCATCATCATCAAGGTAAGATCATGGCAGCGTCCAAACAGGCATGGTGCAGGCAAAGCTGAGAGTTCAACATCTTCATCTGAAGGCTGCTAGTAAAAGACTGGCATCCAGGAAACTAGGATGAGGGTCTTATAGCCCACACCCACAGTGACACACCTACTCCAACAGGGCCACACCTTCTAATCATGCCACTCCCTGCTCTATGCAGAACCAGATGATTGCATCATAGTTACACCTGATAATCTCTCTTTTCTTGGTCAACATTCTGTTTATTACCATCAAGCAGTCATGTTTTTTCTTATTCCCTCATCCCATCCAGACCAAGGGAAGGATTTATTTGACTCGTGGTTTGAGGGGATAAGATAAAGAGTACTTTTAGGCAGTAAGGGTGACAGGACCAGCTCCTGTCAGGACATTTGCTTGCTGCATCATGTCAGCATTTAGGAAACAGAAGGAACTGGATCTGTGAACCCAGGTAGACCCACTTCCTTCAGCATCTTATCCTTATCCCCGAGATGGTTTGCACCACTAGCTGGGGAGCAAGCATTCAGGCATGCGAACATGTGGGGGACGTTTTACATCAAACCATGTTTTATCTCTTAACTTTTTTTAAAAAAAGACTTATTTATTATTATATCTAAGTACACTGTAGCTGTCTTCAGATGCACCAGAAGAGGGTGTCATATCTCATTACAGATGGTTGTGAGCCACCATGTGGTTGCTGGGATTTGAACTCAGGACCTTCGGAAGAGCAGTCGGTGCTCTTATTCACTGAGCCATCTCTCCAGCCCTTATCTCTTAACTCTTAACAACTAACTCACTCTTGTTGAACGAAGTTGATCCTAAAGGGTGGAAGAAACCACAGGCATAGTGTAAAAAAAGGGAAAAAAGAATAGAAGAGGTTTATTTTATTTTTACCTGTTCTTTATATTTGAATTTTGAGAAAGAAAACAAAACGAAACAAAGCAGTTAAATTAAGCCTCAGCTAATTAGCCAAGCAGAGATGGATAGGCACTGCTAGTCTGACCCACGCTTAGAATTTATGTGAACAGAGATGCTGTTATCTTGTGTTTTAACCTTTTAAAAATAGTCATAACTATTGAAAACATAACCATCATAAAAACATAAAGAGGAGGGGATGCTCTGAAATGTGTTAGTAAATGATAAAGAGAATACAAAGTGTGCACTTGCGATATAATAAAACTGTTGTCTATAAATAAAAGTACTTTTCTAGGAGAAACTATGATTTTTCTGTGTGTGTATATTTGAAATTTTAATTACTTTCATTAAAATTCAGCACAATGAGAGCACATTTATGAATAGTGGTGGTTGGAAGGGCACGTGTTCAGCGTTAGTCGGTAATGTGTTTGGAAATACTAGAAAGGGCAGCCACACTATTTTCCTTGTCTAGGAAACATGGCTCCTAAACTGAGAAAACAGTTATTTAAACAAGTTTACTGTTCCCTAGGATTTCCACTTAAACAGAGTAAATTTGGAAGAATCTACAGGAGTGGAAAATTCTCCAGCTGGTGCTAGACCAAAGAGGAAAAACAAGAAGTCTTACGACTTAACTCCAGTTGATAAATTTTGGCAGAAACATAAAGGAAGGTAAATGAGAAAATATCAATAATTAAAAGGTTTATCCTTGAAACAGGGCTGAAGTTCCACCTGACTTAAGACACAACACAGGTCATTGAGTGACCCAACAGGGACAGCGCTAATTAACACAGATGGATGAGTGTCAGGGTTGCTCCATTTCTTCCTGACTCCTTTAGCATCTTCTCTTCAGAAGCTCAACCTGCAGGTTGCACAATCTTTCTCACCTCTGGTGCCAGTTCCATGGCCCTGTCTTTCATTTGGTGTTTGATAGAAAAACTTTGGGGTCATATTTTTCCCTTTTTTGCATGTTGTCCCTAATACAAACCCCATGCTTTATATCTTGGGAGCAGAACCTAAGTCTGAAGACCGGAGATTAATTCAGTCATCAGAAACAATGAGTGAGAAGATTGATTACAGGGTTTTGCCACATGATGTTGCAGACCAGTGTGGACATCCTGTTGCTATGTCTTTTTACTTGATGGGCTCAGTAACTGTTGTAAAAGTTATCTAGTTGTCATTTCGTCCAGAGAAGTCATTCCAAAGAAAAGGGTATTTTTTTTTTTTTTGGAAGCATCTTAAATGTGTGTCTATAAAGATACAGGTCTGTCTGTGTCCATGGGTCCATCTGGGTGCTTTAGGACCTCATCCTTCATCGTATTTAAAGAGAAATAGAAGATAGGAGTTTAACATGATGGGGGGGGTGATATTTATTTTTATATTTAGAAAGTAAAAAAAGAAAAGAAAGGCATGTGTCTGTAACAGATTTGACTTCTCAACAAGAGTTGTTAATGTCCTTTTCTAACTATGGTAGCTTGAGATAGTATTAAAATATTTTAAATAATATTCTTTACTTTGGAATTCAATGTGTACATTTCCTTCTATAATAGTGGTATACATGGAATAATATGTCATCAGTGAGGCAATAAGAGATGGTAGAAATGTTCTTCTTACCATTAAGGATACTAAGAGTACTGAATTAATACTGAGCAATTTAAAAACTGTTGTCATTATAGTTAAATGGTCCCTCTGACATCTGCTAATTTTGGTAATATTTAGCTAATGCTTACTAGATTTGACTTATTTGTATTCCTTTGATTTTCAGTCATGTAAGTAAATAAAAATATTTTTGTTTAAACAGTATATAGCTGAAAAATGTAATCTCATTAATGAAAAGGCTTTTAGCTATAAAATTTATTCATATTTATGATTATGATACATATTTTAAATGAGTTTTATTTGTTTGCTGTTTTATATCCATGTTTACATAAAATATATTCAAAGCTATACATGTTTTTAAGATAATAATCTTATATATGTTTCAAAATACACACATAAAACATGAATCTTTTACTATCATGCTCATAGTTAATCTTGTGCAATTTTGTTTCAGTCCATTCCCAGAAGTTGCAGAATCAGTCCAACAAGAACTAGAGTCTTACAGAGCACAAGAAGATGAGGTCAAACGACTGAAGAGCATCATGGTAAGACTCTGTTTGCACCCTGAGAGTGAAGGTATAGGAAGGACATCTGCAGAGGTTTAAAGATTTATGTCTTTATTATATGTAAGTAGCTGTCTTCAGACACTCCAGAAGAGGGAGTCAGATCTTGTTATGGATGGTTATGAGCCACCATGTGGTTGCTGGGATTTGAACTCCGGACCTTCGGAAGAGCAGTCGGGTGCTCTTACCCACTGAGCCATCTCACCAGCCCCCTCTGCAGAGGTTTAACAAAAATGTTTACTTCCTTAAGACCATTTATTACTTAATAACAACAAAATTATCAACTTACTTAATGTTCTTTGTTTTTAAGGAACTGTCTCACACTGTAGCGTAGGCTAGCCTCAGATTCCTGGCAGTCCTGCCTAAGCCATCACACCCAGCTTAGGTTTTTTTCTTATTTGTTTGTTTTAAATCTAAATATTAAGAAACTGTGTTTTAAGGAATGGGATGTGGTTTGAAATAATACAAGTAATATGATTATTTATATGGATGTGTGCCCCGAGATGGCTTGTTGTTCTGTACTGTGGTCAGATTTCAGCTTTAAGACTGAGTCCTGTGTCACCTGTGGCAAATGTCAGGGCATTTCTTGTTTGACAGTGCCAGCTGACCCTTTACTTACTCTCCTGATAGACTGGTAGCTCCTAGAACCTTTCTGTAGTTGTCAAAATGTGTGTGCTTACCCCCTAAAGGATACTGTTTATGCTTGGTGACCCAACTTATTATTGCTCATCAGTAATCTTTGGAATGTGTTGACTTTTCTGCCTGAGCCTGACAATTTTAAAGTTTTAAGAGCCTTTTCATCCCTTCACAGGGACTAGAAGGAGAGGACGAAGGTGCCATCAGCATGCTTTCTGATAACACTGCTAAGCTCACATCAGCTGTCAGGTAAGCAGATACTATGTTCCTTTGCAGTCTTAAAAATCTGTAATAATCTTAACAATAGGGAACAGTAGATAATAGCAAATGTACCTCTGAGTTTGAAGAATTGAATGCTTTGAACACATTTAGGCTGATTTCTGTTCTCAGATACAGCAGGGTAGCTACCTCTGTGAATAGTTTCAAATTTTCAATTCAAGTAATTTTACTAGGAAAATAGTATTACTGATAAAGTAGGGCCAGTCATCATTAATTTTGCTATTGCTATTAATTCAGTTGAAGCAGGTTTTCAGTACTTTTAGAACTATAGATAAAAGCATGTATCCAATAATCTTATTTTATTCTAAACATTTATAAACAGAATATGAAACTATAGAAGTAATGTGTTATCTCTAGACTATTGTAAGATAACCACTCACCTGTATTAAAGTGATGTGTGTGCTGAGTTCAAGCCTAGAGATTGAGTTCAGTTGGCAAGTTAATTTGTCACTTTGATTCAGTGGTCTGAGTCCCCTCATGAAGCACCAGACAGGAGTTTTATTAGAGTCTGTATTACTTTCTTTAAAATTTGTGCTTAATTTATTTATTTATTTTTTTTGTAACTTGTAGTTCTTTGCCAGAACTCCTTGAAAAAAAAAGACTTATTGATCTCCATACAAATGTTGCCACTGCTGTTTTAGAACACATAAAGGTAAATGTAACTTTTTCCACACAAATGCACTGATGTCTGTTCATTATTTCACTGAGCACCTCTTAACATTCTTAAGGTGTGATTACAGAGAGCAGCAGAGCACAGAAGGACCACGTTGCTGCTTAGCGTTGGGATGTGCTGTTGTCTGTCTGCACTGTCTCAGTACTGTCTCTACATTTACTGTGCTCATCCCGTTAACACACAGCCGTGTATCCAGCTATGGAAAGTGCAGATTAATTTAATTCCATTTAGTTTTGTGTGTTGGTTTTTGTGTTTTGAGGTGGTTTTGCACTGTAGCTCAGGCCTTCAAACTCAATGTCCTCCTGCCTCAGCCTTATTAAATCCTTTTCTGTTGTACTTATGATTATTATTTTTCTCTCTGTTCTTGTTATCTTTGACCAAAGTTCAGTAGTTATACAGCAGCGGGTTTTAACCAGAATATAATCAGTTGCCAGTGTAGTTTTAGATTTTTCAAATAGTCGCATTAAAAAGGCAAAAGCAGTTAGTAAAATGTATTTTAGTCATATATTGTTCATAATCCTTATATTAAAATATTAGTATTTCAATATACAATCTGTCTAAAACATAAAATACCCTCTTTTATAGATGAGATCTGATAAATCATTTTATATTTAGAGTCATATTACATCTCAATTCATAACAGCCTCAAACTCTTTGTCTTCCCAGCTTCACCTCCCAACCCTGAGATTATGCACCACAGTGCCCAGTGTAGAAATTCTGTCTCAAATACACACTAATTACATCACTCATTTGTGTAATTGTCGTAAAATTTTTGGGTTTAGATGACTATTAACTTAAAAGCACCTTTGTTCCTTTCATGTGACAGTGATTTTTTGAAGCAAATTTATTGGAGCTTACAAGTATTGTGTTCATAGTTCTTTTTCTTACTTTCTTGCTTAATGAATCCTTCAGCATTTGGTGTTACTAGTTCTTGAGCCATCCAAGGTTAAACCCAATGGCCAAACGGCGGGACTTGAAAACTTGCTTTCCACTCTGTACAACCATTCGAATCACTCTGAAGGAGAAGTGTATATGCTGCTTACCAAAGATGCAGAAAGTACATTGATTTTTGTTTTGTTCTTTGAGAAGGGACTTAGACATTTTATTTGTTGATGATTTAAAAAGCCCAAACACTAGAAAAGAATCCATAGATAATAGACATTATGCAGTGTGATATTTCAGCCTGCATAGTTCCTGTTAAGCTGATACCTTGATATTATTGATACAATTTTTTTTCACATTCTCACACATATAAAAAGTAATTGTTCAGTCTGTCAGTGATTCTGTTAGTGTCTCCACGTTTTGTGTTGCATCTCTGTTAAATGGCAAAACATCCGTTCCACCCATTTATGTGAGGTCATTGTCTACTGAAGAGATAACATATTAACACCAGGTAAGATGCTGTTATTTTCTTATGTAGGAGAAAGGAGGCCTTTCTTACAATGCTAAGATAAGACTGTAAATTCAATACAGAAAGTAAAAAGTTAACTGCCCTAAACTAGTAAAATATAGATCCTGGTATATATGTAATATAGTGTGATTATGTAGTTAAAACTCTGTGATCTGTTTAACAAACATTTTTGACTATTCATTTTTCTGGTTTTGTTTGTTTTGGGGGTGTTTTGCAGGCCACCATGTGAAAGTAGACAGTTTAAAATCTTGAGGCTGAAGAGATGACCCAGTTAAGAGCACTTGTTGCCCTGGTAGGAGTTCCCAGCACCCAACATGGTGTAGGTCACAAACTTCCAAGGTGTCTGATGCCTTCCTCTGGCCTCTGAGGGCACACAAGTGATGCACAGACACATATGCCAGCAAAACACCCATACACAAAATAAAAATAAATATTAAAACAATTTTAGGAAGTTTAACAGTTGTTTATAGTCCTGTGAATGCTTTGAGATTTAACATTATTATCTGGTTTTCTTTGGCTTATAGATATTGTTTCATTATTGAAAATTTGTTAATTCTCATATTTTCTGACTTCTCTTAACTGTAAAAATCAGAAAAATGCAAGTTCCACTCATGCTACTGAACGAGGTTGCATGGCCCCAGGATGCTAATCGTTATGCCTATAGAAAAGTTGGATTCATTTTATACAAAAGGATGCATTTTACAAATGTATCCTTCCACCACAAGGGAATCCTCAGAAGGTCGCAAGTCAGCTATCCTGGTGAAAGCAGCCATTAACAAAAAGAGAACTGAGGACCAACACTGGAGATTGTCCTCTGACCCCCATGCACCCATGGCACATCCACACAACTGCACTGTCAAGGGCGCACGCGCACGCACACACACACACACACACACACACACACAGACACACACCTAAAAACTCAAAATAGTTTCTAAGTATTTATAGTTTGCATATGTCTAAATTTTCTGGCCATCAATATTTTTTAAGTAAAGGGTGATGTAATTGGATAAAATTCCTATCAGAAAAGTTTTCTAAACCTTTTCGGAAAAATATTACTTTATGTCACATTATAAAGATACTAACTAGTTGGCCAGCATGGTAGTTGCATGCCTTTAATCTCAGCACTAGAGAGGCAGAGACAGGTGGATTTCAGAGAGCTTGAAGCCAGCCTTGTCTACATAACCATTCTAGGCCAGCCAAAACTACATGTACATAGTGAAATTCTGTGTGTATGTTTGTTGTATGCATGTAATTAATATATGTGTGTGTATACATACATATTGCTGACATTGTGTCTTAATCCAGAGTAAATTATGTAATATAAGAATACAGTATTTATGGGCTGGAAGGATGGCTCAGCAGTTAAGAGCACTGACTGCTCTTCCAGAGGTCCTGAGTTCAAATCCCAGCAACCACATGGTGGCTCTGTTTCTGAAGCTACAATGTATTCATAAGCATAAAATAAATCTCTTTTTAAAAATACAGTATTTAATGTTATTCACATTTATGGATTTCATGTGGCTGTTTTGTGAGGCAGTTTTAGTAGCCAAGGATATGACATTAAAATATAATTTAATGAGAGCAGTTCCATTAAGGTAGTGTGGTCTAGGTTTATAGCCTTCTAGTTATTCTTAACCTAAGGTTTATAGCCTTCTAGTTATTCTTAACCTAAGGATTTGGAGTAACTAAGGTAGAAAGATTACCTGTTCTTTCAGCAATAATAACAAGTTTTCATGGGGCTGTTAACAGAAGTTAGGTAACGGAAGTTGAAGGTGCACATTCTTATTTCGGCTTGCCTTCTCTTGTTTGAGAGAACAGTGCACATGTTTACAAATAAGAGGGTCAGTTAGTAACCATAGAAACTGAAAATCCTTACCAGAAATCTCACCTTAACGATATCCTGCCCCGTGTCTGAGAAAAGTGAAGTCACAAAGAAAGGATTAATTTAATTCAGTGAGCTGGAAAATATGGAAAACAAAATGAATACTTTTAGGAGCAGTGCAAAGAGACAGGGGAGTGGCAGGCCTTCCCTGTGTATGCGTGTCTCTATTGTTTTTATTCACTTTTGTATTGTGCACAAACATTACATTTATGTATATGCATGTGTCACAGTGCACATGTGGAGGTTAGAAGACTGTTGTCAGAAATCAGATGTCCTACTGTGTGAGTTCCAGGAATCAAACAGTCCCCAGGCTTGATAGCAAGGGCCTTTACCTAGTGGGCCATCTTGCTAGTCCCATTTTTAGTTTTACTCTGTGAGTACGTCATGGCTGTAAAACTGTGGCCTTGTGCTCCACCGTACAGGGTGAGATGGAGAGATTGTTGCTGGCTTCCTGTTGCTCGTACAGGAAATCCATTCTTTGGTCGATTTACTTCTCATATTCTATTCTGTTGTGCCCTGGCATGCTCCAACTGAAAGCAGCTGACCCTGTCCCCAAATCACTTCAAACTTAGTTCAGAAACAAAATACAAAGACATGAAAATAAGGTGTGTTGCTTGTTGGAAAGAGTCTAGAAATAACATGACTTGGGTAACTTCTGTCTGGTTAAGTGAAATGTGTGGATCCACACGCCACAAAAGTAAGCACAGCGTGACAACCTGGTCCCCTTTCAGTCTGCTGGCCGCTCAGATCATTCTGATGTGACCAAAGTAGTAAACTGGAGCTGGAGAAATGGCTCAGCCACTGAGGCTAGGCCAAAAACAAAAAACAAAAGTAAGATACTTAACTCTCTGTAATTACATAAACATTTGGTTATACATTTGATGATAAAAAAAAAAAATAGAAATTTGTTAGCAAGAGACTCTTACTATATTTTTACCTAGTGTTTATTTTGAAACAGGCAAGAAAACTGGATGTATATTTTGAATATGAAGAAAAAATAATGAGCAAGACTACCCTGGATAAGTCCCTCCTAGACGTCATCTCCGACCCTGATGGTGTGTGCCTCGGACCTGAGAATGTTTCCAGGGACGGGTCTAGTGTTTCAGCCAGACAGAATTGAAGTAGAATTACTGTATTAGTCAGTAATTCTTATATTAATTATAAGAGCTATTTTATGCTGAAAAATATTTCAACATAGCCGTTCTTAAAAATGGAAAATGATTTTTCCCACCTTTGGTAGTGTGTTTAAATACTTTGTATTCATTTCTTTAATGCGATCTATATGGCCTTCAGGTCTCACTCACTCCAGATTTGAATGAGTGACATTGTCTCTACCTCACTGTGGTTTATCCAGAGAGTATTTGGGGAATGTAATAACTAAGACTGAGGTCTACTTCAAATGTTCAGGAATATACTTTAAAAACAGTGTGGGGCGCTTCACAAACTGCAGTGGGGACATGGCTCACTGATAGAGTGCTTGCAGTGCAGACCTGTGCTTCAGTCTGTGCCTGTTCTAGTACTGGAAGGAAGAGGCCCAGGGGCGGGGGCGCCCTGTGACTTGTCAATTGCAAGGGTCTGGGAGCAGCTGTACCCCTCCCCCCTTAGATTCTGACTACAAATGGCATTTTCCACGAGGACTAAGCACAGAAAGAGCTGATAAATAATAGGATATAGGTTAAGTAATTGAAAATTTTAAAAAATGAGATTAGAACATTAGTTGTGCTAGAAAACAAGTAACAACAACAAAAAGTTAAAAAGACCATCTGACCATCAAAATAAAAATATAATAATAAATCATGGGAAGCCATGATTTTGAATAGGCAAAATAGGTGAGATAACTGAAATTTGATAGAATGTTTATATGATCTCAGAGCACTGAATCTTTTAGTGAGACTTCATCGCTGTTACAATGACTGAAACCGTTTAAAGGGAGGAACGATTTTAGAAGCCTTGGTCCATTGTTGTCTGCTTCCACTGCTTTGAGGTGATACTGAACACCCGTGGGAGAGCGAACAGCTGACTTCAGGGCCACCACGCTGGGAGGTCAGGGGTCCAGCACAGAGCCAGTGATCTCCTTCCCCCAGTTAGACCCACCTCCTAATTCCTAACATTTGATAAGAGGGCCATCATTTTGTGAGTCAATTGGGTCAGAACTCTTAGGAACCAGTCACTTCCCAAGGCCTATCTGCTGGCAGCCTAGAGTCCTAGTACATGAGCCTACTTGAGACATTTCATATTTGAACACTAGTACTTCCCTACAAACACTTGTTCACTATAAAGACAGAAATAGAAACGTTACAGTAAGAACCAAAGTAAATACCTCATTAGGTAATCTCATTTAACATTACCAGTAATGAAGTACCAAATGTTGTAAACCCAGGAACTTGACAAAACTGCCGCTGAGGTTTCATATTTGGGAAATAAGGATAAACTGAGTGGTATCTGGACTCTGAGTCCATGGAGCTCCACACTTCATCAGCTGTCACTTTTTTTAAATCTGGTCTTATTATTAGGTGCTTATAATGTTATGCTTTATCTTTTTTAGGTGTTTTGTTTTTGTTTTGTTGATTAGTTGATTTTTGAGATAGAAATCTTACTTTATAGTCCATCAGGTCTGAAACTTATGTTTAGCCCAGGCTAGCCTTGAACTTAGAATCTTTCTTTCTCCGGTCTTCAGTATGACCAGCTCTTAGTTTTTATTCTGATGAAATACAACGTGACAGTTATAAGTCTTTACATCCTAGGACACACTTTCCAGTGAGATTTGGTAGGTTACTGAGACCACTTCTTTATCACTTTTCTGTCAAAGTGCACCCTGTGGAAGGAGAGGGATGATTGAGTTGCTCTGGAAAATCTGGGTCTTGAGTTATACTAGTAATCACTTGGAAAACTCCCATGGTAATGAAGAATTTCTTTGAAACTTTAGTTTTGTTTTAAAGTTTGAGGTAAATATACTCCATTTCATATCTTAATATAAGAGTATAGTTTTCACCAACCTTGTAGTAAAACTCCTCAGAGGGGGCAGATGGGTTCAGGAAATGAGACTTTTGTCTCAGCTCCTGCTGTCATTTAGCTAGCAGATCTTATAACCTGACACCTAGGGATGACTGACGCCTCTGCCTTGGACAGTCCTGTGTTCATTCCTTGCCATCTGAAGGTGTGCTGCTTAGAGCTGCACACCTGCGAGTGTCTGTCCTTCCCTTTTTGGTTCATGCCTGAGGACAATCTTTGCAGTTGGGAGACAAGTGAGGTGTTTCTGTAGTCAGTCCTCTAACCCACCTCTCATGTCCCCTGTGAATGCGGCTGTGGTTTTGCCTCCTTCAGCTCACATGAGCAGGAACCACATGGCATCCTGTCACATTTATACATGCCTTGAGTTTTAAGGTTCTTCTAAGTGTTAATTATAATGCTCAGTAATCACAATTACAAGTCTTTTTTTCCCCCTTGCCTCCTTTGTAGCAGGGACTCCGGAAGACAAGATGAGGCTGTTTCTTATCTATTACATAAGCGCGCAGCAAGCACTGTCTGAGGTATGGACGCTGACATTTGGGGGATGGGGTGCTTATCTCCAGTTGCCAGCTAGACTTGCAAAACAAGAAGTAAAAGGTCACTAAATATGTGATGCTAATTTAGCCAAAGAACAAAACAACGGGAACAGTTATGGGGATTTTGTCAGCTGCAGTTTATACCCGTATTTGTGCCAGCACTTGGGAACCTGACCACAGTCACAGGGAGCAAGTATAAACTGACCTCAAGTGTCAAAATTCTTACTTCTGAAAACTAGCTGTCCTAAACTAAATTAACCCAGTTTGCTGTGCATTTCAGAAGATTGGTCTTATTATTTTAAGACTGTTTTCAAACCAGAGACTGTTCCAGAATATACCCTGTGTGCTGTTTGTAAGGAAAGTGGATTGGAAACCATGTGCTTCCTTCTATTAACCAAGTATAGCTTTAGATAATAAGCAGCGAGCAAAAGAGCCTCCATGATGCTATGAGAGAGAATTGTTAATACCAGTTTTTGTTATTATTGTTTGATAAGTTGTAATGCTTCCGCTGGTCAAAAATTATTAGTGTATGAAGTCACTGTTTGCTTGGAGCTCTTTTACTTTGCTGTGGACTATATTCATCACTTAACTTTTCTTATAGCTTATGCAGGAATAAAAAGCATGGTGGTTCTTTCCTAGAAAAGCTTTTTTCAGTGAAGGTCTACCTGTGGCTTAGTCTCCCATGTCCTATCTATAATATTTTAAGAACATAATCTTTTAAACCTTAGTATTGCCTTAATTTAACTACCTTATTTTTCAGTAAAGATTTTTATAAACGTTGGTGATCATTAGGATCATTAAATCATGATGACCAGTATCACCTTAATCATCCTGAAATTACAAAGGAGTTAAAATCTCTAGTTGATGGTGAACTTAAAAGCTTAAAACTTGGCAGCCCTAGGAAGATAACTGGTTCATACAATGCTTGCTTGTGTGGTCCCTAGCACCATGTGTTTAAAAAACAAAAAACAAAAAACAAAAACAGCCCAGCGCTAGGATCCCAGGGCCTGCTGACCAGCTGCAGGCTGACTCCATGGCCTCCAGCGAGACACTGTCTCAAAGGGTGAGGAGTGATCAGGGGACTCCACACACTGTCACAAGAACACACACAGAGGTTTTCTTCCTCTTAGATCAGAGTCACTATGGTGCTAAACTGACACAAATTCAGTTCGGCGTACTCATCAGGGGATAAAGTGAATAGACCAGAAAGAGAAGACAAGTTTAAACTGGGAAGACAGCTGTTCCTCAGCCAGGGACTTGGAGCCCTCCAGTGTAACTGAGAAGAAGCCTGAGCCACCTCAAGCCCTCTCAACCTGGGTCGCTCCTCCATTTTGCTGGCTTAGGGCTTGTCCAGAAGCGAAGCAGAAGAGAAGAAAATTGATGAACTTCCTGAGGGAAGCTAGTTCCGTGCTTTGCACTCCCAGGGCTGTCTTCTCATCAGGTGCTTTCTGCCCCGATGCATACCCACCTGGGGAGTCATTTAAGGCCAGCTCCACCTGACATCCTGACATGGCACTGGCATTTAAATTCAGGCTTTGGATTAAAATCTTGATTAATCAAATAACAGCAGACAGTCTTCTATGAAAGTATTTTTACCATAGAATTCTTTTCTTTCTGCAGGTTGATTTGGAGCAGTATAAAAAGGCTTTAACAGATGCAGGCTGCAACCTTAGCCCTTTACAGTACATCAAGCAGTGGAAGTAAGTTTTAGTTTCTTTTTACTCTCCTAAGTAAGTTTTAGTCTCTTTTTAGGTAAGGTTGTAATTCAGATTTTGTTCCTAAGAAAATAGGAATGCTGGGAAGAAGGCTGAGCAATGTCATGGAGAGTTTTTATGTCCAGGTGATAGCGGTTCCTCGTCTAGCCCACCTTATTCACAACTTAAAGCTACATAAAATCAAGATAACTTTTATCCTAGGAAAAACTTGGTATTTTCTTTTCTGATGCATTAGAAAGTTGGAGACTGAAGTCTTCTGGATCAAATGTGTCAACTGTCAACTAGCAGCAAGGACAAAACCAAAGTTTAAGGCCTTTGTTCCAAGGAAATTAATTGGTGCTTTTATAGTCTATTAGAAGGAATGTAAATTTCAGTAATTTTCCAGAATGCCATAAAAGGTTTTGACCTTCTACTCCTTTTAAGGATTTATCCAAAGAAGTTACTGGAGCCATAAAAGTATAGCAGTGAAAACCAGCCTGAGTGCCCAGCAGTGAACTGGGCAGGGAAATGGAGGTGCTTTAGCACTGTGCAGTGGCACACTCCTGTAATGGCAGTACTTGCAAGGCTGAGGTAGGAGCCAATAACAGCTTGGGCTACATAGCAACACCATGTCCATCTGTTCATCCTTGCTAAAATTGTGGTATTTTTGTAAGATAAGAGTCCAGCAGGATGATTAAATAAGATAGAGGACTTAAGGCATTGGCAACAATTGTGTTACTATGGTAAGAAGGGAAACGTTGTTTACAACACTATGTTGATTTATTTGATAATTACTCTGAGCTCCCCATACCTGTCAGCTCAGCATTCATGGGCTGGAAATACTCTGGAAAAAATAGTTGCTAAACTTGGTATACGTTTGTTTGTTTGTTGTTCTCCTTAATGTTATTTCCTAAACAATACAGTATAGTAGTTATTTACATAGCCTCTATATTATATGTTCCATATAATTTAGAGATGGTCTCAATTATAGGAGATGGCATGCAGAGGTTGTATGGAAATACCATACATTTTATATAAGGAGCTTGAGCATTCAGAGATTGTCATACTTTTGAGGATCCTGGAACCAACTCCCGTGAATGCCTAAGGATGCTATCTCTATTTCTTAATTGGGAGCATGATGAGCAGGACTTGCATCGTCATTGGATTTACATGTGTTGAAGAAACAGTTAACAAACAAATGAAAGAATAATGTTGAACTCTGCTGGATGATCCAGAGACAGTAACACTGAGTGATAAGATCTTAGCCAGTGACTAGATTTGCTCAGTAGGGTAAACTTCTGGGCAGTGACAGTGAGCCAGAAATAGAATGACAGATTACAGTATGATCTGCCTGCATGTGACATGCATACATTTGGTTGTGTAGCTGAAAAGCGTGTGCCTGAGTGTCACTTCACATGCAGGCCTTCTCCTTTGGCTGCTTTTCCTTTCAGACTTCTAAAGCAAGCATTGCCTCTGAAATGCTCTTCATCAGTTTCAGACAGTAAGATTAACTCTGCATTCCAGTCTCCATTAGGAAAGATGTGCATAGCCAAAGAAACATCCAGGATCTTAACCGTGGCTTTCTCTAGAGGGTGATGTGGTGCCTTTTATTATCCATGCTTCTGATGACATTTGAAATTTTTCTTCTGTTTGACCATGTTCTTTGCACTTAAAATATACTTAATCTCTAATTTGTAACATTTGTTTTACTTTCCAATTATAAGATATGAGTTTAACCATTTTAAGAAATTGAGAAAGATAAAAAGAAGGTAAATTTTACTGGGTGTTGATAGCACACGCTTTTAATCCTAGCACTTGGAAGGCAGAGGCAGGTGAATCTCTGTTGAGTTCAAGGCTACAGAGTGAGTTTCAGAACAGCCAGGGCTACACAGAAAAACAATTTGGGCCAGTAAGATGGCTCAGCAGGTGAAGTCACTCTAATGTTGGTGACCTGAATTCAGTTCCCAAAATCCACTTAAAGGTAGGAGAGAGAACTGACTCACAGAGTTGCCCTTTGACCTCCATATGGTCATCATAGCATGCATACGTATACAAAACAGGAATAAATCATTTTTTAAAGAAAAGGACATTTTTATTTGCTCCAGTAATCATGGTACAGCCTGTAGTCCCAGGACTTAGGAGACTGAGGAAGATCTTAAGTACGTGGCTAGCCTGGGCTACATAATTTCACTTACAGAGTGTAATTACACATTTCAGTGAATCAGTGATGCAGTGTTTTGTCCTCTAGTCCCACTGTTAGAGCGGTGTCTCATCAAAGCCAAGGAAGCTTCGTCACAGGACTCAACCATAAAGAACTGCTTCCATTCATTCCTGTTAGCTGTTTGTGTAGTTTCCAGTACAAAAGCCAGTTCTAGTGAAGGCATTAGTTTCAGTCCCCGGAGGTAAATAATGCTTTGTTTATAACCTCATTTTTGAACAAAACTGAAAGTTTTGGGTTTTCTTTGGGATTTCTTTCTTGCTACTTGATTCTTGTCAGAACAGAAGCTGAATATTTTTAACATTTCAACTACTCCATTGTTAGTGATTCCTAATTTTTTCACTTCTGCCCATCCCTCCTCTTGTAAAAAAAAAAACATATGAAGTAGCTAAAAGTCATGAAAAAGTACAGTTGCCATAATGTCTGTGGTGTGCTAATAGTGTGTGATGGATCAGGGCAGAAAAGGATGCTGACTCTCATTTTAGTCATCTGTGTTGCATTTTATGCACACATCTGCAGTGGGAAGAGCAGACATCAGCATCCTGGCAGTTGACTACCTCAGAGTACTGGGAGCCTCTGGGAACACTCTGTATTCCAGAATGTGTAAAGGACTGTAAAAACATTTAGAGGAAGGTATTTTTTAAAACACACTGAAGTGATATCTTTTTCTCCAATTTTTAATAATTACAGTTTAAAGAGATTCTAAACTTTCATAAAATTCATAAAATACATGACTATGTGCAATTACATATAAAACTGCATGCTTTGAAATATAACTGAAGGGAAAACACCACTGGGTAGTGACTGAAGAGAGTGATGATAAAGGAGGTAGCTCTGAGCGGAGTCCTTAGAGCAAATGTGGCATTTCTCCTGATGTGAAAAAGGGTAGTGAGTTTGAAGTCCCCAAAGGACAGCTTGAGCAAAGGTCTGTCAGGGAGCAAGAGAGGATGTGCTATGCCTAGCTCTAAGCTAAGCTTAGTTGGTGCACGCTGGTTCTCCTATGTGTGCACGTCTCTGCCTGAGTTCTATTGTTAGTGACTGTATAGGAAGAGGAGAACCCCTCCCATCGGGGCTGCACTTCTGGTTCGTGCTTGTTTCTGCAGTGTTGCTGTTGGAATCCTGGGCCTTGACCTGCTCCAGAGTTCTGCCACTGAGTTACCTCCAGCCCTGTGTTGCTGTGCATTAGGGAATCTCAGGTTTTGATGTTAAATGTAATTAGTTAAAAAAAATTATTTTTTTAAAAAGTCAGTGTATCTTAGAAGTCAACTCTTTTAATGCCAACATAGTGAATGATAACTGTCCACTTGTAAATACATATCTCCTTATTTCATAGGGCTTTTGCCAAGATGGCCTCAGCTCCTGCCAGCTACGGAAACACTACCACTAAACCAATGGGGTAAGGATTTAGTATTGTTGGTTGAATCTTTGTACTCACACTGATGCCTTAAAAATCCAGTATCTAATACCTTCCTGAAAGTCCGTTATGATACAGCGTGTCAGCGGTTTTCCTGGCCTCCTGGAATAGCTGTGATTCTCCTTTTAAAATGTAAGGGAGTAGCTTTCACAAAGATATGAGCATATGAGCCATTGGTTTCATATGCTTCCTTCTTCTTAAAACATTGTCTTTCACTTTAGGAATATGTAGTTAAAACTATTTTATATTGTTAAAGCTAGACACTCGGCGTTCACAAGGGTTGCATATCAGATATTCTACATACCAGACATTTATGTTATGACATATGTTCATAATAGTAAGGAAATTAAAGTTATGAAACAGTAACAAAGTAATTTTATGTAAGTTGGGGGTCCCCACAACATGAGGAACTGTACTAAAGGGTCTCAGCATTAGGAGGGCTGAGAACCACTGCTCTACAGACTGCCATAGTATTTGATGACAAGGCAATTCTGGCTACTCTTTTCTATATCACACACATTTCAAATTCCTAGTTTTTTTAAAGCTAAAATAAAAGTATGAAGCCCAGAGGAAAAGAAATGTATCTAGTTTCAGCAATCCAGCGGGCCTCCCCTCTGGAGAGTACAGTACGGGTTGCCCTAAACCCTGCTGCCCCTATAACAGACTTAGTTGGCATGAAGAATAGTTTGAGGGCCATGCATCCCGTCCAAGGTTACTCCCCTTATCTCTGTTCATAGAGGCTTTCCATCCTGTTTCTCTTACACAGGGGAGAAAGGACAGGATAAGGGAAAGGAAAATAGTTCCTGAGATTAATAGATACATAGCCCAGTCTCGAGTCTTAAAATCATATAGACTATGTGGAGCCTAAGGTTCTTTACATATTCTGTACTTGAGGCTATTAATAAATGTGCTTTAAGAAAATCTTGGCTAAATCAAAGAATACACATGGTGGAACTTGTGGCTCTAGCTATATATGTAGCAGAGGATGGCCTAGTTGGTCATCAATGGGAGGAGAGGCCCTAGGCCCTGTGAAGGCTCTATGCCCCAGTATAGGGGAATGCCAGGACCAGGAATGGGGGGGTGGTGAGCAGGGGAAGCGGTGAGGGGATAGGGGATTTTCAGAGGGGAAACTAGGAAAGGCAATAACATTTGAAATGTAAATAAAGAAAATATCTAATAAAAAAAAAGAAAGAAAGAAAATCTTGGCTAAATTGAAAACTGCCCCTAGCTTTCTTATGTGGTATAGAATTACTCTTCTCTTACCAAATGTCCTTTGATCCATGTTATAGAACTAAGGCAGTGCTTACCATGTTTACGTGTAGGTTTTCTGTGTATAGAGTGGAGATGGTACACATAACAGAATTGAATCCAACTCTAGTGATACAGAGAGCACTTGACATATTTGCAATATCGATAGGCATTCTATAAGCTATGTGTGATTGAACTCCAGAAGCCAAGTCGGGATTACTGTTTTACATCTGATTATTTTTGCATTAAAACAATCAGAAAGAAACTATGTGTAAGGCTAAGCAATTATGTTGAGGGCATCTCTTTATAGTTTGTAGTGATTATTTTATCATTTTTAAATTATTAAATAAATGTTTATTAACTTTTTATCACTTATTAAATATCACTGCAACAATAATACCCATGGAAGTAGAAATGTTCACAGCCCTTTTGCCTATGGGAAACAAGGTGGTGGCAGAGGGGGCAGCCTGTGGTGTGTAATTGGGCAAAGTGTGTATCAGTGGCAGACTGTACAGCAGTCTGTACTTAATGGCATCTTCATTTGTCTTTTGCCCATACCCAGCCTCCTATCTCGAGTCATGAATACAGGATCACAGTTTGTGATGGAAGGCGTGAAGAACCTGGTATTGAAGCAGCAGGTGAGTGAATACACTTGTCAGAAAACATTCTGCTGACTTGGAAATGTAGATGTTGATGGGTTCGCTACCCAGGCAGAGAAACTTCTGGATTTATTCAAGAAGTATGAGAAGAAAATTAGAACCAAAGGGTCCTTATTGGCATAGTAAGGAAATAAGGTTTCTTTTTTATGTGTAATTTAGAACTCTATGACTATATGCTTTTTTAAAAAAGATTTGCTTATTTAAACTGTACTGTATTTTGATGACTTCACATTTTTCTTTTATCTTTGTTTTGTTGTTGTTGTTGTTTTTAAAAATAACAGTAACATCTCTGGCATATCTAAGATACAGAGTTTTATATCAGTACTAAAATACAGTGTTTCTCAGCAGTACCGAGATACAGCGTTTCACATCAGTGCAGAGATTTACTGCTTAGAAGAGTTCTTTTGTTTTTTGTTTTTTAATATCCCAAATGTTGTCCCTCCTTCTGGTTCCCCCTCATAGAGTTCCTCCCCCATCCACCCTCTGCTTCACCTCTGAGAGGGAGGCCACCCCTCCCATATCCCTCCACCCTTGGCCATCAAGTCTCTACAGGAGTTCATCCTCTTCCACTGAGGCCAGACAAGGCAGCCCTCTGCTGCATATGTGCCTGGGGCTTCAGACCAGCCTGTTTATACTCCTTGGTTAGTGGCGCAGTGTCTGGGAACTCCAGGGGTCCAGGTTAGTTGACACTGTTGGTCTTCCTCTGGGGTTGCCATCTCCTTGAGGGCCCTCTATTCTTAGGAGAGGTTTTAAAGGCCAAATTAAAGACGCTTAGCTCGATCTTATTGTCAGATGTATAGATACCTGTTTCAGAATGGTCTCTTTCTCTGAACTTCCTCCATACTTTTTAAATCTTTCTCGTGTTTTCTTGTGGTAGTTTATATAATCATTATATGTATATTACAAATTCCATGGCACTTTGCATAAAGTGAGTTTCTGGTTTCAAAGAACCTTCAAATTTTTATTTAAGAATAAATAACAAATGAACACCATGTGTTGTTAATAAGGAATAGCGAGAAATCTTCATTTGCTTTGTTGATTAAAAGCCTTCCAAGCTTTCTTTTTGAGATACTGACACGATTTCCTGAGTACTTGAGAGTATATTTGAGCCTCAATACAGGAGGTGCTTCAGTGCTTGCTGTCAGTACCCATACTTTTAAATATTCAGTCTGCCTACTTTACCTAGTTCACAGTACTGCCCTGTGGCACCTCAGAGTAATATGCAAGAGTGTCTAAACTAGTTTGCTATTAAGTAGTTTATTATGGCAACACAAAAATTTGTTTTGGAGTTCATGAAATACAAACATTATCATTTATGACCTTAAATTACTTTGCTTTTCATAACATTTCAAACTGTTAAGAAATCTGTTTTGGCTCAGGCAGTTACTTTTAAGAGTAAAAATTGAGCTCAACAGTGGTAACACACACCTTTAATCCCAGCACTCAGGGGACAGAGGCAGGTGGATCTTGAGTTCAAGGCCAGCCTGGTCTAAAGGATGAGTTCCAGGACAGCCAGGGCTACACAGAGAAATGCCATCTCAGAAATAAATAAGGGGGGGAGGGGAGGAGAATTAAATTTCTCTGTGGTGAAAATTGAATTCTCCTATTTATATAACTCTTCTGCCACTGTCAGAACCATAGTATTAACAAGGAGGTTGTGTGGACACAGCTTTAAATGTCAGTTTTTCCAGATGAGTGTTCATCTCTGGTTACTCCAACCACACTGTAAATTCCTAGCATTAAGAATTTACTGAAGAGTCAAAGGGTATGGACACTTGTAGTTATTCTAATAAATATTACCAAATTGTTCTCCAGTGTAAAGTCTCTCTATTCTAGAAATGCATGTTAAACTCATAGAAGCCATTGTGACATTGTACTATCCTGATACCCAAATATCTAGGGGTACTTGCACTATGGAGTTCTAGGGAAATTCAGGAAGAATCATCAAAAGACTGAGCAGATACAAACTTAGGATACTGTAATTTATACTGCTTACATCTATAAAGGATGGTTTTGGCTTTTTAGTTTTTTAAATTTATATTATGGGGACATGTAGAGATGGCTCTCTCTTTCCACCTTTATCTGGGTTCCAGGACTGGAACTCAGGTCACTAAGCACCTTTCCCTGCTTGAGGCTTTTCATTGGCACTATTAAGATGAACTAATTGGACAAGAATTGAATTAGTAAATTAAAAAAGGATAGAATTAGCAGTGTTCAGTTTTCTAGGTTACTTATAAGAGCCTTTTGTATTTTGTTTTATGGGCAGCATGAGTTTTCTGCATCTTTAGTATCCAGTTGAGTGATATAGCCAGTTGAGTGATATTTACAGACTTGAATCAATTTATGTAAGCATAATTATACAAAAATATGATAAAAGCATGAAGTTGCATAATTTAGAAATCCCCACTGTCTTTGACTCATCTACCAGAGCAATTTGTCTTTAAAAATGAATTATTAATAAAATACAACCAATCAAAACATCTGGAAGACAAACTTGATTGCCATGTATGATCTCTATTTAGGATTATTATTTGTAAGAAAACTAAAAATAATATACAACAGAAAATTTGAAATCTGAATATTATATAATACCCATTTCACAGTATAAATAGATATCGTAGCACTATATTGTACATTAACAGTCTAAATGTCAAGCGTACGTTAGTAAAATGAGCAGGAGTAGAGATAAGGTGTTGATGGATTTCCTTCTAAAGCCCAGTTAAATTTGGGAGATCTACTGAAATATATGTGGTCTGTCTAGTAATGACTATCTAAGGGGCTTGTTTGAGCACTTTAGGGCTATAGGGAGGGCTGAAAGATTTGCATCAGTTTGCAGCTCTCTGGTGAAATTAGGTGTGGAGGAATAGATGTGGGCCCATATAATCCTAATTTGTTGACTTTTATTGGAGGCATTATTACACTGTGATTGAAAAGGAAAGTCCCTTAAGATTTTATGACTTCCTCATCTATAATATGAGCATTGGAATTAGTCTATAGATTTGCTTCTAGCCTATTATCTTACAACTTGGAAAACATTGTTATTTATCCCTTAGCTTCTGTGAGTTTCCATCTTTACTCTCGAACATACTGACTAGGACAGCAGAACCTGCTTCCAATCCTGCTCCCTCCATCAGCATCAGAGCATCTTCCCATGGTCTACAAAGGGGAAGTTAGAGATGGTCACCATAGAGCCGTCAGCTACCTCCAGGGAAAACCTTCTCTGCTGCAGTTATGCAATACTAGTATCTAGGTTTTAATTTTGTGCATATTTTGGGTTTTGTGCTAAGAATTACATCATTAGAGAGGTTTTTTTCTAAACCTTACAGTGACTAAAATCATAAAACCAATCTTAGGAAATAGTTCCTAGTATATAGTTTTTATTTTTCCTTCTGGTAAATTTCTCTCCATTTAGAAACAGATTTTTAAAATGATGAATCATAATTTATGATTTATTGTCTATGGGACTCTGCATCTTAAATCTCTGTAGTGTTTTCTGCCAAGTGTGCCTAGCCTAGGCCTTTAATCCTAGCACTAGAAGCCAGAGGCAAGTGGATTTCTATTACCAGGCCAGCCAGGGCTACATAGTGAAATCCTGCCTCGAAAACAAAGCAAAATATATGGTGTTTTCCATTTTATTTCTAAACACCTGTGTCTAAGTATAGAGAAAATTGTGCTTAGAATGTTTTCATGTTTGTACTTCTCTCAGCGAGGTTTATAAACTGTGACAGTAGTTCTCTGCAGAGAGATTGATCCATTCTACTTGCTGTGGTCCACATGACTATAGTCCAGTTTTTCCTTTTTTGTAATCAAGTCTTCCTGGTTGCCCTGGAAATCACCATGTAGACCAGGCTGACCTGAAACTCACAGAGAACTGCCTGCCTCTGCCTCCTCGGTGCTGGGTTAAAGGTGTGCACCACCACACCCAGCCATTCAAATTCTTCATTCAGTAAAAGTTTGTCCTGGCTTAGTTCAGCTGTTATTTAACTCCCTAGAGCTTTAGGGAGTCTCAGTTGAGAGATTGATCTGTGGCCATATTGGTGTGAAGTTAATTATCTTGATTCTTTATTCACGTGGGAGGGCCAGACCCACCGTGGGTAGAACTGTCCATCTGTGGGCTATGCGATAGCTGAGGGTGAACCTGTGAGCAAGCCAGCAAGCAGCATTCCTCCAGGATTCTGCCTTCTCTAGTTGAGCTATGACCTGGAAGTGTAAGCCTAAGAAACTCTCTTCCCCTGGTTGTTTTTGGTCAGAGTATTTATCCCAGCAACAGAGAGGAAACTACAACAGAGCTTACTTACCTTGTGTGAAGAGATTTCGTGTGTAATTAATTTTCCCCCTTTGGTTATTTAGATGAGACTTACGCTGTAGCCCAGGCTGGCCACTAACTCATGGTAGTCCTCCTGCCTTAGTCTACAGAGTGCTGGGATTACAGGGATAAGCCAAGACTCCTCACTTCTTTTTAAAATTATTAACCCAAGCTTTCATTTACACAAAGAACACCTTAGTGGAGTGTCAGTTGGTGACACATATCCATTGCTTTTATAAGCACTGTGGCTTCTATCTTCAAAGATGTGTTTCCTTCCTCATTCAGTAAAGCTGGAGGCTTCCCTTAGTCGTAAAACCATCTGTAAATATTGACTGAAGAATGAAGCAGAGGTAGATTCTTTTTATCGGATTATAGAAACCATGGAAATATAAGGAAGAATTGTGAGACCTTAAACAATTTTGCTAGGAAGATAGTTTCCTCTGGTTGTCACATACTTGTTTGCAAACGTGTCATCAATTGTAGAACGGCTATCAAATACAGAACAAGATTTAATTATACCCTTCCCGAACATCTCTTATGGTACACGAAGATTCATCATAAACAGTTTAAATGCCTACATTTCTATTTATTCTCAGAGTAAAATGCTTTGTTCTTTCCTGGTTTATGATATATAATATATATATTATATATCATATATATCATATATATATATGATATATATCATATATATATATGATATATATCATATATATATATATATATAT
>NC_034596.1:48510435-48540106 GCF_900095145.1 Mus pahari
TATATATATATATCTGTACTCTTTGTGTACTGCACAGCTCTGGCTGTGCACTCAGATTCAGAAAGTGAGTGGGGCCTGGGTGGAAAGCAAGAAGGGAACGGAAAGTCTCAGCTCTGTAGTATTTCCTTGCCCTGGAAGTGCTTTGAACTTTGCTGTATTTTTCCATGTGTCCATGTTTGAGTGTTGGCATAGGAGTGCCTCTGGGTATGGATGGAGGTCAGAGGATTAGAAGAGCTTTTACACAGAATTGTATCTTCAGTGGGAAGCTGGGTGCCAACTGTGCACATAAACTTAGCATTTGTTTGATTGAAAGGTAATCACATATATAGAGTGAGCAAGTTGTTATTCTAGTATTTAACAACACTAATGTCTTCCGCAGAATCTACCTGTTACTCGAATTTTAGACAATCTCATGGAGATGAAGTCAAACCCTGTAAGTAGCATTTACATTATATAAATTCTTGGTAGTACCAGACCGACGGATACAAAAGGTGATAAATCCAGGCTGACTCAGTGTTGTTGAACATAAATGTGTGAGAGAAGCAAAGAGTCCATGTTCTCAGTGGCATCTTGTAGTCATTAGTACAAAATTGTGATTCAAGCATTCTGACTAGTAGTCATCTGAATTAAATATATGCTAAATCTTACATGTTTAATGTGAATACATCCTGAAGAACACATTTCTATAAATACAAAAAAAGTTGACCATCAATAATGTAAGAGAAACAGACCAATTTAAGGAAATTAAATTAGGAGAAAAGTATGTAGTAAAGCTTAAGAATATTTCAGATGTCACTAAATCCCCTTGGGCCAAACAAGTAAATAACAAAGTTGTTGGCAAATAATTGGTCAAGCTGTCTATCCATTGGCTGCTCACAGCAGTGACTTAGAAAGCCATCGCCATGGTTCATCACTGGCAGCCAAGGAGCTGGTTATAGCGTGTGTCCGCCCATCGAAACTCTTACTTTAGGTCCATCTGAAGCCTGAAAACGTGGCCGTGGGGCTGAGGATTTCAGACCTGAAAAAAAATGAAAATAATATTTAGACCAGTGTGACTCCTTCAGTAATTGTTAAAACATGGTTTATGGAAATTAGCAAAAACAATTTTTAAATTCACCCATGTGGAAACTAAAACACCAGAAAATGTCCAGCTGCTGTTATGAAAGTTACTGGAAAATTATATGGTATGATAAACTTTAAAAGATTCTCGAATTGAAGAATCTGTATAAAGCCAGGCAGTGGTGGTGCACGCCTATAGTCCCAGCACTTGGGAGGCAGAGGCAGGTGGATTTCTGAGTTAAAGGCCAACCTGGTCTACAGAGTGAGTTCCAGGATAACCAGGGCTATACCGAGAAACCCTGTGCATATATGACTAGTTGTCTTAGAAAAGACCTCATTCCGGGCAGTATATTCTGAAAGGTGGCCTGAGAATGATAAAGGTCGGAATATAAGTGAATGTGAAAATATAGAGGGCATATACAACAGGTTAAGGACACTCAGGGTGCTTTGTTACTGATTTTTATCTGTCTTTGTCTTGATGTTTTGTTATCAACCAATAACTATAACAGCAGGAACTTTTATTGTGTACTTATGTGCCAGGAACCACTCAGCAAATTGTTACCTCATAAATAATTTAATCCTCAGTTAAACCATCCAAGAAAAGTACTACTGTTACTCTCATTTTATAGATAAGGAGAGTGGAACAGGGTGAGGTCGGTTAACTTGCTGGGGTTACATAGCTCTTTTACTGTTATACTGTGTTAGTTAGAGTAGGGACTGTATGCTCTTCACAGACTCCCAGAACTATAGAATGAAAACCATTGCAGGTCATTTAACAAGGGAAGGGAGGTGATCAGGAGACATGGTTGCTTCATACGATAGAACTGAAATCAAGTCCTGCTCCTTCTGTTCCTCCTGCCCAGAACATTCCTTCCACAGTCTTCATAGTAAACACAAGGATAGCTAAATTTGATTGAGTCTTAATCACATATTTCTTTGAGCTGCAGAAATTCATTTATCAATATTCTTGAGTTTATAATTAAAAGCACATTACTACAGATGGGTTTTTTTTATTAAGTAGAAGAGACCTTTTTTGTTGTTGTTGTTTTGAAAGCATTTCTTCATCCATCTGCTATGTAAGGGAGCTGTATGCTTTCCCAGTCCTCTCCTGTTTGTAGATAGGATTCCAAGGTGATTTGGAGACACCCAGGAAGTTAGCAAAGTACAGTAACTTAGGCCTGACAGGTAATGGTGAATGGCTGTATGCATCTCACTTCAGATGCTTTGAAATAGTGGAGCCTGGACTGGGCATGAAGCTTAGCTGGTGTTCAAGGCCTGGGTGGATCCCACTACCACATAAACCTAGCATAGAGAAAAACGCCTCTGTTCCCAGCACTTGGAAGGTGGAAGCAGGAAGATTTGGAATTTGAGGTCATCCTTGGCTACACAATTAGAGGCCAGGTTAGGCTACATAAGACACTCTCACATCCTTTGTGTGTGTGTGTGTGTGCGCGCGCGCGCGCGCGCATGCATGACACATGTGTAGTCAGAGGAAAACTGTGGAAGTTGGTTCAGTCTTTTCAACATCACAAGGGTTCCAGCAGATGAAATTCAGGGCATCAGGCTTAGTCGCAAGTGTGCCTTTACCTGCTGACCATCCTGGAGGCCCACAAATGCATTCCAGTCTGCTGGTAGGGTTTCCCATGGGCTGAAGGATTCTGACTACCCTGAGGTGCTATATTAATTCAGAGTATTGACCGTTAGGCTCGGGACTGAATATTACCAGCGTGTGCACATTTGTCATTTGCCAGAGGGTTGGTTTGTTTTGGTTATTTTTTGCAGGGGACAGGGGGACTGGCTCTTTGGCAAGAAGACTAAGGCCAGGAAGTAGTTATATTGTAAAATAGCAGATCTGTACATCACAACTCCTTTAATATCAAGAAGCTTCCCACTTATTATAAAGTTTCACAACTCATAGAGCCAGAGAAGCTTAGAAAGCTGAGCGTGTGGGTGACTCAGTCTGAGGCACATCTCCCCTGGACTAAATTGAGGCTCTTTTCAGCTCCTTTTATCCTATTTTATGTTAACAGTCATGTATTAATCTAAAGAAATTCTAATGCATTAGATAGCGAAATGCTGGCCACATACATCTGAATCCAGGATTATCTACGTTTAAATTCTAAATTCTAAAATTGATCCGGTCCCAAAACTTGCATACAAAAGACTGAGCTTCCTATATATTATGTGTTCTGTATATTCAGAAAAGTCACAGAAAGACAAAGTCTAAAGCAAAAGCCCTGGGCAGTAAAACTGTATGCCTTAGTTGGGTTCACATCCTCTCTGTTACTAAATATGTGACCTTAGGAAAGTCAAGTAATCTCCCATTATCCCAGCTTGCCCGTCTAAAACTGTGGGATAATAATAGGAACTGGCCGAAAGACTGAGGATTAGTGCATGGAAAGCCCTGAAAATACACCTTATTAACACATAGTAACGTCTCATTAAGGATTAGGGACAGTTGTTACACATTCTGTGAAACTGGAAGATTTGTTACAATCAAATACTGTGCCAAACTGTGACCTTCTAAACAGAAATTCCATAGTCATGGCAATGTGTCTTATTTTTGTTTTTAATAGGAAACTGATGATTATAGATATTTTGATCCCAAAATGCTGCGGAGTAATGACAGGTAAGGAGCTTTTATCATGGTGGTGTTTGTTGTGGGTTTTCCCTCTGAGAATGGAAATAATGTATTATAAGACAGCCTGCTTTTTTACTAAAATTCTAGCTGTGGGAGACTAGTTAAAAACAGTGTGTATTTTAATCTCTTTCAGAGATAATCATTGGTAATTAGGATTAGTATCTTGTTACTTTCCCACAGTGTACACACAGAGAAATAAATTTAGCTGTTTATGAAATGTGTTATCATAAACAAGTGGAGGATTTAGAGAAAGTGTTTTTAAGTGAATATAGTTATTGAACTAAATGAGAAGAAAATAACTCTGTGATGGAAACAGTCATCTAAGGTGGTGGTGACAGGAGTGGTGGTTTGTCATGGTCCAGGAAATTGTGTCCCTGAGAACCATTTCTATAAAAGCATTTTATGCCAATAAAACCACTCACTGTATAATTTCTACATTTTATGAAAGACACAATATGGTAATTGACCTTGGCACATTGGGTGCCATTTTGTTGCGGTAAATCTCCAACCCAAATATGCCCCGGCAATGAAAACACAACTCAATTAATATGAATATGTGCTGTGCGCCTAGATTGGTCAAATCTACTGCTATACTACCATCTTCCACATCCATGAGAGCCCTTAGAACTTGCAGTCTCTCCAGGCCATGTGCTTTTGCTCCGCTTTTCTCCTTCTTCCTCCTCCTCTGCATCCTCTGTGTTCTCTCCCTCTTCCATTTTCTCCTCTTTCTCCCTCTCCTCACCTTCCCTTTTATCTGCCCAATCATCAGCTCTCCTTTATTTTACAAATTAAGGTGGGAAGCAGGTTTATGGGAAATCTCCTGCATACTGACCCATTCCTTGTTTGCAGCCACTCACAGGAGAACAGAATTAACATCAAATATAATTAGCCCCAGGGCTATCCACAACATTTTCCCCCTTTCTATCTAATTAACTTTTCAAGAGTTAATTTCTGGTAGTATGAGAAGTAACTTAAAAGACAGATAACAAATAGGCAGAATTCGGGGAAAATGACTGGATGTCCCTAGCAATAAAACTCCAGGAGTAAGTTTCCTGCCTGTGCCTGAGGGTAAACCTTCAGCAGTCTTCTCCCAGGCATTCATATCTTCATGGGTGTTTGCAAGGATGGGCTAGCTGCTAAGTTATTAAATTGCTTGGTAATTTCTAGAGTTAGTCTCTTTTTTCTTCTGAATTAGCAGAGGTGCTGCT
The DNA here is from genome assembly GCF_900095145.1 of Mus pahari. NCBI lineage: Eukaryota > Metazoa > Chordata > Mammalia > Rodentia > Muridae > Mus > Mus pahari. The sequence continues at coordinate 48,515,344 of NC_034596.1, forward strand.
ATGTAAGAACTGCTAATAATAGCTGTCACTGGCAAAAGAGAATTTGGCAGCAAATTACGGAATGGGGAATGAGGACTGACCTCCAGTGGTCCAGGGTTTTCTTTAGGAGTGATGAGAATGTTAAATTGGAGAGTGATGTTTGCACATATACTACAACCCATGGTCATATGCTTCAAATAGGATGTGTAACTCTGCCTACGCTAGTAATTCTTCCTTGCACTCAGCTAAGCGTAACCATAAGAGCTGAGAACTGTTTAATCCTAAATGAAGCATATATGAGTTAATTCGAGATAATTAGAAAGGATGCCAGTATTGTAAGACAGACAGGCTCAGAGCATTCTTTTTTTTTTAATATTTATTTATTTATTATATGTAAGTACACTGTAGCTGTCTTTAGACACTCCAGAAGAGGGAGTCAGCAACCATGTGGTTGCTGGGATTTGAACTCAGGACCTTTGGAAGAGCAGTTGGCGCTCTTAACCGCTGAGCCATCTCACCAGCCCCCAGAGCACTCTTTTATCAGCCTTTTCCTGTGTTATCCCAAACCCTGATTATTAATAACTCATGAAATTGTGCTATTTAAGTCTCTGTTCTCACCACCTCCTTTCTACCTCCGAAGAACTTAAAACTCTAGAATTAAACTATTGAAACATTTTGATGAGGTAAACATCTATTCATTTTTGTGGAGTATAGAATATTTAAACAGGCCATTAGAAGTAAGAAGAGATGACAGAAGTATGCTCAACAACTAAACAGTTCATATTGGGAGAAAATGAAGTTCTTCTACCACAATGTGCATTTAAACTCTGACGTGAAAACTTGGATTTCTTAGATGCCAGGTTATTATTTTTAAAAGTGTCATGTGTGGTAAATAAGAAGCTAATGCAGATTGTAGGTCTGGCCTCTCATTTCCCCTTCCCACCCTGCAGAGGATGCAAAAGGAGGTGTTATGTTTGCGTGTGGCATTGTCGCACCCGTTCCCACCTTCCTCGTTTTCTCATGGAGGCTATCTAGAGTTTATGTCAATTGTTAGTAGGTTGTCCCATTCCCTTTTAGACATTGAGATATCTACCTTCTAGCTCCTTCCTCTACAAAACTGAAGAACCCCCTGCTTCCCAAGAAGGTGGACCTGGAATACCTTCTTAATGCTGCTTACAAGTGCACATGAACGTGTGTCCCCATACCCATCTTACCCGTAAAAGAAGCCAAGGATGAAATTTTCAGTGCAGTTTCTCTTTATTGCAGCTCAGTTCCTAGGAACAAAAGTCCATTCCAAGAGGTAAGTTTAAAAAAAACTTCTCTGCTCCTAACAAAGTAACAGTAGTCCCAAGGAAGAGCTAGTTTGTCATAGACAAAGCTTGTGACCAGTGAATGGCCTTTCAGGTAAATTCAACTCTGCGTACCCAAGACACAGCCTGAAAGGCCTCAGCAATGGTATCGCTCTGCTTTTCTTAAGTGTACACGTGACAAAATAGCAGAAAAAGGAGTCTGGATTGCAGTGAGCATTGTACATATGGAATTCCTACAATGATTCCAGTGTTTATGAAGATGTGACTATATGCTTATTTGAATACAGACACTTCTCATTGTGAGTGATGTGTTGAAAGTTGCATGTTGGGTTTTCCAGTGTTTCTGCCTACAGCAAATAATAAAAATTCAAAACTAACCTTTAGAGTGAGCTCTTGCTCTTATTTGCCATTACTGGATTGGATACTGCAGTTAGACTTTGAGGCAGCAAAGGGCTTAGATTGCAGTCTTAGTCATCGAATCTCAATTTTGGAACAGCTTCCAGACTGAAAGCCATGCTGCTTAAAAGTTAAAATGCTTTAACCCTGTCTTCTCCCTTTTCCTCCGTTTGTACTTTTAGGCCATTGTCTTTGTGGTAGGAGGAGGCAACTATATTGAATATCAGAATCTTGTTGACTACATAAAGGTACAGTTGAGCCTTCTCATTCTGTCTCTTGGTGGTGTGAGTCATGTCATTAGAGAATTAATATTAGCCAGCGCCTATCCTGACCTCTGCATAACTACTTTCCACGAGGTGTTTTTTAAGTTATACTTGTGAGCACAACACACTCAATCACACATGCCTGGAGCCCCAGCTGCTGGGAGGCCAAGGCAGAGGTCACTCGAGCCCAGGGATTCAGGGCCGGCCGAGGCTAGATGTCATCTCTTATAAAAATAATAAAAATAAAAATACTGTATATAGAGAAAATTACCAATTTACCAGTTTTTCTGTCATAGTCATGATTCTACTAAAATTGTACTGGATTAAAAAATAATATTTCATAAATTATTTGGACAATCTCTTGATGCACTTTAAATATTTAGAGACCTCAAGTTCTTCCAAGATTTGTCTCCCTTAAGATGATTTATAGAACTCATTTACCTAAATAATACATGCTTTATTTGATTGTATTAACTTATATCAGCAACATACTTCTAAAAAGCATTTAAGGTAGCAAATTAGAAATAGAATCCTACTGCAAACCATAGAGTGGTAGAAAACTAAAAATACATGAGGTACTAAGCCTAATTTGAAGATCAAAATCAAATCAAATCTATAGGCTGGAAAATTGGCTATTGTTACATAATAAAGTGACATTTCCTAACTAGTCAGTGGTTAAGGTATGATTGTCAGTCTTTATGCCCTACTTACATAGGCATTAATATAAACTATAATGGAACAGGGGAACACATTACTCCCAGGAGTCTCACTTGATTGCCCTCAGTCATGCACCCTAATGTACTTTTAAGAATCTATGTCAGGCATATACAGCAGAGGACTGCTGGGTCTGGGTTCAGTCAGAGAAGATGCACCTAACCCTCAAGAGACTGGAGGCCCCAGGGAGTTTAGAGGTCTGGTTGGTGGGGAGTATGGGATGGAGAAGAGTCAGAGGGTGGACTGGGAGGAGGACAAAATCTGGAGTGTAAATAAATAAATAAATAAATAAATAAATAAATAAGAATCTGTGTCAGGAGCCCCCAGTCTTACACAAGGAACATGCTGCATGCACACATATGTGAAGGCCTAAGAACAAGTTAGTACTGGAATACTTGGTAAGCTGAGTGTCTTTAAAATTATACCTGATTCATTAGACAATGCGAAGGATTAGTATTTGCTATTTATTGCCTTTCTGATATATAGATGTTGAAAACATGGTGTTCCATCTCTTGAGAGAGAAAGGGAAAAGGAAGAAAAAAGCATTCAACCACTTTCTTCCTGTATGTTATGCAGTTTAGGATACACACACACACACATTTTAAATAGAACACCACCATCAGAAAATAGACTTTTAAGAATAACCCCTCTCTCCAGAATGCCCAGCAGGCTCATTCCTGGGAATGTGTATGCTATTTCTTGTTGCACAGGTCTATCTGAGCTCTCTTCTGCTTTTTACAGACAAAGCAAGGCAAGCATGTTTTATATGGCTGCAGTGAGATTTTTAATGCTACACAGTTCATAAGACAGGTAAAGTGTGCCCTTTTTTATTTGTTTCTCTTAGCATAACACAAGTTGCTGTTTGGGTCTCTCTTCTTTAAAAGCTATCAGTTATTCAGTTAAATTCAAATCAACTAAAACAAAAGCTCATCTAGTTACTAAGTTTCACTGTGGCTATAAGGACAGTTCTGGTACACTTTAATAATAAGGTTAACAAGTAATTATTTAAAATTGAAGTTATCCTAGTAGGCCAAATTGAATTGAGCATTTCCTATATGTTACTGACATGTCTGTTATTGCTAGGCATGTGATGTTTGGGGCTCAGGACTCCTTTGTGGATCAGCAGTATGCTTAGTTGATACGATTATGTCCACTTTGAATGTCAGTGGCACCATAACTGAGTGACTGGGCTCATTACCATACAGTCCTTTAAATCATCCCCACTAATGTTCTCGGTATTATATTGATGTGAACTTTTTTTATTTGGTAGGTCCAGTAGCTTGCCTGATCAGTAGCGTGAGGGTATAGGTAAAGGAGCTACAGCTTCTCATTGTCACCCTCAGTCCCCTGGAATTTCCCTATGATTTAGGAGCCAACTCAGGCCAAACCATGATTCATGGTTTTCATGCTGAAAGAAATTTAAGGACTAATGAGTTTATTAAGCAGGGGTTGGAGGCTCTATTAAAGACATTTACAGCAGGTTGAGGCCCAGAGCTAGGCAAAGGAAAGTTGTTGAGAGGAGAGTAGGGCACCCCTGAGAATCTGGGTGTAGATCTCAGAGACGAGTATAAGTAACACCAACATGTGGCTTTTTTCTTTTAAAAAGAGAAATGTCATACATGTATGCATGTGGATGGACGGATACACAGATATTATTTTGGAGAACACTAAACTTTCCAAATGCACAAGTTTGTACTAAGTTTAGGGAATTTTCAACTACTATGGCTTCAGATATTTTTATGACTGGGTTTTTTCTGCTATTCTTTTGGAACTCTGTTTACAACTCTGGTCCCAGAATTACACCAGTGCTACAAAGTTTCTGTTGCCTAGTGATGCTGGTGTGACCAGACCTACTGTACTGCCAGTCACAGAGAAGTGGGGCACATACAGTTTATATGACAGTTGTTGATGGTAAAGCTTAACTCAAGTGCAGCCCAAGCACTGAATACTTTAAGTCTGCAGAAATGTGTACTAATCTCCTAAGCCTTCACATACTGGGCCCCTATAAGCTGTATTCATGGTGAGTGCCCCATAAGGATATGCCACTTTTAATCTCGTTTGTGTGGATACAGACATACAACTGTAATGCATTGTGAAGGTGTTTCAGTGGGGTATGTGTGTCTGTGAGGCCAGAGGTCACTATCAGTGTCTTCCTCAGTAACTCACCACCTGGTGTTCTGAGATGAGCTCTTTCACTGATACACTAGAGTGGCTGATCAGTGGGGCCCAACCAGTCTTGTGGCGATTACTGATGTGCACCACCAGCTTTTGCCAGTGTCCTGAGAATCTCAACTCAGGTCCTCATGATTGCATAATGGGCACTGACTGAGCGTTCTCACCAGCCACTACTATACTGTACTTTTTACTGTGCCCAGCCATTGTCATAGTTGAGTACCATGTTAGCAACTTATTACATATATTATCAGTCTTAGAGCTCTTATATCCTAGGAGTGTGGTAGGCTTAGACCATGAAGGCTCTCTGGAGTTTTCATACCATGTTGCAGTTCACAGTACACGCATGTCATTTTACATCTTAGTCCACAAATTGCTAAGGATTCTGTTTCTCAGAGTGAACCATTTGTTTCTATCTCCAGTTTGAATAAATCTTTCTTCTGTCTCTGCCCTCGGTCCTTAAAGAGGATAGTTAGCAACTCCATTCTTTTCATTGAGTTTGTTGTTGTTGGCTGGTTTGCTTTGTTTTGTTGATTTTTTTCTCTTCTAATTTTTTTTTCACCAATAGTAATTATTACTGATTTTAAGAATCTGTTATTTGAAAAGTGTGGATTGTCTCTGTCCTTTTGCAGTGTCTGCCTCATAGAATGTTACATTTTCCTGGTTACTTCTATTATTATTACCTTTTCTTCTAAGCCTCATGTGTGATTTGTGTTCTGACAAATGAATACCATTGTTCTAAGGAATACTGACTTGTAATTCATTAAGCAGGGTTTTTTTTTGTTGTTGTTGTTGAACTCAAACTTTAAGCTGTTTTTTTTTTTTTTTTAATTAAAATATTACCTAATTTTCCTCTTTCTCTTTCCCTCTTTCCCTTTTCTCCCTTTAGTCCCTCCCATGGCCTCTGTGTTTCATACATACTCATTCATTCTCAGTGTCTCTAAATATAGATGGCTCAGGCTGTATAGTGTGACTTGTGTGTTTATGATTTCTCCCATAAACACAGAGTCCACCACACACTGCTTCCTGAGCTTTCTTCCTCACTTGTTGCCCTAAACTCTGCTCTGATTCTTCAGGCAAGGATTTCTTGCAGGATTTCTGTCACAGGTCTGCCTGCCTTGTGCAACACCAGTTAGGGCCACAAAACCACAGTCATCTAAAGGTTAGGCTTAAGTCATCTCTAGAACCTTCTTGCCTAAAGTTGTTCTCCACTGCCTCTGGGGAGTTGGTTTCTGTGGTTTTGCTAAAGGCTTCATACCGTTACCTCTGGGAGAGTTGGTTCTATAGGGGTTTTTCTAGCTTCCCAAACTGGAAGTGGGGTTGGGTTTTTTATCTCCTGCTGCTGCTTTTAATAATCTTTTAGGAATATAAAGTATATGGCAAACTGTTAGCACTTATATTTCTTAAGAACTTACTTACATTTCTCTATAAAGAATTTCATACAGTTTAATATCAGTTACTTAAGCCCAAGGTTTGCTTGTAATGTTTATATTTACATGCCATGACAGTGTTATATTTGAAAGCATATGTTAAATTATTTTGTTGAAATGTTTTATTCTAAGAGTATATAGTAAGTAGGAAACCTAAGTTTTTTTGTAATATAAAAATTATATTTATAATTTTTTCTTTCATTTTAGTTGTCACAGCTTGGACAAAAGTAACACAGAAGAACCAAAATGGGGTAATCAGTTTGGATAGATGTAAAAAGAGCCAGATTTGTTCTCCTCCATAGCCGTGCCCTAACTGCAACCTGTCAGAATCAGTCATTTTTAAAGAAATTCTATACTTCATATACTGTATAATGATTAATAAACCATTTCAGAAATAACTTAGGTTATTCTTGTTTGAAAAATGAAAACATATATTTGGAACAAGGAAACCCAATGTAGAGATACTAAAACAGCTTACAGCTATCAGGTAAAGTTGGTGAACGTTGCTGTTGTCACACACACCATCGTTGCTTGAGGAATTCCCCACCTACATTTCATTTCTTTTCTAGTGGTTTCCCACATTGCTTTTGGATTTTTGGATTTTAAAGCCACTTTAATATGTATTTCTTCTGGCACACACACACACACACACACACACACACACACACACACACACACACAGAGTAAAGACTGCTGTTTATAAAATGTTGATAGGGCAACATATGATTTGCAATGGACAGACAAAAAAACATCCATTCTTGAGAGTTCTGAATAGAAAGTAGAAATGTTCAGTACCATAGGGAACAGTAACTATTCATTCACTGTTACTCTGAATCAGACACTAGGAAGTGGGGTGCTGAAGTTTGATAATACCAATAATTATAATCTGGAATAAGATCTGTGTCAGAAGTTAGGGAACATCTGTCTCAGGAGTTAAAGGCACAACAGAAATGTATGCAGAACAGGCACAAAATGTGAAAGGATATACAAATAAACTTTGTGCACTCAATTACTGAATGCTGTACCTACGGGATATTTAAAAATGCTGGCCTTGCCATGGAGCCATCAGGATTAATAGAATTGGTTGTGGACTTTTTGCACCATTATTTACATTAGGAACTAGTAACTGACTAATAATCTAAAAGACTGTGGGAAATTAGAGGCATAACTTTCAACGCATCTGAGAAAACTTTGCAAAACACCACACACTAAAATGCACTGTTACAAGTAAAGAGCTTAAAGTCATCTTCATAGTTAAAAGACCAGGAAACTCTCTGATATTTGTCCATCATGACTTAGAAAAAAATTTTATGTAACAATAAAGAGACATAGCTTAGTTTGATGAGTTAAACCAAACCTGATGCTTTTACTAATTTGAACCCACAGAACCACATAGGAGAAGGAGAGAACTGATTTCCAATGCTTGTCTTCTGCCCTCCATGAGTACAACATAATAAATCTTTGAATGTAAAAATGTTTTAATATGAAAAAAAAAAATTGAAACAGAATCAGTGACAGGGTGCTGTGTACTGAATTCTGTCCCCTTAAAACTCACATGTGAGCAGTAATCCAGAGACTAAGTTAGGGCCTTCAGTGGGGTATAGTAGTTAAGGTTGAATGACCTCAAAAGAAGTGGACCCTGCATGGATAAAAAACAATCAGATACTGATCCTCTATGACTAATATCATAAGAGGAAGAAACACCATCTCTCCCTTATCCAGTGAGGCTTCTCCAAAGGCCAGCCCCAGTGACACTTTGATTTTGGACTGTAAGAAAATATCTACTGAAACAATGAGGTCTGCTATCTTGTTAGAGCAACCTGAGCTGGCTGATGCAGAGAAGCACAAACTTATAAAAACTGAGGAAAATAATGTGAAAAGTCACAAAACTTGATGTCAGGATAGAAAGAGACATCACTCCTAGGACCACAGACATAGGGGAGCCTGCGCTGTCTGCCAGGATAGAGTGATAACCATCAAATTTACCCTTCCAGCATAGATAATTTTAAAACTGAGCAGAATACATGAAATATCTGCCTTTAAGATACTGAAAATTAACAAATCTTGTAGACCCTGCAGAGAGCAACTAGGAAGCTTTGTGGAGATTTCCTCGACTGTATCATAGAAGAAAGTATTTGACTTTACACATACCTACACACAGCTGCTGGGAACTGAATTTGAGTTCTCAGCAAGAGAGTGCGCAAGTGGCTGAGCCATCTTCCCAACCTACATAAACATTTTCCAGAAACATTTACTAAAATATACCACATTCTGGGACTTTGTCTCAATATGTCTTTTATTTACTGAAACTTGAAAATAAATCAACTATAGAAATCTAGACCAGTTGCCACACGTTAGTTCCCCACACAACAGGCTCAGGCAAGGACCAGCAGGCTTAATCAGTTTAGGGACTTGATCGACAACTGTGGGAAAAAGTTGGAGTGCAAGAGGAGGTAGGGGGCAGTCACCTGAGGCCCAAAAATTCTCAGAAACTTCCAATGTAAGTTGATGCTTTACATTTTTAATCACAGCCCTTAATAAGTAGTCACTCATGGCTTTTTGTGATTCCCTGAAGGGGAATTGGCTAGAGTTGTACTGCAGAAATTGTGATCCAGCATGCGTGTGGCTAAATGGAAAAGCAGAGAGGGAAAGGAATCACCTAGATGTGGAGTTGCAGAGGCTATAAAGTCAACTTCATCTCACCTTGCCTACACCGAAGCAAAGCCATGTCCTACCTAAAGCAACCAGAGCAAGGCTTCCAGAAAAAGTGATTGAAGACTAGCCAACCAAGGAGTTCAGCTACTGGGGGGCTAACCCGTATCAGCATTTCTTCAGTAATGGAGGAGTTAACATTGCTATCATTTGCTTGGAGCTGGGGGGAGAGGGGGGATCCTCTATTGGGTAAAAACTACACAAATGGTATAGGAGCTAAACATTTAGAAATAAGGTGGAAAGAAGTAGCTTTATTAGTAAGTGTACAATATATTCTCAAACCTGAAACCATCCATAGATCGTTCTACACAGCTTCCAACCGCCCCACTCATTACCCAGACTTTTCAGTCTCCAGGATTTAACCAAGTGGTTTCTCCTGATCTCCCTACCCACATCTTAGCCTCAGCCCACCACCAGCCTGGTCTGGCCTTCCCTGCCTGCACCTCAAAGGAGCTCTGTGGTTGGGCCAGGATCCTCTCTACCTAACCCTCAAACCAAAGGACTCTTCATGCTACATCCAACCTTTCCATTCAGCCAGATCTACCCCCACATTCCAGGCTTAGAACAGGAGCACATCGTGTAGTTTCTGTCCACTGACTCCATTCTACGCAAGCCATTTCTAACCTCTATATCCAACCTGGCCACACATCATCCTCTCTTCTTCCCAACCTGCTCTGTTCATAACATACTCAGAACTAACAGAAGTTGGTGTTCCCAGATTCCATCCCAGAAATACCAGCTATATGACAGGCCAAGCCAATAGCTTCTCTCCAAAACCTATAGTACTATAGAAATGAATGCCACTGAGCATTATTAAGATTGGTTCCAGAACACAGAATTTAGAAAACAACCACAAAACTCATCAAAGAATTCATGGACTTCAAAGACAAACAGCTCAATGAAATTAAGAATAAATGCCCAAGTGATGCCCAAGAAATGACAAGGCTATTTTTAAAATATAAAACCAAAGAAGAACAAAAATAAGGCTGATGGAAATGACAAAGACAACCTAACACTTTAGAATTCAATTAGGAGATTCAAAACACTGAAGAAGAGTTGAGCTGAAATAAAGATGGAATTGAAAATCCCAGTAGCTTAAGTAGAAATTTCAAAGGGAAAGCTTTATAAGTAAAATGAATTGAGAAGATAAAAGTATCAGGGTCCAAAGGTAAAGTAGAACATCTAGAACAAATAAGAAATATTTAAAACACACAAAAACATGCACACGTACAACAAAGGAAAACAGGAAATCTGGGACATCATAAAAAAAAAAAAACCTTAGAATTATAGGCATAGATGAAAAAGAATCACAAGTCAATGGAATAGACCAGATCTTCAAAAAATCATAAAAGAAAACTTCCACAAACTAGGGACAGACATGCCTGTATAAATACAAGAACACCAAATAGGCAAGACCAGAAAACAGAAATCCTCATAACAAGTCATTGTTAAAACACTTAAGTTTACATAACAAATAATGTATTGAAAGCTGCAAGAGGAAGAATATAAGCCAAATATAAATGAAAATTCATCATAATGATAGCTGATTTCTCAGTGGAAACTTTGAAATCCAGAAGAGCCTGGAGCAGTGAATTCTATGTACTAAAAGACAGCCAACCTAAAATAAAATACCCAGCAAAACTGGCTGCCATGACTGAAGTAGAGAGAAAAACATAAGCAACCTAAAAGAATTATATCCAACAAACCAAACTTAAAAGGAAGTACTGGAAGCATTATCTCAGGCTGAGGCAAGTAGTGAGAGCAGAACAGAGGAACTGTAGAAAGAAATACAAAGCCATAAAACACCATTGAAAACAAACGAACACCGAAAAGCAACATGACCACAATTAACACACATTTCAGTAGTAACTTTAAATAGGAATGGCCTCAATTCTCTAATGAAAAGACATAGACTGAGTGAATGGGTCCAGAAAAAAAAAATCCATCTATCTGCTATCTGCTGCCTATAAGAGACACATCTTAGTTTTAAAGATAGGCACCACCTTAGATTAAGGATAGACAAAAAGTACTCCAATCAAATGGGACCAGGAAACAAGAAGATGTCACTATACTAATAGATGACCAACTAGACCTCAAACTAAAACATCAGAAGAAATAAAGAGGGACATTTCACTCATGAGAACAATTAACCAAGAAGATGTTACTATAAAGCATAAATGTACCAAACTCTGGTGTGTCCAATTTCATTAAAAAAATTACTTTAGGATCTATAAAAACAGAATGACACCAGTCTATTAACAGTCAGTGATTTCAGTACATACAGCCTATTGCTATTACCTTTGCTTGACCCCCAGAAGCAGAAGGTAAGTTCCTATTGCTAAAGACACCATGCATATTTGACGCAAGGTACAGAGACCCATGAGCTGGAACTGACTGGAATGCCTCCTCCCTGAGGACTAATTTCATGGTACCAGAAGGCACTACGCAAGCTTCCAACAAAGAGAGGAAATCAACAGTCCCACACAGCTATGGCACCTGTAAACCACATTGATGATGAGTATGGCACAAAATCTCTTTAAGGGTATAATAGTGACACACATACCTTGGACACAAGTAGCAATTCTCTAATTGGATTTAAAACCTGCTCAACAAAAGGGAAACCAGCCCTGGTAATGGGAAACAGCTAAACATTGAGTATTAGTGAAGTGGGTAGTGGAGGAGAGTCTGTAACCACTAATTTACTAAACCAGCAAAATTCCCTAACATCAATCTAAACATTTCTCCTTATACCAACAGATCAGTGTAGTTTTCACCCCTCACCAGGGAAACCTCTCTATACAGCACATGGATAACAATATAGAAAACCACAACCAACCAAAATACAGAGTTATGGAGCCCAGTCCCCGTAGACACATCTATAAAACACTCCTGTATTTAAGGCTCAGGGAACATTGCAGAAGACAGAGTGGAAAGATATAAGCCGGAGCATCAGGATGTACCCAGAAAGTCTCACCAAGACAACTGCCCAAATATGAGTGGAACAAGGATGACACCAGTGGACATGCAATGTGGACTGTGAGGCCTCAGCCCTACACAAGTATAGGCAACTGGAGAATGCTGGGAAGAGCAGAGATAGTCTCCTCAGGAAAAACACACCAATTGGTTGTCCAATACCAAATGGCCGGCCCTGAAGGCATACACATGACAAGGACTCGGCAGTTTATGTTTAGTAATACACATGTACATGCTTACACATTACATATGCAATAACAATGAGAATGGAGGCCACGAATTTGAAGGAGAGTGAGGACAGATTTATGGGAAGGTTTGGAAGGAGGACAGGGAAGAGAGAAATGTTAACAATACAAGAATCTTGAAAAAGTAAAACTATTTTCAAGATTGCCTTAAATTCGCATAAATCAGGGTGGGTTATTTCCAAGGTTTTGAGGTAGAAACATTCCCATGCCCTATGACAGTTCATGGCTTCTCTTTGTATAACTCTATGGGGAAACCTTGGTCTTCCTTACCCATAGCATTTCCTACCCATCCTGACATGGGTTACCAGTGTGATTATCCTTCATATTGTCAGGGTCAAACAGGCTAGACAGATCAACAAAGCCAATACCATCATACCCACAACTTGGCTGCTTCAGAAAGTTTTATCTGCCTCTCTAAATGTTGTTCTCCTTAAACAATTGGCTCTTGTCCCAGGAAATCTCAGCAGTGGCGTAGGTCATGGGAAAGGTAAATTTATAAAAGGTTTATCACTTCTCACAGCAGTTCCAGTTATATACTGGAAACAAGGTCAGAGAGGCTCAGTACCACTCAGAGTCATTTTGGGTGCATGATAGAGCCAAAGAAAAGATATATACCTCTGTTCCTAGTCCATCTCTGCACACTGTCCCAAGCTCCTGGCAGGGTAGTTAGTGGGGGCAGGAATCCAGAGTCAGATACTTTTTAAACTTTCAATGACAGCTGTACAGAGGTACATTTAACACGGGACGCATGCAGCTCACCCAAACCTGCCAACTCAGGAGAAGTACATTAGGTGAAGACAAGGACAATAGAACAAGTCTTCACCTAATGAGCTCATCCACAAGATGTGGCAGGTTTAAACCTACAGAGGGTGGGAAGGAATTTAATACTTTAGTATGCCATCGGAAAGATCAATTTTCATACAGTAGATGAGGCTGTACTAAAAAGAAAAAGGGAAAAAAGAAATTCAGGAAAAAGTTTGTCCTAAAACAGGAGCCTCCAGTCTGTCACTCACTGTGTAGCTCACATGGCTCACACATCCTGAATGGTTCCAGATGGTGACGTCTCAACTCATACTCTTAAGTTTCCTGCTGTTTAAATAATATTCAAAAGAAGAAAACATCTGCACCGAAGTGTCCCCTCCCAGATCATCACATACGTGATGACAGGTTTTCACAACTTTTTGAAATGTTACAGCATTTGAGGGGAAAAGAAAACCTCAGTAAATGAAACTTCCAGTCTGACATGTGAGTAAATGAATCTGGAAGCCAAAGTTCTGATTCCTTCAAGTGACCACACCAAATAAACAGATTGAGCGGAAAACAAATGGGAACAATTCAACAAACTGCACTGGGCTCAACAGAACTAGGAGATTTCAAAAGTTCTTAGGCTCCAGGTTGAGTGTGTGCCTGGCTTTAAGCAGCTATAGCTTTTAATACTGTGGAAACCTCAACACTGTAATCTATGAAGCATCAGTCCACCATGGCAGCTCCATTTCAAGAGGACAGGTGGCTACCCTGAAAGCAAGCTGCCTGTATCGTGTGTGATGGGTAGGTAGCACTCGGGAATCCAGAGGCAGCTGCGTGAGCTCTAGCCATCTCCAGAAAGTGAAGCTGATTGTAATATCATCTTGATGTGCCTGTCACAGTCATTTTCCCTGATTTTTTTTTTTTGACCCAGATATTTTCTTCCCCAATTTTCACTTGAATATCTCAGGAGAACAACAGTAATTCATTAAAAGATTGGACATACAACCAGATACACTTTGTTAGCTCATCAGGCACTTGCCAGCCTGATGGCCTGAAATTCATCTCTGGAATTCACATGGTGGGAGGGGAAAACAGATTTCCACAAGTTATCTTCTGACCTCCACATTTGCATCAAGGCATATACACACAATCAATAAATAAATGTCATTCTTTAAAAAGAACAAGCAAAAAAATTATCATCAGCCAAATAGAGAAACAGACAAAATTTAATGAGCTCAAACAGGTCATTCAAAAAATGCATAGAACTGAGACAGCTTCCAGTAACGTGAAATGCATTGCAGGGGTAAACTCCCAAGTTCCTGGAAACCAAGAGGGCCATGATAATGTCAAAGGCTAGGGGAAAGGATTATTCAAAGACATAGAAGAGATAATGGCCTAAAGAGAAAATAAACAGGGCAGGTCAAAGACACCAATATAGTTTACCCAGCTCTCCCACAAATCATCTCAGAATGAGCAGAAGACACAAAACTCACTAGTGAATGTAACTATAGGACAGATATGCTGTACAAAACAAATTCATGTCTTAATATTAAGACTTTTAAAAAGAAAATAATTACACTTACATATAAAATTTAAACAAATTTGAGTATCAGGAAGATGCAATACAGAAGGAAATGGAAAATGAAACATCTAAAATCCTTTATGTGACATGGTGCATGTGAAGAATCAGAATAACAAAGAATGGACTCTATTCCAAAAAGAGAAGAGTTTAGAAATCGTAGGAATGTGATAGGACAGGTGAAAACCTCACACAAGAATGCTGGCACATGCCTTTAATCCTAGCAGTTGGAAAGCAGAGGCAGGTGGACCTGTGAGTTCAAGGCCAGCCTGGTCTACATAGTGAGTTCCAGAACAGCCTATATCAAGAAAAGGAAGAAGGAAAAGGAAGAGAAAGAGAAGGGAGGAAGGAAAGGAGAGGGGGGGACAGAGGAATGGCTCAGCAAAAACAAATGGGCTCAATGGCTCCAACCATCACAAACTCACCCCTATGTGTGTGGGGGGCGTGTGTGTGTGTGTGTGTGTGTGTGTGTGTGTGTGTGTGTGTGTGTGTGTGTTAAAAGGAAGCCTCACAGGGTGAGCCAGGCTGCCTTGTTGGAAAGATGCTGGCAGAGCCCATGGGACAAGCCTACAAGCTCATACAAGCTCATATCCAGTTAGGCATTGTGTATGACTGGATCAGCATCCAAGAGAGTCCTTGTCTAAGATTATAGAATTGAAAATAAGTGAAATCACAAGTCAGCGGGGCTGGGAACAACTGTCAGAGACTCTGGGTGGGAGACAGACACAGGCAAATACAGAAATGGGGAAAACTGAATGCAGACACAGACATTCAGGCAGGAGGAGAACTGGCTTGGGCAAACGAAGGGTGTGGTGGTTGGCAGCCTCATTAGTGGTACAGTAAGCAGACCATCTTCCCAAAGGATAACTGGGCACCAATTGCTCACAGCATGAAGTCAGCAGGTGGCCCCACTCGTGTCATCTGTCCTTTACACAGCTCATTGCTGGTGGAACTGGGAACTCTGAAGCTCTGGTAGAGTTTGTGACTGCACAGCCTCTTGCCACTGCACTGTATTTAATGCTGAACAGGATCTGAAAGCACTGAAACCAAAGTTCCTATACAGATCTTAGTGTTCAGTCTGCTTCAGCCATCCCAGTCACATCAGGAGACATCCTCTGGAAAGAACATTAGCCACCCCAGATTATGTGAACTAGAGATTCTCCAGGTCATAGGATACCTCCCCACCCATGGCTGCAAACTAAGTATGCCCAGAAGTAAGTATCTGCCAGACGTCTGACACTTGACCAGTCCAGGTCTGCTACTGATCTAAATGGTAAGAAAGACAAAAGACTCCATCTCCTCTACCTGGCATTCTCCAATGTTAGAGGACCTAGGAAGACGCCACTCCAAAATGTTGTTCTTTTAACTTTGTGGCGTTTGCTTTCTAGTTTTGATTTAAGTTTTATTTTTCTTCCTTCCTCTCTCTCTTTTCTTTCTTTCTTTCTTTCTTTCTTTCTTTCTTTCTTTCTTTCTTTCTTTCTTTCTTTCTTTCTTTCTTTCCTTCCTTCCTTCCTTCCTTCCTTCTTTCCTTCCTTCTTTAAGTGGGTATGTGTGTATGTATGTATCATATATGTATGTATCATATATGTATCAAGAAAAGGAAGAAGGAAAAGGAAGAGAAAGAGAAGGGAGGAAGGGAAGGAGAGGGGGCAGCAAAAACAAGTGGGCTCTGGCTCCAGTCATCACAACCTCACCCCCGTGTGTTGTATGTCCATGTGCATACATGTTCACATAGGTATGCATGTGCATGTGGACGCCATCAGTTGTCTTCTTCAGTCGCTCACGACATCATTTTTAAGGCCGAGCTTCTCATTGATCCTGGAGCTTACATATTCAGCTAGAGTGGCAGTCCAGCAAGCCTGAGAAACACTCCTTCCTCCATCTCCCCAAGGCTGGAGTTACAAATGCACAGCACACTCACTTTTTAAAGTGAGTTCTGGGGATCAAACTCAGTTCCTCGTGCTATATCAGAAAGCACTTTATTAACAGAGCCATCTCCACAGTCCTCCCCTTCCCCCATACTCAGATATTATTTTGAGGTTATTCTTAATATCATAGCACATTCTAATCATGCCAGTTTCTGTTCTGTAGTTATTGGTAGCATAGCACTTAGCTTTAATTAATTTTAAGTGTGTTTCCTATCTGAAATGTATTATTTGGATTGGTGTTGTGGTCAGAGAGTTTGTTTTCTCCTCAGTGAAGGACACTGAGGATTAAGCCCTCTAGAAAAAGCAGCTCACTGAGAACTCCAAATAAAACCGGAAGAGCTATGCCTGCCAACAGATGGGCGTCAGAGATACAAGAAACACGAAAATGTAAACAAGAAAATGTTGCTTCTAGGAGATCAGAACTCTTCAATTAACAAATCAAAAGAGACAGAAATAGCTGAAATTCCAGACAAAGATTTCAAAAGGCCACCTGGAAAAGAAATCACTGGCTTTGAAGAGAATATAAGCAAGTGAATAAGTGAAGTAAAAAACCAATACATGATGTGCATGATACATTTTAAAGCAGATAAGGTGAACAATATAAATGAGAAATGCGGTAATGTAACATTATAAAAAACAAATTTTGGAAATGAAATTTCAGAGAATCAAGCACACGGTGGACAGGATCACCAACAAGCCACATCAAGCAGAGAAAAGATGATTAGGGATGCATGATAAGATCAACAAAGTCCTTCATCCCGACACTGATCCAGAAAAAAATGATAGTCACATATGTCCAGCTCAGTAAACCAGCAACTCCCTGATACGAATATGGGACAAAGGAAAGAACAAAGCAATATTCAAACCTACTAGGGAATTAAATAGCAGGAATTATCAAGCCTGTCTTCAAAGACACACAAGGTCTTAACTCTCCAATAAAAAGATGTAGAGTAGCTGACTGTGTTTAAAAACAAGATACAAGTATTTTTCTCTACAAGAAACAAACACTGACAAAGACACACAGGCTGATGGTGGCAAGATGGAAACCAATATAATACAGGCAACAAGTGTGACCCATAAAGCAAGTATCACCAGCTTGTATCGACCTGATAAAGTCAATTTCCACACAAGTTATAGGCCAGCAAGCTGGCACCATGGGTAAGGACACTTGCCACCCTGCCTGATGACCTGATGTCAGCCTCTAGAACACGCAGGGCAGAAGGAGAAAAGCCTACCTGTTGTCCTCTGACCTCCACACGCACCATGGCATTCCTGTGAGCACAGGCATACACATAAAGAAATATCTAGAAAACAAAATTGCTAAGAAGTTCACAAACAAAAGGACCTGTCCATCAAGAATGTAAGCAAGCTGGGCATAGTGGCAGATGCCTTTAATCACAGCACTTGTGGGGCAGAGGCAGGCAGATCTCTGTGATTTCAAGGCTAGCCTGGTCTACATAATAAGTTCCAAAGATCCATAGTGAGATTCTGTCTCAAAAAATTTACAAAAAGGTGGGTAGGGGGTAGGAGGAGATGATGATGATGACGATGATAACAATGGCGATGACCATGATAGGATTTAACAACTATAGGGGCTGGAGAGTTAAGAATGTATATTGTTCTTGGCCATGGACTTGAATTCAGTTCCCAGCACACACATCAGATAGCTCACACCGACCTAGAATCCCACTTCTGGTGGATTCAGTACTTTCTGACTTCCCAGACACCTGCACAGTGCACATACACAGACACATAATTAAAATTAATAAAAAGTGAAAATGCAACATTTGTGAATATATATGTACTGGATGCTGGTGACCTGATTTCACAAGAAAAGGGCAGAGCAGTCCAGAGGTGTCATGGTAGATAACTTTAACAACCCACGCTCACCACCAGATAGCTTGTTAAGACAAAATTAAAAGTAATAAAGAAACATCAATTGGGTCAAATGGAATTAACACGCATCCACAGAATATTGAATTCGACCTATACAGAGAATGCACTCTAACTTTTTCCTTAAATAAATCACATTTTTGACCATGAAGCATATCCTAACAAATAAAAAAAATTAAAATTATTTCTTGTACCTTATCGGAATACCATGAATAAAACTAGAAGTCAATAGCAAATATATGAGCATTAAATAATATGCTCTTCAACTGTTAGCTGTCACCTTAAAAATTAGAGAACTTTGAAACTCCTAAAGTCCAATGAAAATGAACGTATAATCTACCAGGACCTTTAGGACACACTCGGGAATACAGGGATGAGCTTATAGGTGTGAGTTCTGACACTAACGTCTCAGAGGTTCCTGAGAGCCTAAGAAAGGGCCAAGTGAAGGTGAGTGTGTGTTTCTTTGTCAACAGGAGAATATTATTGACAGTGTAGAAAGGACTCAGTAGAGGCATCAGGTGACATTAAAAAAAAAAAAAAATTTAAAATTCCTTTCTCCAAGTGGGTCAGTGCAAAAAATGTACTTAGTGACCGGTCAGTCACATGTAGTTCCTGTTGCACTGATGGTTGGTAGAATTAAAAAGAAAGCTGTTCACAGTTACTGCCTCAGGGTTCACAGTTACAGCACATGGTGGATGCTTCTGCAGTGCAAAAATGCTTCTTGTTACTTCAGTCCTCAGAAAGCTTAACCCACACATCCAGCACACACATGAAAGAAAACACTTACCATGGAATTGGAAATGGAAACAAAATTACTTTATATCCTCTCTTGACTCCAGTGTCCTTTTTCCTGTACTCTGTTCTTCATCATCTAATGTTACCTCCATCGATCTCCTCTCTAAATTTTAGATATTCACCTGTTTATACAGATACTCACGTTCATGTATATATTATAGGTTAAGTGCCATATATGTGGAGTTCTGAGTTTGAGTCACCTCACAGCTCTACCCATTTTCCTGAAAGTTTCAGGTTTTTCTTTATAGCTTAATTTATAATATTTACTTTTTAATTTTTTTTACTTATTTTTTAAAGATTTATTTATTTTATTTTTTATTATACTTTTTAATTTTAAAATCTTTTTTATTAATTAACTTATGTTTTTATACTCCATACTTTATCCCCCCATCCACCCTCTGACTGTTCCACATCCCATTCCTCCTCCCCACCCACCTGTCTCCACGTTTGTCCCCCCCCCCAACCCCACCTGACCTCTAAACTCCCTGGGGCCTCCAGTCTCTTGAGGGTTAGGTGCATCTCTGAATGAACACAGACCCAGAGTCCTCTACTGTATTGTGTTGGGGACCTCATATCAGCTGGTATATGGTGCCTGGTTGGTAGAGTTTATAATATTTACTATATTCTCTTTATGGTTCATGTGTTGTTGGTTCATTTACAGATCATGTGACTTAGAAATTCTACTTGAATATAAACGTGGTATATATATACAAAGGAAATAAAATTGGTATGTTCAAGAGTTACGTGTATCTACACTGCGAATGTGTATGGGAGCTGTAGTACATACATGTAAGAAAGGAGGAGATCCTGTCATTGGTGACAACGTGATGGGACCAGAGATCCTTATGTCAAGCAAAATGGTTGAAACACATAAAGACAGACCTCATGGCTATCACATGTGTCATCTAAAGAATAATGGTCGAACAAACTGAGACTGGAGGAGGAGGGAGGATGGGGAAGCCGGATGAGTGGGCACTAGGTCATCAATACATAGGACAAACAAGCACTAGCGTGCTACTGCATAGTGGTAAGCACTGTGGAGTGCAAAAAGGTAGAAATTGTACACCACTTGGAAACCCATTGGCCACGCTGGCCTGGGAAGCAGGAAGGTGATCTTAATTCTCCGTCCTGTCTTCCAATTCCCCAGTCTCATCCCTAGGCCTAGAGTAGACCACCCACTGGAGCCTATCCATCCTGTCTGCCCCCATTCCCAGTGGAGCCTGCAGATCTTCTCATTCAGCCATCCTCTCTCAACCCAGCCCTTTGTCTCAGCCAACATCAGATGTGCACACTACTTGGAAAACAGATAGCCATGTTGGCCTTGGAAGCAGGTAGGTGATCTTCACTCTCCTTCCTGTCCTCTAAGTCTTTCTGTCTCCAGTCTTAAGCCCCCAGTCCTGTAGCAGAACTCCTATAGAGGCCCGTCTTCCCCCTCTGCCTCCAATCACTGTAGATTTTACAGATCCGACAATCCTCTATCTTGTGGACCTTCTCAGCAACTTCTAGCTCATCCTCATTCTTTCATGTCATCTCCCAAAGTCTAGAAACACATTCTACCCAGGACTTCCATTTGCCACACCAGGCAGAGCCTTGGAAGCACTCCTTACTACAGACCCACAGCCTCCACACTCTCCTATGATCCAGAGAGAGAAACAGAAACCAAGTAACAAAACACCATTGAATGAAGACAGGACCAGGTAGCCACACCCAGAATCACAAGCATTCCAAACCCGGATATCTAGACACAAGCATAGAAACATAACAACAGCAAGGACAATATGTCTCCATCAGCACGGGCAGCCCTACTACTATAGCCCTGAGAAATGTAATAGAGAAGCAGAAGACAAGACTTTCTAAATAGCTAGTATGAATATGATTAAGGACCTTAAATAGGTCATGAATAAATCCATTAATGAAACCTAATGAAAACACAAACAGTGGAAGGAAATAAAACAACTTTAGCCGTGTAAGTAAAAATAGAATCACTAAAGAAACCCCAAAGAAAACTGGATATGAAAAAATGTAGGAACTCAAACAAAAGCTCAGGTAAGCCTCATCCACAGAATACAAGAGATGGAAGGGAGAATTTCAGTGACTGAAGACAAGATAGACGTATATATATAAGTGATCCTAATTCCGTTGGGAAACTCCTATACCTGATAACCACTTTCAGCAAAGTAATTAAATACAAAATTAACTCACAAAAATCATAAGCTCCCCTATATACATACTAATGACAAACAGACTGAGAAAGAAATCGGGGAAGTAGCACCTTTCCCAATAGCCTCAAATTTTATAAGATATATGAGGGGGGGGTAAGTTTATCCAAGCAAGTAAAAGACTTGTATGAATAAAAACGTTGTCTTTGAAGAAAGAAATTGAAGATGTCAAAAGATGGAAAGAACCCCACCCCCACCCCATGCACATGGATCAATATAATTAACATAGTAAATGCAGCCAGCCTACCAAAAGCAATCTACAGATTTTATGCAATCTCCATCAAAATTCCAACACAATTCTTCCCAGGTCTTGAAAGGACAATTCTAAGCTTCATATGGAAACACAAAATCCAAAGATAGCTAAAACAATCACAAAAAGTAAAACTGCTGGAGGAATCGACACCCACAACCTCAAGTTGTACTACAAAAGTATAGTAATAAAACCAGGATGTTATCAGGAATGTTGATCTAACAGAAGGTCCAGACATCAAAACACATTACTACAGACACCTTATTTTTTTTTTTTTTATAAAGAAGACACCAATAAACACTGGGAAAAAAAAGATAGCATATTCAACAAATGGTGCTGGTCAAACTTGGTGGCTATGTGTAGAAGAATCTATGTAGGCCCATAATTACCACCCTGCATAAAATGCAGCTGCAAATAGATCAAAGACTTCAACATAAGGCAAATATACTGAATCTAATAGGAGAGAGAGTGAACCCCCTGGAACAGGAGCACACTTTCTGAAAAGAACCCCATTAGCACAATTACGAAGATCAACGATTAATAAGGCAGACTTCATAAAACTGAAAATCTTCTATATGGTAAAGGACAACATAATTTGGACAAAGCTATAGAACCCTTGCTCAAAGGTGTTCATTGCTGCTTTATTTATAATAGCCAGAAACTGAGGGGGGAATCTAGATGGCCATCAACAGAAGAATGGATAAAGAAAATATGATATATTTGCACAATGGAATATTACTCAGCTCATAAAAAAGTCGTGAAACTTTCAGGTAAATGGATAGAGCAAGAAAAGAAATCATCCTGACATTAACACAGATCCAAAAGGACAAATATGGGAAGTATTCATTTATATGTGGATATTAGCTGTTAAGCCATTGACAAGCAAGCTATAATCCATATAGCCACAGAAGTTAGATATAGAGTAAGGGAGTAGGTTGTGGAGGGATCGCTGTCCTTAGGAAGGTGTTGTGGATAGTTTTATGTCAACTTGACACAAGCTAAAGTCATCTGAGAGGAGAGGGCTTCAATTAAGAAAATGCTTCCATAAGATCAGGACGCAGGCAATCCTGTAGGGCATTTTCTTACTTAGTAATTGTGGGAGGGGTTATCCCTGGGCTGGCGGACTGGGTTTTATAAGAAAGCAGGCTGAACAAGCCATAAGAAGCAAGCCAGGAAGCAGTGCCCGTCCATGGTCCCTGCATCAGTGCCTGCCTCCAGGATCCTGCCCTGTTTGAGCTCCTGTCTGGCTTCCTTCAATGATAGAACACAAAGCAGAAATGTAAGCAGAACACCTTTTCCTCCACAGTTTGCTTTTTAGTCATGGTGTTTTTCCACAGCAATAGAAACCCTTACTAAGTCAAAGGGGAAAATAAAGTAATTATGAATGGAAGACGGTTGCTGAAACAGGAGGGTCAGATGGGTATGGAGAAGGGGAAATGGTAGTACAGGGAGCAACAGTTAAAAGTAAGGGCCATTTGAGGGCTCTATGGAAACTTAATACAGTAAAAGCTTCTTAAAAGATATACGTACATGGAATAAATTTCAATGGAATCACCAAATAACAGAGAAGACAAAGCCCAAAGTAGGTATTTCCTGTCACAAAGCAAAACTTCCAGTGCAGGAAATGGGCTATGCCTAATCAAATTGTTGGCCTAAGGGGCTTCATGGAAAACGCTAAACAACCCGAGCTATCGCCAAGGCTATTGGTTGTTTTCCACAAACACATAATAAGATCCTGTTGTTGAAGACTTGAACACAAAGAAGCTGAACTGGTGCCTACTACATACAGCCTTCATCCTTACCAACTAGTGTTCATGGTACTGGGAAGAATTCTGCTTGCTACCAAAGAAGGAAGGTAAACACCAACTCAGCTACAGTCCCTGCAATCAACAATGGTGACCTGCCTTTGAGATAAGCTGGCGCGATGACACAAAGCTTGTGGGAGTAACCAACCAAGATCTGATTGTATGTAAGGCCCACTCTATGAGATGGAAGCCATGCCTGCCGATGCTCAGGTAAGAGCCTGAGGCTAGATAGGCCAGGGACCTCGGAGAAAACCAGATACTACTGTTCTGCTAAAGGAATGTGCAAGAAAATGACTCCAGACAACATTTTACTACATTCAATTCTCAGTCTTGCTCAGCCTTGCTCATCATCAGAGGAGTCTCCTTAGGAACAATATGGAGACCCACACTGGACAATGTGCAGAGAGCGAGAGACCTTGGCACACTCGGTCCTAAATGGGATGTCTCCATCAAATGCTTCCCCTCAGGGATCAGTGAACCCAATGGAAGAGGAAGCAGAATGCTAAGAGCCAGAGGGAACAGAGGACACCAAGGAAACAGACCTTCTCATCACAGCAGGAGTGACACACTCACAGAGACTGTGGCATGCGTCTAAGCCAGATGGAGTCCCAGGACTGTGAGGGGAAATGGATGCAAGCCCCCATCCGTGACCCAGAAGTCATCTTGATTGATGAAAGCAGGATGAGCAAACCATGGGGAGCGAGCCAGGAAGCAGTGTTTCTCCATGGCTTCCGCTTCAGTTCCTGCCTCCAGGTTCCTGCCTTGAGTCCCCACCCTCACTTCTCTCAGTGATGGAGCATGTCCTGAAAGCTGAAGTAACCTGTTTCCTCCCAAAGCTGCTTTCGGTCATGGTGTTTTATCACAGAAATAGAAGCTCTAAGTAAGAGAGGCAGCCTTCTCCAGAGCAAATGTGTGTGTGTGTGTGTGTGTGTGTGTGTGTGTGTGAAACAAATCATTCAGGGATTTGTCAGGTTGTCTAATATAATAAGGGCTGGGTAATCTAAAAATGTCTGTCTGCATGAAGAGAACCTTAGAGGTGCTCAGTCTAAGACACCGGACACCTCGACAGTCCCAGCTGGGTGGTGAGAGCCCGCAAGTTTCTCGGAGTGTTGCCAAGGACCAAGAAGCTGGTGTGGAGAGGCGGCAGCAGCCGACCCCTCACTCAGGAAGCAGCAGTGAAGGAAGTGTGCATATACCACCTTTCCTCTGACTTTTAAATTCTTGACTGCCCACGTTGAGGGTGGATCTTTTTCTCCATCACCATCCCAATTGTCAAGCCTCTGAAAAATGCCGCCCACAGACACACGGATTTACTTCACATTTCTTTTCTTTTCTTTCTTTTTTTTTTTTTTT
>NC_034596.1:48541341-48570172 GCF_900095145.1 Mus pahari
CTGATATAGCAGCCTCTTGTGAGGCTATGCCAGTGCCTGGCAAACACAGAAGTGGATGCTCACAGTCAGCTATTGAATGGAACACAGGGCCCCCAATGGAGAAGCTAGAGAAAGTACCCAAGGAGCTAAAGGGGGATGCAACCCTGTAGGTGCAACAACAATATGAACTAACCAGTACCTCCTGAGCTCGTGTCTCTAGCTGCACATGTAGCAGAAGATGGCCTAATCGGCCATCATTGGGAAGAGAGGCCCCTTGGTCTGGCAAACTTTATATGACCCAGCACAGGGGAACGCCAGGGTCAAGAAGTGGGAGTGGGTGGGTAGGGGAGCAGGGCCGGGGGGGGAGGGTATGGGGAACTTTCGGGGATAGCATTTGAAATGTAAATAAAGAAAATATCAAATAAAAAAAAATAAAATTTCCTGCCGAAAAAAAAAAGTGAAAAAAAAGATTTAATTCTTTGTGTAAAACAAATATGCTTCCATGTCAGTAGTATGCAAAATTGCATTTGAATTTTAAAATGGTAAAATTATATATATACATATATACATATATATATATGTATATATGTATAAAATTATAGGAGAAACCTAAAGCTATCCTAGTCTACATGACTGTAGACACAGGGTTCATTTTAATTGTAGAGGAGAGCTGTAGAGCACTAAATAGTGTGTGTGTGTGCGTGTGTGTGTGTGCGTGTGTGTGTGTGTGTGTGCGCGTGTATGTGTGAGTGTGTGTGCGCGTGTGTGCATGTGTGTGTGCGCGCGCGTGTGTGTGTGCGTGTGTGTGTGCATGTGTGCGTGTGTGTGTGCGCGCGCGCACGCGCGCGTGTGTATACAAGTTGGCAATATTGTTTGCTTCCTAGAATGGGGTCAGGGGGCCAGGGGTGCATGGTTACATAAGGGAAAGCAACTTCAGCACACTAGCTTCAACTGTGAAATGGATGGACCCCTGGCAAGCTTTCTGCCTCTCTGAAGCATTTAGCGTTGCCATCGACTCTCTTCTTGACCTCAAAGTACCAAGAGAATCATTTGATCTATAATCTATCTCTGTCACTGTCCAAGGTCTCAGCATCTCGGATAAGAATCAAGGTAAGAAAATACCGTGGCAGGTGTGAGGGAGAGAGACACAAAAATAAAATTAAGAAACAACAGTGGATTTGCCACAACGCAGTTCGGAAACAGCCAATTCTACTGCTTCGCGCCATCAGTGAAAAAACAAGCATGGGTTGCCTAGCACACATAAAGCCCTGAGTTTACGTGCCAACATGACCCACCTCACCCCAGTTAATCCCCAGTCAGGCATCTCAAACCAGGCTGCCTGAATTCAATCCCAGCCTTGGGTCCTATTAGCTGTGTTGCTTTCAGAAGGCTACTTACCCCCAATAAGCTCTAATCTCCTTCCCGCTAAAAGGGAAGGGATGCACACGCAACCTGCTAGATGTCTGTGGATTGGACCAGTCCTTCATGGTTTATGCTAGGTCCCATTGTTAAAGTTCAGTGCCTGTTCACTGCTGCCCTTACATCCCCTCCACACACACCAGTACCATGACGGAAGAGCACTGCCACCCACCTGGGCTGCTGCTAAGTGCACCCAGCCGAGGTCTATAGACACGATGTGAGGTAGCTCCCTTGGAATGGTTTTTGCCAAGGAGCAGGAGATGCCCTGGCACTGCCATCCTTGATTCCCCTACGTGGTCAGACTCCTGCCTGAGACTCTTATAAAGCCACAGAGATTTGGTGGTCCTCATTGTTCAAATCGCCCACCATGGTGTGACCTGTGGTCCAGTCAGCTAGGCCTGGTTCTGTGTCCCATTCTGTACCTCTCTCAAGATGCTGCCAGTGGGGTCCATGGAGCAGCATGCTGCTCCAGTCGGAGAGATGTAGCTCCTTCACAACCCCTGTGAATGCAGTGATTCAGACATCTAAGAATCCAGGAAGCATTACAAGTCATCCCCAAAATGAAGTTACAGGAAGGGAGGAACCAAGCCCATCAATTTTTTTCATTCCTCGGTTGTCATGTGTGACTTGCTCTGCCTCCCTCCTGGCGCAGCAGATGATGTGACCACTCTCGTGTGGTCTACGCGTAGAACGCATGCCAGCTGTCACATTTTTCCTGGCTGCTCTCGCAGTCACATCTGCCAATGTCCACACCCCACACATCTGCCTTGGCCCACTCTGTATCCTGATATATCAGGACAGGCTCCCGGTTCAGCAAGGTCAGGATTCAGCCTTACCAGCCCTGGCATACAACACCCCAAGTTCAGGGAAATGGGTAGTGGGGATCTAACCTGGAGACAACCTTCTGGCTCCGGCAGCTTGCTGCATGGCTTTCTAATGAACTGCTTGTGATTGGAGGGAAAGCGATTCAAAGGCAAGAGGGACCCGAAGCTACTGAAAACAACAAAATTTTTCCCACAAAAAGTAAAAATAAGCTTCCACATCAAAGAGACCTTTGTCCTTTGTTTTTTAAGCAACGAAGCGCCCTTCTTGCCTAATACTTTCTTCTCCTCCACCTCGTCAAGCTCGCTTCCCTCCCCACCTTTCAGATGAACAGGGTGTTCTAGTTAGTTTTAACTGCCAACTTGATACAGCCTGGTCATCTGAGACATGGTCTCTTTTGAAGGATCACCCAGAGCGATGACCCATGGGCATGTCTGATGGTTCATTGATATAGGAGGGCCCAGTACACCGTGAGCAGCACCATTCCCTAGGCAGGTCCTGGGTTGTATAAGGAAGCTACCTAAGCACTAACAGGAGAAAACAAAAGAAACATCCCTCCGTGGTTTCCACTTGAGTTCCTGCCTTGACTTTCCTCCATGATGGACGTAAATGTTAAATTGAAACACATTCCTTCTCTAGTTTGCTTTTGTCTCAAGTGTTTTATTGCAGCAACTGAAAGGAAACTAGAGGCCATAGGCTGGTAGATTCAGTGTAGGTATTCTGCTCGGGGAGATGCAAACCAAACCTCGACTATTCCAGGTTAATGTCTCTTCTAGTCAAATGTCCCTGTATGTTCTTGTTAGGGACCTACAGCATTAAACCTTTTGACCCATCATTGCATTTAGGGACTTCAGAAAGACAGACAGACAGACACTAACTTGCTGTGTCATTCAGGATGGCCTCAGGTTGCCTGACTTGGATTTCATGTCTTCTTTTCAAAGACTGTGATGAAGTTATTATATTTAAAAAGGAAAACAGGAGCAGTTGACTAAGCACAACTTTGACTCAGTTTGGTAGACACTGCCCTCTTAGATAAAAGCTTCCAGAAGCAGGATTGCAGAAACTCAGCTGCTCAACAAGTGGCTTAGCCCAACCACCCAGTCCTCTCCTGACACCTCTACCAACAGACTTTGCCTAGAATAGCTGCCCCCTGCCCCTGCTCCTCCAAGAGTCAGATGTATGATGTGCCTGTGTCATTCTTGGATAGCTGAACCTGACTCTGAGAAAGCACGGGATGTCCCACGTTCTATCTGCTCAAGCAAAGCGGACTTTCAAGTCTGCTTCTTCTCATCATTTTGCCAAGAGAAGTCTGTCTGGAAGAAAATGCTTACAAGCAGCCATCAGAAAGGAGGAGCTCTAAGAACTGTGGGCGAGCACACAAAGGCAGTCACCTCCTTTAGGGGCCACCTTGCTCATTCTCCAAGAGTCATCACAGCTGTGTTCGTGGGCTCCATATGCTGAAAAACGTCTCCCGTGTAGTGTGTCAGGGTTTAAGCGTAAGGATACTCTCCCCAGAAAGCACACAATAATTGGGTCCACCAGCATCCTCCAGATGAAAAGCCCATCAGGAGGAGGCTGTCAGCATGGGAAATGCAAGTCCAACCTTGCTTTTGCCTGAGCAGTGTTTCCTTTGAGGACCCATGTAATTACAGAAGTGACTCACAGCGGACACATTTGCAGAGGCCACAGCAGGGCTAAGCAGTTCATGTGCTTAAGTATTTTGAAACCATTTAAACCATACTCCATTATATGTACAGTGTCTTGTGAGGCAGGGGACTGTGCCACCAGACAGAAAACCTGGTAAGGTCTAGTGGATTCAGGAATCCCAGCAATTCTCATAATTAAGTACAGTAGGCATTTAAATCTACTCCTGGGCAGGTTCCTGTCCTGGAACACATGACTACTACACCCCATTCAAAGCACTATGACAATCAGTCACGTAGGGACAACACCTTGAAGTCCCTCCTCATGCATACGAGGCATCCCTAACATCTCAGATCAAGCCAATAGAAAACATCTGTCTTTAGATCCCAACCCACCCCAAAATGTTTATAAGGTCCTATGGGCAAGGAATAAAGTGCACTAGTTATTTCACCAAAGATGTCTTGAGAATGTCTATCTTGTTGAATGGTTATTCTCTAGGGAAGAGTTCTCCTGAAGCTTTCAATGCTGGACCTGATTCAGCAGGCTGGGTGCTCGAGCCTACCACAGCTACTTCCTAACTGGTGACCCTGACCTTGGTCCCTAGCTGCCTGCTGCATCCTGCAACCTGCTATCAACTCTAGGGCAGCAGAAGAGGCTGGCAGCCCACCTTGCTCTGACTTCCCCTCAGAGAACTCCAACTCTTTGTCCGCTCCAACCGGACCAGCACCCTGTGGATCCCCCAGATAACACCCAGGACACAGACCAGCAGTGTCTTAGATTAGTGCCTATTGCTATGATAAAACAGTGACCAAAAGCAACTTAGAGAGGAAAGGGTTTATTTCAGTTTATAGCTTAGAGTCCTTTATCTAGGGAAGTCATGGAAGAAATTAATGCAGAGGCCACGGAGGGGTGCTGCTTGTTAGTTTCCTCTCCACGGCTTGTTCAGCCTGCTTTGTTAGAGCACTCAGGACCACCAGGCCAGGGTTGGCACCACCCACAACAAGCTGGGACCTCCCACATCAATCATCAACCAAGAAAATGCCCCACAGACTTGCCCGCATGCGTACCCAGAGGAGGCATTTTTCTCCATTGGGTTTCCCTCTTCTCAAATGACTCTAGCTGTGTCAAGCTAGCCAGCACCCAGAGCAACACAATTTACATATTAATCAACATTATGTTATGTAGATTGATCTAATTTAATTTTAAAAAGAAGAAAAGAGAGACAAATTTCAATGTACAGATCCTGCCCCCAGAACAAAAACAAATTTTAATCACTTTTTTCTAGGTGGTTCAATATGAAAAGAAAATGTCCTCCACCCCAGCCTTTCTAATTCCTATCTCAGTACATCAGTGGAATTAGCCTGACTTTCACAATCACTGCCTCCCTCGGAGAGTAGGAGCTGGATTCTTTTGAAATACAAAAATGATTCTTGCTACTTCAACACATAGAAAATTGAGTGCGTACATCCAGCATGGGGTGAGGGTGGAGTGGAGTCAGAGAGTAGGGAAAAGGGGAAGAAATGATGATAGTGTTAAAACTAGAAAAAAAATCTATGTACCCTGTTTCATGACTTGTGTGTCCTTTTGTCTGTAGTCTCTGAACTTCCTCATCATGAAATACTACCTTCTATTGGTTTTCTTTCTGACTTTTAGACTATGTTCACACTTAACCAATTTACATATAAAAGTACCCTATAAGTTAGAATCCCCATATTGGGGAGAATATGTGATTGTTTTTCCTGTGTTTGTATTGCCTTACTTAATATTATACTTTCTAGATACATTCATTTTCCTTTAAGTTTCATGATTTCAGTTTTCTTTATGGCTAAATAATATTCCATTTTGTGTGTGCACCACATTTTATTATCCATTCATCAACTGACTGACATCTAAGCCATTTCCTTGCTGTTGTGAACAAACCAGCAGTAAACAGAGATGTGAAAAGATCTCTGGTCAGACCACGATCATGGGAAGACCTTCCATGCTTCTGGATTGGCAGAATTCTTATCATGAAAAGTGGCTTACCAAAAGAACGCCATAAATTCAGTGCAATGCCAATCAAAATCTTCATGTCATATTTCACAGATCTAGGACAAATAACCCAAGAATTCACATGAAGCCATAGAATACCCAAAGTGATCCTAAAAGAAAGGAACACAGCTGGAGGTATCCCAACGCCTGACACCTCAAAGTTATACTGCCACAGTGACAAAGTGACCAGTACCAGTCTCACACTGGCATAAAAACAGACTGGTAGACTAATAGTACAGAGTAAGGGACCCCAAAATAAACCAAGGCCATGGCTATTCAACAAATGGTGCTAGAGAAACTGTCACCCAGGATATGAAATTACACCCGTATCTTTCACCCTATACAAAAACAAAGTGGATCAAAAGACCCTAATTTAAAACCCAAACACTAAAATTCTCTGGGAAAAGCATAGTGAATACTCTTTAAGACACTGGTGTGGGCAAAAAAATTCTACTAGAACACCAATAGCACAGAAACTTGCCTCAGGGATTGGGAGATGGGATGGCATGAAAATCAAAGGTCTCTGCCCAACGCAGTCAGCTATCAGAAGAGCAGACAGATGACTCACAGAGTGGGGGAGAATCTTTACCAGACATAATTCAGACAGGGGGTTAACATTCATAATTTACAAAGAGCTACAAAAACTAAATGCCAAAAAAACAAACTGCTACTCAATAAATAGTCTAATGAAACGAACAACTGGACCTCAAAAGAAGAAACACAAATGGATAATAATATTGTTTAAAGTATTTCAACATCCCTCAGTGTGTGAGGGGCACGTGAAAGCATGAGTGTGAGCACTAGAACACACAGTAGGCATTTTAAAGCAACCCATGCAGCAAGAATGTTTGCAACAACTGCTTGCTGAGCATCTCAGCATGTGCTCAGAAGCAGGTAAGCACGTTACATATGTGTCCCTGAGTAGCAGCTAGGTGGGAGAGATGATTTAGTACTGTGGACTATGGAATGAAAAAACCATCCTTCAGCCTTGTGTGCATGGTGCAGGCTGTGGTGAGCACCCCGTCAATTCCCCTGTGCATGGGCACAAAGTGAACATTTACCCACAACATGTGTCAGACATGAGTCATAAACAAGTTTCGAGAAAACTGCCACCAAGTGAGGGAGAAACCAGGCCTCCGGGGAATACTAAGAGTTTTTGGAAACAAGCCTCCAGAGTAAAATAAGTCATATCAAAAAAACTCCAGGAACTCTGACAAATGCACTGGGTGTCCCATGGTGACTTCCGCTCACTTCCAGCAAGACGGGACACAAGTGGGAGAGGAGGCCCTTCTGAAATGATTTAGTGAGAAGATGGCTGTCTTAGTTGTTTTCTGTTTCTGTGATAAAGGCCATGAGCGAAAGCAACGTAAGGTGGACATGGCTTGTTTCAGCTTAGCGTTTTATAGTTCATCGTGAAGCAAAGTCAGGCGGGAAGTCGATGCAGAAACCTGAAGGCCAGAACTCAAGCAGCAATGGAGGAGTCCTGCTCACTGGCGTATGCTCTCCATGCGTTGCTCAGTTTGCTTTTATACAACCCAGGCCCACCTACCCGTGCGTGGCATGACCCATAGCAGGCTGGGCCCTGCCACATCAGCCATTAATCAAGAAAACGTCCCATGGAAGTGGCCACAGGCCATTCTGCTGAAGGCCATTCCCGACTGACATTTCTGTTTCCTAGAGGAATCTAGCTTGTGTCGAGTTGACAAAAAAGGTGAACAACAGCAGAAACCAACCAGCACAGTGGCCAAGTACCTGGGTGAGAGCCGTTACAGGTAACTGTCATGCTGAAAGACCACAGAGCCACTGTAGTAGACTAGACAAGGGGGCCTACCACCTTGGGCCCTGCTATAGAGCTTCCGAGGGACCCCAGGAGCAGCATCCCTCTTGCTTGGTGCTAGGGCAGGCTGGATGACTAGGTTACACACTTGTTCTCCTGTACTCTTCACGCTAGCTCACTGAAAGAGTTACTCATATGCCCATTTTAAAAAAATGAGCACCGGGCGTGGTGGCGCACGCCTTTAATCCCAGCACTCGGAAGGCAGAAGGTGAGTTCGAGGCCGACCTGGTCTAAAGAGTGAGTTCCAGGACAGCCAGGGCTACACAGAGAAACCTTGTCTCAAAAAACCAAAAAAAAAAAAAAAAAAGAAAGAAAGAAAAAAAAAAGAAAAAAGAGAGAGAGCATTGAGGCATAGGAAGTTAACAATGTCATTAATCAAAACAAAACCCAAAGCGAACAAACCAATGGCAGAGCGGGGATTAGAAAGCAGGACTATAACTCCGAAGTCCACCCTTTGCTGTGCTGCCTGCTCGTGGGGCAGCATTTGAGTTGCCTGACCAAAGACCCAAGGACTCGTAGGAGATGAGGGTGGGGGGTGGTTAGTGTGACCTGTGTGACTATTCATGAAAGGAGATGGAGAGCCTAATATCGTGGTAATCCTTGATTCTTTGTACGTGACATAGTTTACCCTACCCTAGTCGGGAAAGGTTAGCTTATTAGCTTCAGGTTACAGTAAAGCTGCTCCAGTAAGAACCTCGATACCTACCTATTGTTTGGTCCTCTCTGAGGAAGACAGACCGAAAGTATACCTCTGCTACCCTAAAAGTGTACAGAAACACATGGCCTACCAGGCTAGGCAGGTAATTGGACCAGAATAGCATCTATAAACTGAGGCAGGGCAACTTTAGCTCAAGGGGAACCCCGTGAAGGGGGGACCCTCTGACGGGTGGTACCTAAACCAGTAAGTCCTTTCTTTTAAGGAGTGTGAAGACAAGACGCACAGAAAGGAAGAGGGTACTTTGTATTAGGCGAAACAGGGTGTTATGCAGAGGAAATTAGGACCAAGGCCCTTATGACTGAGTTCACGGAGAGAGGAGAATTAGTTTGTTTTAGTGAATCCCTGGCTAAAGAGAAGCCAGACAGGCAAAGTTTGTACTGCTCAAATCCAAACATCTTTATTGATCTCCCAGGACTGATCTATTCTCCAGACTCCCGGTAACAAAACTGCTCCAGAGCCTGCGATGTGCCTGCAGTCTGGGTCCATGTGAATTCTAACAGTGAAGCATCCCGTATGTCCGCATCTGGATGAGATTCTGATAACTCAGCCAGCAACCCTAACACCATGAGAAGATTATGCTAGGAAACAAGTCAATTCAAGCCAGGTTCTGTTGGGATGAAATAACTTCAGGAATGGCGACTTGTTCTGACGCCATCTTGAGACCCAGTGGCCCCAAAGTGGAAAACGAATGACAGTCGCAGGCAGCGTGGCTTATGGTGAGCCCCTGTGCTGTGGCTTCCCTACGGCAGCTCTGCTCTGTCAGTGTTCTTGCTCCCTGAATGAAATCTCACAAGCCCAGCACTTTAGACTCGGTCTCTGTCGTGAGCTTAGTCATACTGATGACATTGGGTTTTGTCTGACAGGGAGATTCTAAATACTCTGAGAAACTTGACAGAAAATGAAAAGGTTTGAAAATGAACAAATAGCTGGAGCCTTTTCCTACAATCTCTTTCCCATCGTTTTTATTAGATCTTTGAGAATTTCATACAGTGTACTTGATTTTATTCCCCTCTCCTTCTAGACCTCCCCGCTTCCCACCCATCTTTGTGTCCTCTGTTTTTCTTAAAACCCTGTGCTGCCCACATACGCTCCGTTGTGTGGCCTTCAATAGAGCACGGTCAAGCCACCAGGGCAGCACCCTCAAGGACAACTTGCTCTCCCCTTCCCACGCAGCCATCAGTTGCCAACAGCTCCTTAGCTGGAAGTGGGACTTCATGCTCTGATCTCATCTGCCTTGAACTTGCACAGGCCTGTGGTCATTCCATTAAACAACAACAACAACAACAACAACAACAAACCAACAAACAAAAAAAAAAACCCAAATAGACAAAAACCTAAACAGAGAAATTCTAGTATTAAATGACATTAAAAAAATCAAATGGATTTAACATGCCTACAGAACATTCCACCCAAACATTAAAGTAGGCACATTCTTTTTAGCAACCCATTGAACTTTCGCTAAAATTGACCACATATTAGTATACAAAGAAAGTTTCAACAAGTATACAAAATTGAAAACATTCCTTGCATTATATCAGAGCATTATGGAATGAAGCTGACTACTTAGCAATAGACACTGCAAGAACTTACAGAAGCTAGGAATATTCCCACCATTTCTTTCTCGAGAGAATCGTGATATTTTCTGTTAGTTCTGGACTACATCTCTGGACCAGTCTGTGTTCAAAGCAGCAGTGAACGGGCCTCTTCTTCAGGCACTGTAGCATCCTTGGGACTCTTCAGGGTTCGCCACCAGAGACATCACTGTCCTCTAACATATCCAGATTAGCTCATGAAACAGTTTTTGGTTTTGACTATTATGCTTGTATATATATTTTTTTTCATGCCTGGCAATTTTTCCACCTTTGGGTAGAGAGTGGGAATGAGACCCCAAAGTATTGTATACTCTAGGAAAGTCTTCTACCACTGAGCTGCACCCCAGCCATGTATGGCACGCCAGACACCCAGGAGGCTAGGAAAATCTCAGTAATCCCCGTGCTTCAACCCTGACTATGGTATTAGGGAGGCCTGGAATTATTTTAAACCTCACTTAGGAGAAATATTTTCTCAGGGAAGAGACTATTCGCATATGATCCTGAAGTCTCTGTCACCTCAGATCTCAGCATAAAATGCCTGTCAAGGAATGTAAATGATAAAGGGAACCTCATATCAACTCCATGAGCCACATGGTGTCATTAAATGGCAGGCTCTCCCAGAATAGTGTCAAATCTTCATTTCAGACATCATGCTGGATACAAGAAGAAGGGGGGAAAAATCTTAAAATGTTAAAGTGACAGAGAGAAAAAGAGCAGAGGGGCCTACCAGATGTACAAACCATAGGACCAGACACTAAAAACAGGAATTTCATACAACAACAGTATCTCTTAAGTGCATCCATCACGGGGTCCGTATGAGGTGGTCCACTAACTGCCTGTCTTGTTTCTGGTTTTTCCTGACCACAGTCTCTTCTCGGATCAGTTTGTTCACTGGAGGCATAGATCCTAGGATACAGGGGCACTGAGATCGCCAGCCCCTAAGCAAGAACAGCGCTGACCTGTTTGCCTATGACAATGAAGCTATTCTCTTCATGTTTTTAAGGATGTGGTGGGAGAGGCCGGCCACCGGACTGTGTGGTCTTCACGGCTGTCTACTGACACGCTCCTGCTGAGAGGCATCCTAAAACAGAGACATGAACTACTTTTAAGCTAAAATCTAAATGTTAATTTATGTAACTGAACGTTTTCATTTTTTTTTCCCTCCAAATGGTTTTTACTAGCCAAACAAGTTCTATTTTCAGACTTGACCACATCATTATCTAGCATCCCCAATGCTGAAAAACAGAAGTCTGCACTTTCAGCTGTTCCACTGAACTTCAAAGCCAACATTAACATGCAGAGTACAAGATACTTTTTAGGGAACAGATTTCCACAGAGGTCAGCTGCCTTTCAATTAGCTATTTATTAAGAGTGAAGTTGGTGAAGTGAACAATGAGATCTTTAGTATCCCGGTAGCTACTGTGGCCAGGCAGGCAAGCTCGTCCCTCACCTTCTCAGGAGGTAACACCCTAAGAAGTCCTACCCTGTCCACTTCTCCCTTGGGTTAGCCAGGCCGGCAGCACATGGTGCTGGATTGGAGAAAAGAAAGTTTAGTGGAGATCTCTAGGCCAAGGTATATGTGGCTGTGTACCACTGACCAGGGCAGTTGGAAAATGCTTAATTTACACACTCAGAGGCTATGGGGTATGGCAGGGTGGGGGGAACCTTAGAAGGTCAAACAAGGAGTGATAATTTATTTATTACCCTGTCAGGGTAATAAATTCTTACTAGGGTTCATGGCGGGAAAGCCAGCTCTATGATGCAAGGTTCCAGGTTGGAGTTCCCTCAACAGTTCCTTTGTCACACTGGACCAATATGGTCCCACAAGAAAGGATGTTAATTCTTCACAACTGAAGTCAAGTGGATCACCCTGTGCCAGCTAGGGTTAACTATCAACTTGCCAGAGTCTAGAATCTCCCAAAAGATGGGCCCCTGGGCATACCTCTGGAGGATTATTTAGATTTTGTTAATCAAGGTGGAAATACCTGCTGTTGTTAGCCTTATTCACTGGCTGGGATCCTGGTCCAGACAGACAGACAGACAGACAGACAGACAGACAGACAGACAGACAGAGAGCTTGCACTGAATAGCAGCAAGCACTCATCCTCTTCGAGCTCCTGCTGTCTTGACTTCTGGCCCATGATAAGCTAGAATAAATCTCTTTACCCTCAAGCTGTTTGTCAGAGCATTTTATCACAGTCAAGGGGAACCGATCAGACACACCCATTAGTTTCCATTCACCACCACCAAGAGGAAAGCTTACATTCCTGGGAGAGAAGAGGACGGCAGGGCTGAGGTGTTATCCATGACATTAAATGATTATGCATTTGTTTGAATAAAGCAAAGTTTGTGCAGTTTCAAGGACGAGAGTGTACTGGGAAGAGTTAGCACTCCGGGGCCAGCTCTGTTGAAAATGTCAAAGTTTAACAAGGACACACGAGAGAGAAACCATGAATAAATACTGAGCCTTGTCCCTCTGACCTCAGAACAGAGAATAAGCTAGCTTGCCGGTTACAAGGCTAGGCAAGGAGAAACGGAAACCCCAGCCTCTCTCTGTTCTTCCTCGGGGTAAGATGTTGACTGTCACTCTATATTCTGGTTAGTGACATTCTCTAGCCATGCGTCTTGGCATTAGTGAGCTGGGATGCCCATTAGTGAGCGAGGCCTCCTCTCTACTCCTGGCAAGTCCCCAGTGTCATCCGCCATGGTCATGCACTAGGTTCATCATTATTAAATGCATTTGTATGTCTGTTTTTATTATTACAGTTGTTACCAGAAATTTTAAGGAGACTGGTCTTGGTGAACCATGTGTTACCACTGAAACCGGAAACCCCCTATCCCCTGCCACTTAGGGTTCCTGGTGTCATTAATAAAAGAATTTAGGAACAGTCTAGAAGGATGCTTGAAGACAATTTAATTAGATATTAAAGGAAAAAATCACAGATCGGACAGCTCTGAATCTCAACAGGTAGTCAAAGAAGGAAGACTGGAGAGGAGGGGGAGGCAAAAGCATGTCTCTTGGAGTTAGGCGTGGAAGTTTTGCACAGAGCCATACAACAAAAAGAATCTACCTTAGCTTCGGAAAAGAGCAGAGAGGTTTTAGTACCAGAAAAACATACTTAGGTTCTGGTTAGCATCTAAGAGAAAGACTCAGAGAAGAAGGAAAAGTGATGTCTGTGGAGTGTGACCAGACTCAGACAAGACAAGCTGCTCATGGTCGCATAGCAGCTGACATGGAAATGGCCTTCAGGCTGAATATCCAGCGATGGACGGTTTCAACAGCGCCCCGGGAGGGAGAAAGGAAACAGACCGATGTTCGCCAAGTTAATTCAGTGAACTGGCTGATGGTCACATATGGGAGCACACAGGTATAACACAAATAATCCAATCCACCCATCTCTAAAAACAGCCAAAGGGAGAGAAAGACAGGCAGGCAGGCAGGCAGCAGCCGTGGAGCGGTTCGAGAACAGCGCTGAACCTAAGTTAACAGAGAAGGTCCAATGGTACCTGAGCGGGCACCGCCGTGGGGTCTGGGCCTTAAAGTCCACCTCTTCCATTGCCTTTGCTGCGGCCTCTTTCAGGGCCCATACCTTACAGCGATACTTGAATCTGTTGCTAAATGGCGCTCCACACTCTGCCCACTTTCCATCTGGGAGTCCTTTTGTGTGTCACCAGGCTTATTCACGTATAATTGAAATCTAACAAGGACTCCCCATCGAGAGTTCTCTACAGGCAGGCACTGCGCTGAGTATTTTAGATGCATTCTTTCGTTCTACCCGATGAGAAAACTGAGTGACAGCTAAATGATCTGCTCAGTCTCAAAGCTCCTACGTTAGTGGTAAGGTAACGGGCAGAGCCGGGATTCCAAGCCAGCTGTGTCTGAAGGCTGCTTTTGTCTTAACTATTACCATACATTGCTTCCCCTGGAAGGCAAAATTCTTATGTGTGCAGAAATGACTTAAACAGAAAAACAGGGTTATTAAAAAAAATACTAACTGTGGTTCTGCTTCCACTTAAAACATAGAAAAGTACAAGAGAAGATTGTTCCCACCCTACAATATGGAAAGACTTAATAGTTCCGTTTATAAAATTTTAGCTTCTGTGGAGCCTATCAGATCACAAGGCCCCACTGACGGCCGTGGGCAGATCACAAGCGCTAAGAAATCTCCGTCATCCTGGGCCATTTATGGAGAAGTTGCTGGTGTCCAACATGCGACATTTTGATACAATGCTGCCACCAACAAATGTGTTGGGCTGTACTCGTAGCCATCCAAGGGTGCCTGGGACCCAGGCCACTCTCCATGCCTGGAGAATACCAGCAGCTCAACCCAGAGGCAGTGTCTACGCAGATACAAATAAACAAACTCCACTGATTTGCTGACCAGACTCACTCAGATCCTTGCAACATGGGCCTGATGGATGAAAAGCTAACACCTTGATTCCTTCAGTCCCTTCTCTTCTCAGTGTCTAATGTCCAAGGACAAGCTGTCCCATGGAAAGTGAAAACCAAAGCACAGTGTTCAAGCTAGACATGTTGGTGTATGCACTTGGGAGACAGAAGCAGGCAGATTTCTATGAGCTCAAGGCCATTATAGTCTACAAAGTAAGGTCTAGGCCAGCCAGAGTTCCAGATTCTGACTTGATGATGATGATGATGACGACGATGATGATGATGATGACGATATAACAGAATCTGACTCATAAATGAATCTAGAAGGATGGAGACCTAAACAGCTATAATCAATTTATTAAAAGAACTGGCAGGAACAGTAAACAACATCTATAAATGTAGAAGCCCAAAATATCAATAAAAATTAACTTTGATAACTCAGATGAGAATTCTGAAAATAAAATGTGGTATCAGAAATAAAATACTTTTGTTGGAGTTATTAGCAGATTAAACACAGCAGAGAAAATATTCAGTTAACCTGAAGACAGGTAAAGATAAATTATGCAAACTGAACCATAAGGAGAAAGGGGGGGGGCACGGTAATAAAGGATTAACTGAAGCACAGGGAGAGAGATAGGGCAGAAGAAGTGATGGAGAGTTCACAGCTAGAGTCTCTCCCAAGGAACGAGCCACAGAAGGAGCTCAGAGATCCCAGAGAGACTAAATTTAAACACACACACACACACACACACACACACACACACACACATACACCCTTGTCCCCGAATACTAAAAATGCTAAAAATCAGTAATAAGGGAAAATTTTGGACAACAGATAAAGAACTTCAAAATGTTGTATAGGAAGAAGAATACAGTAAGCTTTTTGTCAAAAATATGAAAGCCATAAAGCAAGTGGTATTTAGTCAAAGGAATATAAAGGTTATAAAGAACTATGCCTTTCAAAAGTAATGATGGAATAAACCTTTTCCAGATAATCCATTGCCAGCATAGAAGAACATCAGGAATATTAGAAAAGAGCTTTTAAGTCAAATGACTGTCAGAGCAAATGGAAATTTTCTTTTTTAAAACAAGATTTATTTGTTTGTTTGTTTATTTATTCAATATATATTTGAGTACACTGTAGCTGTCTTCAGACACACCAGAAGAGGGCATCAGATCCCATTACAGATGGCTGTGAGCCACCATGTGGTTGCTGGGAATTGAACTCAGGTCCTCTGGAAGAGCAGCCAAGGTTCTAAACCGCTGAGCCATCTCTCCAGCCCCCACAAATGGAAATTTTGTTATATTCAGAGAATTGAAAAGTCCTCAGTGATATTTTTTAATACAGTCTAAAATGTTGGGTAGCAGTGTGTGCCTGTAACCTCAGCACTAACCAATCAGTGAGCTCCAGCTTCAGTAGACATCCTGTGTCAAAGGAAAATGCATACAAGAGTGACTGAAGAAGACACCCAAGCCCAAGGCTAACTTCTGGCCTCTGCACACACGAGAATGGGCACACATACATATACACAAAAGCACACACCACACATTTAAAAAGTAGAATTAAAAACTGGAGGTGAACATTAATTTTTTTCTAATTTTTATTCCTGTTAAATTATTGACTACTTAGAGTAAAAATCATAAGCGTGATTGACACACATAGAAGTTACAAGTGGGGCACAGCATGGAGCTGGAAAATGGGGTCTCAGTGGGTGGACGCCTGCTGCTCAAGCTTGCTTCAGTCTCCAGAACACACAAAGAAGGTGGGCATGGTGGAACGGGAACTGGAACCGCATCACTCCATCCCTGGGGAGTTTGGTGTAGCACATAGTCAGGAGGATTTCTGATTAGCTGGTCCCTTGCCTAGCTCCAGTAAAGAGATCCTGTCTCGCCTTCACATAGAAATGGGTGAACATACCACCTCCCAATACACACATTTATACCACACACAAACTCATATACTCATGCATATACACTCACACATATGCACGCATACATGCTCATGCACACACACTCACGCTCACACATACACATACATACATGCTCATGAATACATGCTCACACATACTATCTGATCAGCACTTGTAATCTCAGCTCTTGGGAGGTGGAAGCAGGAGAATTATGATTTGGAGGCCAGGCTGAGCTATACAACTAGATCCCCTGTCCGAAAAAAAAAAAAAAAAAAAAGCATTTGTTCATACCACATGCTTCAAAGTAGACAAATCTACAAACCTGTGTGGAGAACATAGCATGCTCTCTTCCTGTCATTTGATGCAATAACATAGATGCCCAGAACACCAGCAACTACTACATCTCACCCGAACTCTCCATCCAGACAGTATCAGGCTAATGCTTTCTCTAGTGCACACAGAGCATTCATCAAGAAGGATCATGTTTTAGGCCAACTTTTCAATTAATTGGAATCTTACATACTACATTCTTTGAATGCTATGAATTAAATTAGAAGTCACATGGAAAGACATTTGGAAAATGTACAAAGATTTGGAAACCTCACACTCCACTTCTAAATGAGCTTTGAGCCAGAGTAAGAGCTTGTGGGGGAAATTAGTAAATATATTTAATACACTGAAAACAGAAACCTCACACATCAGAACCTGTGGGATGTGGCTACAGAAGCGTGTGGGGTGAAGAGCATTAAGTGCTGTGTACAGAGAGAAAGGGCTTTCTTTGATCGATGCTCAAAGGCCAGCATTAGAACCTAGGAGAAGGGGAACTAGAAAAAAATTGAAACAAGCAGAAGGAAAGAAATGATGAGAATAGAAAGCAAGAAAATAGAATGCAGAAGCCAAAAGCTAGCTCTGCGAACATGTCAATGAAGCTTATAAAAGTTAGCGGAAATTATCAGGAAAAGGAAGGGCAGGCTCAGAACACAGCTCAGTACTCCAGCATTGGGTTGGCCCAGCATGCCCCAGAGCTAATGGGGAGGGAGGAGAAATACGAGCTGTCAATACCACAAGTTAAGAGCACTATAGATTTTGCAGATAGTTAAATGATAAGGAAAATTAGTAAAAATCTCAGGCCAATAAATATGACAAATAAAATAGACAATCACTTTAAAACAGTGATACAGCCTACCCATGAACAGCTGGAAATTTAAAAATAATACCATGTCAACAAATTATAACAAATGAACCACTAGAGAATAAATCTAACAGAATACAAATGAGATATGTGGATTGGATATTGACCATTATTTAAAGAAATTAAAGATTTAAGAAATAGAGTTTGAAATCATATTGTGGGCCAAGCACTTTAACATTATAATTATAAAATACCCATTCCCCAATTGATCTATAGAGTCAACATAACTCTGTGAAACCCTAATAAGATTTACTGATGGAACTAACTGATGGAGAGATTGCCCAATGGTTGGGAACACTAGCAGCTCTTCTAGAGGACCCAGATTCAACTCCCAACACCCACATGCTGGCACACATGTTCATAAGTCCAGCCTCAGGGAATCAGTGGGCACCAGGCACAACACACAGTACACAGACATATATGCAGACAAAACACCATATATATCAATAGATTAATTAATAAAAGATGAAAAGCTAATTGAACTAAGGAAACTCTTATTACCTGCTTTCAAGACAGCACTGACACGGGCCTAAGAGCGATACAGAGTGAATGGTCCAGGTGCAGAACTTCTCTGTGGCATCTCAGAGTTCATGGTGAGACAATGGTGCTTTCTATAATGCTGCTAGAAAAATCTACCTCCAAAAACCATTAGTTTACCAGAGGGGTCATTTTAATCTTCGCCTCTGTACAAATAAATGAACTCAGGGTGGATCATGGCCCTAAAGGCAAGAATCAAAGCTATTGTATCTGAAGAAGAAAGTCTTTGTAACTTCAGGCTATGGAGATTTCCCAAATAGGACATGAAAATGATGAATGATGAAGTTGGAGAGATGGTTCAGAAGTTCAGAACACTGGCTGCTCTCCCAGAGGACCCAATTCAATTCCCAGCACCCACATGGCAGCTCACAGCTGTCTGGAACTCTAGTTCCAAGGGATCTGACACTCTCACACAGACATAAATGCAGTCAAAATAGCAATGGACATGAAATAAAAATTAATATTAAATTAAAAATATGAACTACCAAATGTTCAAAAATTATATCTCTTTGAAATGTTGGTTCTTTGGTGGTTGTCTTTGTTTGCTTTATGTGGTTGTGATAAATACCATGACCAAAACCAACGCAGGGAGCAAAGGGCTTACTTCAGCTTATAGTCTATAGTCCATCATGAAGGGAGGTCAGGACAGAAAATCAAGGGTAGGACCAAAAGCTGAGGCTGTGGAGGAAAACTGCTTACTGGCTTCCTCAGTCTGCATCCCCACTCCCCATCCCAACACCCATGTACCTGCCCAGAGGTAATGTCACCCATAGTGAGCTGGGCCCTCCTACGTTGTCATTAATCAAAAAAGTGCGCTGCAAACTTTCCTACAGGCAATCCGATA
Organism: Mus pahari; assembly: GCF_900095145.1. NCBI lineage: Eukaryota > Metazoa > Chordata > Mammalia > Rodentia > Muridae > Mus > Mus pahari. The sequence goes on from NC_034596.1 coordinate 48,560,257, forward strand.
GGTGCAATCTCTCAATTAACCTCTTCCTAGGTGACTCTGATTTGTGACATTGACCAAAAAACAAAAACAAAACAAAACTAACTAAAAAATTTAAGAAAATAGAAAAGGCAGAGATTTGGAAAATTATTTGGAGAACAATATTAGATTTTTTAAAAATACCTTGTGGATAATATAACATATATCTTTCAATATCATAATAAATATGCTTGATAAAGACAGAACTCCAACAGCAAAATGTCAGTTCAGAGGATACCAGGGACAGGGCGCAGAGAGAAGGAACTGACAGCAAAGGGGCTCAAGGGATACCTTGGGGACTTGGGTGATAGAAACAGTCCATATATTATGGCAGAGGCTGCACAATCCAAAATATTTTGGTTAAAACGTAAGTGTTAAGGAGCTGGAGAGATGGCTCAGCGGTTAAGAGCACTGACTGCTCTTCCAAAGGTCCTGAGTTCAATTCCCATCAACCACATGGTGGCTCACAACCATCTGTAAAGGGATCTGATGCCCTCTTCTGGTGTGTCTGAAGACAGCTACAGTGTACTCATAAATAAAATAAATCTTAAAAAAAAAAACCTTAAGTGTTAAAAGGACACTTCCTACCCTTAATGAGATATAGTTACATAAATAAAAATATAGTTAAACTAAAGAAAGCTAGGCTGTCTTGGATTCATGTCTAGGGAGAAGGTGATGCTAAGAGACCAGTTGCCGGGATGGAAAAGTCTCTCCAGACCCCACCACCACTATTTCTTAACCCCTGGACACCAGATATCAGCTCTTGCTCCAGCTCTATCTAGACAAGGAGGGCTCCTTCTGACTTGAAGTTCACTTGGAATCCCTGCTTCAAAGCATCTCTATGCAAACTCAGGGATGGAGCCATGATTGGCAGAGCCCTCACTGTGGAACAGTACTTAACTGCAGATGAAATTGGGAAGGCAAGCATCCCACCCACACTGCCTGCTTCTACAATGGGCGAGCTCCCAGATTTCTCTAACGCAAACCTGCCCATTAATTCCACCCATTAAACATTAGTAGTTCTAGGTGAATGGCCAGTGTCATAAAACCTGAACTCTCCCTGTGACTCAGGGCCTGGGTCTTATCCATCTTCCTGACCTCAGTGTCCCCTTCACCCAATGCCTGTGTGACTCAGGGCCTATCTCCACGGCTCTGACAGTTGGATCAGCCTGAAATGCACTCTCCAAATGCTAGAGATGATCACACTGGCCCTGTCAAAGCCCCGCCTTGGCGACATGAATCAGATGCTCACTGCCCTGTGATCTACCATACCGTTTAGCGTGTATTACGGGGAATAAAAGCCTGGTAGCTGAGAATCTTTCTCTGCAATCAGAGAAACAGCTTCCCATACTTAATGTAAAAATAAATAAAAGCAAAATCTACTCGAGTGTAGTAGTTTGAATGGCAATGTCTTCCATGGGCTTAGATATCTGTACACTGTGGCACAGCCTTGCTGAGGGAAGTGCATCCAGAGAGCAGGCTCCTGGGGTCAAACACCTTGGCCCGGTTCTACTTCAGTCTCTCTGCTTCCTCCTACTGGACCCACTCCTGCTGCCTGCCGTGTGTCCTCACATTGATAGACTCTTGTCCCTCTGGCCAAAGAGTCTCTTCCTTCTGTAAGTTGCTTTGGCCACGGTATTTTAACACAGCAACTCAAAAGCAACAAACATTGGCAGCCATCCTGTCTGGTTCTATGTCAAATTTGACACAAGCTAGCATCATTTTGGAAGAGGGAACCTCAAGTGAGAGCATGCTTCCACCAGCCTGGCCTCTGGGCAAGCCTTTGGTGTGTTTTGTTGATTGATGATTCATAATGGAGGACCCAGCCTCCTGTGGGTAGAATCAATCCTGAAAGGGTGGTTCTGGGTTCTATAAGAAAACAGACTGAGCAAGCCATGGGGGGCAAGCCAATAGGCAGCACCCCTTCCATGGCCTCAGCATCAGCTCCTGTCTCCCGGTTCCTGCCTCCAAGTTCCTGCCCTGACTTCCCTGAATGATGAGCTACAAACTGTAAACTGAAATAAACCCTTTCTTTCCCAAGTTGCTTTTGGTCAGTGTTTTATCACAGCAATAGAATTCTAACTGGTGTGGTGGCATCTGTTCATAGACCCACTTTCTCTGGAGGCTCAACTGCAGGATGATTTAAGCCCACAGGTTTAAGACCAGGTAGAGCCTCCGTCTAATGAGGGGGAGGGCATGGAAGTGACAAAATTGTGTTTTCTAAAAGGTATGAACCAACAGATGACCTTTGGCCCATTATCCTAGTCCTCACAGTGTCCTGAAGATCCTCCCTGTGCAGATAAGGAAAATTAAGATCTATCTGAAAACTCTCACTAAGCTAAGAAACACAGAAAACCACAGAGCCCAAGGCTGAGTCCAGCCAAAGTCTAGGCTGAGATGGGACCTTGGCATGTGGCTGAAATGTGCTTCGAATGCTTCTCACTGCTAACTAGCAAAGTCGACAAAATTACTACAAAAATCAGCAGAACACAGCAAACAAATCCAGATGATCTGAAACTAGAGCTCCATCCCTGCTAACTGACCCAAGCCACCACCTGAGACATAAAGAAGGGGATGTTCCAAAGAAGGGGATTTCAAGGAAGGGTATTTAAGGGTTGATCAAACAGAAATCCTGGTAGAGCAGGCAGACCCCACTGTCTCCCACAGTTACATAGCCGGGCTGTGTCATCGGTCCCTATTGGAATCCACTCCTATAGTCAGCTCCACCTAACTTTACCTCTTGCCTGCTCTGTCCTCCCTCCCTATTCAAACAGAGATCCCTCCTGATGCCCCCTCCTTCTGCAGGCCCTTTCTTCTTTCACCTTTGCTTTTTTTTTTAACCCCTATAGATTAACCTTCTGAACACATACAATTTTTAATTTTTTTTTTTTTGAGGCAAGGTTTCATATAGCCAGTCTACCCGCCAGACTTGATACATGGCTGAGGATAACCTTGAACTTCTTGCCCCCTGCTTCCACTTCCCAGTGCTGGAATCACTAGGCATGTTCCATTACGCAGTTTATGAAATGCTGGGAATTGATCCCAGCTTTGGGCATGCTTTGCAAGCAGTCTACCAAGCTAGCTACATCCCACAAGCCAAGGGCTTTGATTTCTTATTTGAGGACTGCATTTTCAGCCCCACTTTGATGATTTCTTAACAGTTTGTGATTTCTTAGAAGACTTTGCTTCTCCCCAAACATTCTCTATCTTTCCTTTTTTAAGGCGGGTTCTATAACAATAATTCCAACTGGGTATTTATGAACAAGTGGCCACGCACGGCCAAGGGCTACGGTAGCAAGCCACGGGAACCCAGAATAAGGGAGACACTCATCCAGAGTCGAACAAATCCAGCTCAGTCTGCAGAAGCCACAGCAAGACCCCCCCCTGGCCTTAGTCCTTCTCCTATCTGTGATAACAGGATCTGTGTTGCTTGCTTGATCACCCTGCCTGTCCTCTTGGAGGGCCCTGATCACAGCTCAGGGACAACAGAAATGTATAATTTACCCAGCTCCCAACAATGGTCCCTAAGAACCTTTGAAACAGAACATTAAAAAAAATCACAAGGGAAAAAGGCTGAAATCATTAGCAAAGAAAATCCCAAGAGGGACCTTGCTTTCCCCAGCAGCCTCTCCAGGCCTGGGAGCACATAGCATACCCAGCTTGTACCCAGAGAGAAAAAAGTTTTTATGACCTTACAAAAAAGTTACATAAACAACACTGTCCCCTTTGTTGGTTCCCCTTCCTCCCCAACCTTACTTTTTTTTTTTTTTTTGGATTAGATAATTTTACTGATCCAGCAGCCAAGAATTGTTGCTCTGTCTTGAGGATCTGTTGGATGCCCCTTGGCAGCACTGTTTGTTTTCCTAAGATTATTCATGTCTGCTGGGGACATAAAAATGAACCCAGGGTTGGAGATCACTGCACCTGAATGCATTTGTTGAAGCTGACGCACAGATGGTTCTCAAGAGCCTCAGTCTCCTCACTCATCAGCTCCCTTCAATTGATGAAGATACAGAAATGGATGTCTTTACATTCGTGCTGATCGAGTAAATGGTACACAGAAAGGAGATGCCAAACCTGCCAGTGCCCAGAGTCAGGAAGGCAAAAAGAGGAGAGAGAGAGGTGGGGTGGCAGGCAAAACTCTGCAAGAGCGCTCAGTGCTTAGGAGCTGCTGAGCCAGGAAAGGGTGTGCCACACGGAGAGAGGAGGGAAGCTACAAGAGGAAAGTTGTCTCAGACGTGCACATACCTCGGGAAACTGATTAGTTCCACGGCTACCGTCCCCTCCTCAATCTTCTGTCTCAAAGGAGAGATTTCCAGATGTTTGGACCAACCAGATGTTCGGACCAACCGGGAGGAAATGGTTACAGGATCCATGCTGTTCTGAAGTGAGGCTACATTATGCAAATAATAGGCTACAACCTGGTGGGAAGGGAACTTGAACAGCGCACGAAGCTCCTTCTGCTTTGATGTAAATCTGCTTGAAATACAAGTATAGGATAGAAACATCTACAGATGTGCCCTCCTCAGTCCAAACACACAAAACAAGGGACCTTAAGAGAGACAACCAAAAGTAAACTTCCTTCAAATAGGAACACATCTCACAGAAGGTCTTTGTGTGGTGGATCTCTGAGAAAAGGAAGTCTACCAAATCATAAGACTGTGAGCAGGGTTCGCCCCTCTTTTATTACAATCACTTAGAACAGTCACTTTTATAATAAATGTCCTTTCCCTAGCAAAAAGATAAAAAGGAAATCTTTGAGAAATTATATGTAGCATGTAATGCCAGATGTTTTTGGCTCCATGCTATCAATGTTCAATTCATCGATGCAATAGCTTCAACAATAACTCGAGCCCTTCCCTTTTGTATGAATGTCTCTAGAATAGACACTTGGTCACTGTCCTGGTCCTAATAACAAGCACACAATCTGACACACAGTGGGGCTGGGCAAGAACAAGTGTAACTATCCTCGATGTGAACAAAGGCCACAATGTCACAACAGGCTTTTTACACTGTGCCCTTCCTGCAAGCTGCCTGTGGAGTTCCTTTCTGAGCAGAGGGGGCTGTTTTGAAATTGGCACATCGGGTTTTACGAACGAGCAGAGGGTCCATACTTGTTAATTTACGAGAACACATCGATTTTATTCGCTCTGAGCTGAGAATCATCCTGGGAACACAAGAGGAGGCAGAAATGAGGCCTTGTCCATTCATGAGACCCTGCCAGCCAGCAACTCCTGTACCGCAGCAGACAGCATTCCTCCCTGTTTGTATTGGAAAACCATGAGAGCAGGGGAGTGTGTCTTATCAGTTTCCAGGTGGAGGCAGTGGGCCCAGCCACTTCAAAGGGGAAGCAGGCCAGGGGGAGGCACAACAGAGTCATGGTTGGTCGCCTGCTGGGCCCAAGGCTGTGTGGACACAATACCTGACTGTTGCCCTTGTACCTGTGCTGCTGTCGCTCCCTCTGATACTTGCAAAAAGCCTTAGTAGGCTTAAGGAGGAGTCTGTTTCATCCTGATGGAGGAAATGACCAAAAACAAAAGACCCTTGCTGCCTCTTCTCGCCCAGTGAAACCCAGGTTAACTCTTTATGGTCTCATTGATGAAACGGAGGAAGGAAGGAGAGACACGGGGAGAAATGGAGAGGAAAATCAAATCGCAAGTCCTACAGGGTGAAGCAGCTGTGTTTCCCATGGGGCTATCTATCTGCACATGCCCTTGGGCTGATTTATGCTGCCCTGAAGTTACTCATCTCCCCGATGCCTCTCCAGTGTGCAAGATGTTTTCCTCCCCTGTCCCTTCAGTGTGCCTCTTTGGATAAAGTGAGAACCAGGACAAATTTGAGAAGAGGTGAACTGTGACATTTATTTGCTCTTTTTCTTTCTCCCCGTACGGCGGCCAATGGGCTGGTTCTCCCCGAATGCCACGGTTTGTCTGCTGCCTTTAAAGTACCTCTGCCTTCTGGAGAAAAATGGCTTCTATATCCTCCCCCCCCCAACCCCAGAAGCTTTAAAACCTACATCAACCCGAAACAAAGTGTGTGTTCCCCTCAGGTAAGCCAACTGGATTGACTTCAGCAGAAGTTCCCCCACACAGTACAGTGTTCTGAGCTGGGGGTTCCCATGCACAAGGCACTATGAACTCCCCTCGCTGGACTTCTCACAGCTACTTTGCTATTTTCTACAGGAGGGAGATGAGCATCCCTCTGTCTATCTCTACGAAGTGCTTGTCAAGAACCGGAAGTCATGGTCCTTTCCTCTTAGGAATTCCAGGGGAAAGGGTTCCTGGATTTATGTCTCAGAGTTGATAAGCACTGTGACTTCAGACCACAAAATAGCTGGGGCGATAGGATCCTTGATAGGTAATAGAAAGACACAAATGGCTAGGAGGAACACCAAGCCTTAATAAAACATTTTCAACACAATCTGATACTGGTTAAACCACTACCTTAATGTGTCCCACCAGTTCACAACCTACTCATACACACTTTGAGATATGTCCATTGCCGTACATTGTATTAGAGGCTATGAAAGAGTTTCTATGACGCATTTGCTAGAAGTGTCTGATTTCACCTGTTCAAGGCCACTGTGTTGAAAATGGCTTTAATAAGTCTGGTGGCATTTCCAAAGGAGCTATCAGTTTGACTGAACATTTCCACACACCCGGGACACAGCTTTATTCTTAGACTATTAATACTGTCCAGGTATTCAGTAGTTGTTCTGTTGGGTTGACATACATGGAGTAGAAGATAAACAACCAGTCCAGACCCATTTGGTGCAACATCCCGATAACAAGGACCGACAACTAAGGCCGGCTACGGCCACCCAGCTCATGTCAGGACTTGGTCAGCAACGCTTTTTGGCAACACAGAGCTAAACACTGCCACTGAACTCTGCCACACAGGCAGCATACTGTCCAAAACACATGGGCCATCCAAGAAATATGAAGCCAAATGAAGAAGGCCAGAATTCTCTTTGAAAGGCCAGCAGACAGCATGGCGCCAGCCGGGCACGGGGCCCCAGACCAACATCAGTTTCGATAAATCAGTGGCATCTAACTTCCCATCCTGCAGGGCAGAACTTGGACCTACCACAGACGCCGCCTCTGACCTCTTTCTCACTTCTCCTAGTGCTACCTTTCAGCACTCCCGAATTTGTAAATTCGGGTACAGACTGAATGCCACTTAAGGCCTAAGATGCTATTTGTCTACCAAAACCAGAGTGATTTCTTAATGTAAGGCCAGAGACTGGATGCATAGCCATATACCATGCAAATCACACCAACAGAGATCTCTGGGCATTATTGGCATGGAGAGGGCCTGAAAGAAACTTCTGAGAGGTAGTTACAACTGGGAAACGTGCACATGCTATTGTCAGTTACAACTGGGAAACGTGCACATGCTATTGTCAGTTACAACTGGGAAACGTGCACATGCTATTGTCAGCCATCCCAGCATTAATCTGGGTTCATTTTTTTTGAAAGGGACTATAAGGTTTGGGTTGGCATTCATGGTATATTTTTAAGTAGTGGATACATCTTAAATACCATTGTTCTGTCTAAATACTTCCCCCACCCCTGTCCTCGGCTCCTCACTCAGACAGCTGAAAAGAAATGAAGACATCAGACTAAACCAACGACGACACCATGCATCCTGGGTACAGCGCAGAGCACAACTATGGCATTCGGTTCTTCTCCTTTGGGTAACAGGTCTGTAGTTTCACACCGTTTAAAATGTAATAAAGATTTTTTTTTTTGGTTCACGTTTCCCCAAGGCTTCACTGCCAGATACGAACAAAAGAAATCTGTTGAAAACTAAGCTGTCTAGGCTACTTCAGTGACAAGAAAGGAGCCACCAATGAAGTCACAACCCATGACATCTCACTGTATACAAGTTATAAGTTGGGAAATTAAAAACTTACAGTGCAGTGTCTCTGGGAGGAAATAAAACACAGTAAGGAAGACACGCGTACCCTGGTGGATTCAGGTGGGTCTACTAAGGACTCACAGGCCCTGATCAACAAAAGCAAAGGTTTGATTTAGAAAACATGCTGACAGAATGAAATCATGAATTTATAGAGGAGCCCATTAGGATGTGTTGCTAAGTAGACCAAAAAGGAAAAGAAAAACAAAACAAATAAACAAAATGCTAGCAATGTTAACATATGATGAAAAGACCAAAGACCATGGTGAGCTTCAAGATCCTTGGCATTCATTTGGTTCAGCTACCCCAGTAGAAAGAAGAGTCATATCAATACATCAGGGCAAGCCACAGCCCACCCAGTGCTGCTGTTACCATAGAGTAACCTGTGTGGCACACCCCTCACCATCTCTGCTGCCCTTTCCACTCTACTGCCTTAGCCATTCTGCCTAAACTACATCTGGTTCGTGGAAGACTTGAAGATGGTCCAGACGAGCAACAAACGCTTCTGGAAAAAAAAATGGAAGAAGGGCTACAAAGAAAGATGAAAACCAAATGGAATGGAGAAAACAATTCTGCAGAAGATGTGGTGGCTAGGAGGTGGCATCTGTGATGCCCTGGAGTGCACGCCTCTCTGCACGTGCAAAGGAGTTCTTTAAAACATCACAAGGGTTTGGAAACATAAAGTTCAATGCATTAAATACATTTACCGCATCCCTGACTAATGCCTGCTATTACAGGCACCAAACTCTCTTCATCTTGGAGAACTGACGCCCTCATTCTGATTCCCCCTGGCTGCTGGCAGCCACCATCCCACTTTCCATCTCCTCAAAGCTGACAGCTCTGGATTCCACATAAGGTGGAATCACACAGGATTTCTGCCTTGGCAACTGGCATATTTTACTTAGCATAAAGTCCCCAAGTCAGGGTATTATTTTTAAGAGGGCACTGAAGGAGCATTAACTGAGGCTGCTGACCAGCTGCTTCCCATCTTCCGTAAGAACAAAGAAATCGAGTTGACGTCGTGGGGCTGGGAAAGTTGTCGAGCAGAACACAGACTCCTTTAAAGAAAAGTCTATGCCTTTTCTCAACACTTACAAAATGGCTATAACCACAACGTGCTTGCATACACAGAACCGACCTGACCCCCGTTACAGGATCATTTAAAATTGTGAAATTCAACAAGCCCTTATTGAGCCTTTGCTTGTAATAATGTGGACTGTGCTCAAGAACATACCACCCTTGTCTCTGAAGAACATAAGATTGTCTCCGAAACAATTAACTTTCTTCAAGTTCTTATGGTGCTTGTCATTTTTACCACAGTCCAAGGATCACAAACAATGTTCAGATTAAAAGCCAATTCTCGTAAAATGTGACAGGCTGCCTGCCTACAGGCCTGGAATGAACCCTGCGTTCAAGAATGAATGCAGAAAGGGCACCGCAGTTATTGCTGATCTTGGGTCAAGAAGAGACAGGCGTGGGTGACCATGTGACAAAACCACTTTGCTGCAGCCTGTCCAGATTCTCAGCCTTTGATACCTATTGGTAATTGTCAAGTGGGATCTACATCTGTTTCATGTTTCTCTCCAGATAATCAAGTGTCACAGTAACTGTTAGTACTCCATTCACCTAGTGTACCCAGTCTCTGTAGGGAAACATGACAAGAACAGACACCATGGTGATTACTTCTTCTCATATACATCCACTTACCTGCTTTCTGGGTCCCAGCCACTACTTCCTGCCTTCTGTTCTTCTTCTGTAGTCGCCCCCTGCCTGTCATTTCTTCCACTGTTCTCTTAGGAGACTCTGCCTTGTGTCTGGGAGTGCTCCAAGCTATGTGTTCTCATCCCTTAAAGTGCAACTGAAGTGTGGCCTAAAGATGTTGCCTACAGGTCCTCTTCCTCCGCTCTCTGCAGTCTAGGCCTTCCTGTGGTCACCTGAAACCTGTTTTGAGCACTAATTACCCATTTTAGTAGGAATGTTCCTT
>NC_034596.1:48570328-48612884 GCF_900095145.1 Mus pahari
GAGGCAAGCCAGTAAAGAACATCCCTCCATGGCTTCTGCATCAGCTCCTGCTTTCTGACCTGCTTGAGTTCCAGTCCTGCATCCTTTGGTGATCAATAGTAGTTTGGAAATGTAAGCCAAATAAACCCTTTCCTCCCCAACTTGCTTCTTGGTCATGATGTTGTACAGGAATAGAAACCCTGACTAAGACACAGCCCTTAAGCACTCCCTGTGCTGGTAGATCATGTGACCTGCCCATGACACAAATTTGTTTCACCTTTTAACTGGCCACACACATTTCTACTTTTTTTTTTTCCTCTTTCCCTTCTTTGCACTTTCAAAACATATCCTAAATGGCTTTGTCCCAGGGGTCAGGACCAGGAAAACTCTTGCTAAGTATTTTCATATCTTCTCACCCAAATGTCTCTGGCTCAACAAGCTACAGATCCCCACAGACCAGAACCTCAGCCCGCCCCAACTCAAGCTCCTTCTTCCCATTGCCTCTTCTCCTCACAAGGTCTCTCTCCCACATTCCTTTCCTCCCTTCCCTGTTCTCTTACTGTCTCCAGTCAATCACTGTCATCCTGGGTAACTTTCCTTCCGTAGTCTGTTTTGTTATTTCTTCTCTTCTCTATTCTCCTGCTAGTGTCCTGTCTTGGTGTTTCATCATCTCTCATAATGACAACTGCCACCCGACCTATAATTGATGATCCGGGGCCTCCTGTAGGACAGTCTTCTAGCCCACCAACATGCTCATCTTACTTCCTTGCTTGGGTTTCTTTACTGGCTCCCTATAGTCTACAGGATGGAGTCTAAGCATCCTAAGAAATGAATCTATTTATCACAAGGGCTTGCAGGGCTTTGGCCTGGGCCTGTGAGAGCAGCCTTTTCTACCATCGCTCCTTTTCCACTCCAGTTTCCAACGATAATGCGCTCCTCGAATTCCCAGGACAGATTATTTCCTCAACCGTATCTATGGTGTACCTCATGTCCTCCCCATGGCCAGCTTCCAGTCCCACCCTGACATGAGGCTTCAAGATAGCAGCCACCAACCTTCAAATCCTAACCCCAATGCAAAATCCTCTGCATTGCTAGAGTCTTTAAGCTGCAGGTGGCATATGTACTTCCTGATTAGCGTGAGCCAAAGGGTGTGTCTGAGGTTAAACAGCTAGGAGGATATGGTAGGTCTCAGATGTAAGGAAGGAAGTCTCAATGTCTCCTTGACCCGTGGCCCTTCCTGGCCCTCATTCTAAGAGTGTTCCTGAGTAGTGTCTCTGTCCTCTGAAGTTCAGTCAGTTTGCTTGGATGCTGAACACCTGTAAACACCTGTACTCATAGCATCTCAGGTGGGTGAGGCAGGAAGATTGCTTGAGCCCAGGAGACTATTCTAGACAATATATCAAGACTGCACCTCAGTAAAATACATATATATATTTCAATTTTAAAAAACATTCTTCAAGAACATCTTTGTTAGCCATTTGCCTAAAAGATCTAGAAATTAAATCTTTTAGAAGTCTACCCTATTCCTAAATCACTCCAATAGTTGATAGCATTGTATGGGTTACCTCACTTCCAGAGATGAGCAGTAAGTGAAAGATTTTTCACTGATTGAAAGCAACTGGTGTAGTTAATGGAATGACTTTCTTTTTTTTTTTTTTTTTTTTTTTAAATTTTTTTTTTTTTTTTTTTGTTATATGTAAGTACACTGTAGCTGTCTTCAGACACTCCAGAAGAGGGAGTCAGATCTTGTTACAATGGTTATGAGCCACCATGTGGTTGCTGGGATTTGAACTCCGGACCTTTGGAAGAGCATTCAGGTGCTCTTACCCACTGAGCCATCTCACCAGCCCATGGAATGACTTTCAATGAACACTTGTGTGTTCTTTTGAAAGCAGCCACTAAAAGAATAAGTTATTCCTAAAGACTACTCTGAGACTCTCCCCAATACAGTCTAAATGTTCCAAAAATGCAGTCCTTGAAAAAAGAGTAAACTTTCAGAAGAAACAAATAACCTCTGCAAAATCAATCAGCCGACCCACCTACGGCAGTGAGAAGCCAAGTTCACTTGTAAAACATTAGTATGGGAAAATAAAAAGCATCCTTTCTTGTCCGTTTACATGTTACTACAGAAACAGATCTTCCCAAGAATCTCCTCCCTCTCCTACACCAGAGATCTGCCTGTGAGTCAAATCCAGCCCAACACCTGGCTTGTAAATACAGTTTTATTAGCACACAACCACACCCATCTGTTTATGCATTGTCCAGGCTGTTCTGGCACAGCAGCTACAAAAGGATGTTGTTGAAAGACTGTTTTACTCAGAAAGTTAAGGATGTTCAGCACCTACCTTCTACAAATATGTTTGTCCATCCAGTTCTCAGAAATTCGGGACTTTTTCTCATGTGACCATAAAGAGAAGCATTTGTAACAGATTTGATGTTTCTACGATAATGCAAGATTATCAACTGTTTAAAATCAAGCTTTAAATTCTTTGAGGTCTTTACTTGCCATTTTTTCTTTTTCACAATCTTGGATAGGATATGAGGGACACAGACCAACGGAGAAGACAGATGATCCAGATGGAAAACCACAGAGCAATAGACACCCGAATTTCACAAAGATCCCAAAAATATACATTGGAGAAAAGATACCATCTTCAACAGATAGTGCTGGTAAAACCGGACACTCACGTGTTGGGAAGCAAAGCTAGATCTCCCCATCTCTCACTCTGACTGAATTCCAAATGTCTCAAAAGCCTTAACATGAGACCTTGAGGAGAAAGTAAGGACACCTCTTCAAGACCCAGGCCCAGGCCAGGGCTTTCACGAGAGGACCCAATTGCTCAGGAGATAAGGGTAGCAATGGATGAATGAGACTTAAAATTAAAAAGCTTCTGTACAGAAAAAAAAAAAAAAGCTAACCAAGTGACAAGACAACCTACAGAACGGAAGAAAATCTTTGCTAGCTATCCACATGACAAATGATTATTGTCTAGAATGTAAAAAAATTCAGAACCCAGACAAAACAAAACAAAAACACCCCCAGTCAACAAGTGGGTTAATGAAGTGAATGGATAGTTTTCCAAAGATGAAATACAAATGACCAATAGCATATTTTTTAAATGCCCAGTTTCACTAGCCACTAGGGAAATGCAAATTATATTGTAAGGGTCCGTGATTTGCAAAGAACGATACCCCAGACTCAAATAGTGTGCAACAGCAAAGGATGTTTATTCTGCAGAGAACCTGCATGCAGTGGTCCACCCTACTTCGGGATGGAAGACAGAGGTGTGGACTTGGCAGGGTCAATTTAAAGCCTGTTAGGGTAGGAGTAGATGATTTCACCTTTCTTTCTCTTGATTGGTCGGCTCTATCTCCAGGGGTGTGGGTGCCTTTGTGATTGCTTAAGGCTCTGGGGGATTTGGGGGACTTTTGCTGATTAATATACTTGGCTCAAACTAGGTGTTGGGCAGCTTCTACAGCTCCTGATTGGCTGCTTAGTGGTGGGGCAGCTTCCCGATTGGGGGGGGGGGTGGAGAATGGGGGGGGGGTTCCTGGAATTGACTTGTTTCAGATTTTTCCAGTTCTGGGAAACAGAAACTGAGGCCTAGTCTCCCAAACTGTCAGTTTGTAGCCTGCCAGGGAGTCAACCTGGCTCCGACAAACTCTGTCCTCTAAAAATCTACTTTGAGACTCTGTTTTACCTAAATCAGAATGTCAGTCAGGAAGAGGTCAAACAGTAACATGCACAATAGGTAACTTTTAAGACACTTGGTAGTCCAGCCACTATAGAAATCAATGTGAATTTAAAAACCGGAAGTAGATCGACCATGTGACATAGCTGGACCACTCCTGGGTATTTGTACAAAAGACTTCATCAACACCTCACTGAAATACTTAGTCACCAGTATTTATTGTAGCATTATCCACAATCTTTAAGTTATTGATCCTATCTATGCGTCCAAAAATAAAGGAATGGGTAGAGAAAACACACACAATATACACACAATGGATTTTTTCACGCATAAAGAAGACGATGGAGCTGACAAGACATCTCAGCAACTAAAACATTTGCGACCAAACTTTATGACCTGGGTTTGATCCCACACGAGAAAACTGACTCCTGTAAGTTGTCCTGTGTCCTACACACTTGCACTTAATTCTTAGGTTTACATATACATACAACCAATCAATTAATACATGTAATAAAAAGAATGAAGTTATGTCACTTGCAGAAAGATAGATGCAAATGGAAATAGTCATATTTAGTGAATTAAGCCAGTCTCATAAAATACTGTGTGTTTCTCTCATTAGTGGTTCTGTAATGTTCCACAATCCCATGTATACATACATAGGGTGGAGTTTCTAGGTTCTGTAATGTTCCACAATCCCATGTATACATACATAGAGTGGCAGTGAAACTGCCTAGTGAGAGCACAACTGAGACTATACCCAACATAAAATACATACTTGTATGAAAAAATCGACTTACATTAAAGTTTTAATTTTTAAATATATATGCCAAATGCATATGCTTATCAAAACCCCTTAGAATGGGTATTTGGACCCAATAACAATTCATTAAGAAAATTCAGGGCTGGTGAAACGGCTCTGCAGATGAGGGCCTTTGCTACCAAACCTAGAGTTCAATCACTGACACTTTGGTGGTAGAAAGAGAAAACTGACACCCAAAGATGTCCTCTGATCTAGATGCACACCGTGGCGCATGCACACATACACACACATTGAATAAATAAATGTACAAAAGACTAGGTCCATAGAAATCACATAAAACATCACCTTTTCTACCACAAGGAAAAACTCAGAAATAGCTGAATGAGGAAATCAGCATGTTCATAGACTAAAGGAAGAAGAACAACAGTGATGTCACAAGATACAGAAAGCTCGACATAATCTTTGTCGGCACTCAAGATTTTACCCTGCAAAACAAGAGCTCCGAGCACAAGAAAAGTAGAGCTGAGAATGGACACTCACACATGAAAAGCTGGCATGTGGGAAGCAGAGGCAAGAGGCTCAATCACTGAGAGTTCAAGGCCACCCTGGGCTGCACAGCAAATTCCAAGTCAGTACGTGCTACAGGGTAAGACTTCATTTCAAAGAAAAATAACAATAGAGGAGAATTTTCTAAATAAGAAAAACGCAAATCTTCATAGTTCCTACATTAAAAAAAATCACGCTGAGTAGTGAAGCGTCAAGATGTGAGAAACAAATCAAAGATGTTTCTAACCTTCCTCCTTAGACCACTGTACAAGGAAATGCTAAGCTGTAAAACAAGATAGAGAAAAAATACATGTCCGAAGGAAGTAAATGCCATTATTCAGACCTCATGATTGTGTGCATGCTAAATCCTAGAGATTCTGTAGGATGTGTAAGTCCAAACAGCCCCAAATTACCTACAGATTATTAGAATTGTACACTTGTAAATTGTTCAGAATTGATGGATACAAGACTAATAGGCAAAAGTCAACTGCATTTCTACAACAAACAATTAGAAGAGTTAAAACCTTAATAATGCCATCTTTGTGGATCAGTGTTCTTAATTCTAAATACATTACATAGTATAAATGTGCAATATATTAAATAGTATAATGCCTCCAATATATCAAGGCATGGTGGTGCACACCTTTGATCCCAGCATTTGGGAGCCAAAGCCCAGCATATCTCTCTGTGAGTTTGAGGTCATCCTGGTCAACATAGCAAGTTCCAGGGTTGTGTGTGTATGTGTGTTTGTGTGTGTGTGTTGACAGGATACACCAATTTGAAAACCATATGGAAATACAAAAAGCCAAGCAAATCCAAGACATATTTGAGGAGGAAGACTGTGGTATGTGTCTTATTCAATACTCTATTGCTGTGAAGACATAGCATGACTACAGCAACTCTTATAAAGGAAATCATTTAATTGGGGGCTAGCTTACAATTCAGGTGTTTAGTCCATTATAGTCATGGCAGGAAGCATGGTGGCATGCATGCAGACATGGTGCTAGGTAGGGAGCTGAGAGTTCTATATCAGGATCAGTAGGCAGCAAGAAGAGAGAGACACTGGCCCTCTCTTGAGCATCTGAAACCCCCCAAACCCACCCCTAGTGACACACTTCCTCCAAGAAGACCACACCTACTCCAACAAGGCCACACCTCCTAATCCCTGTCAAGTAGTACCACCCCCCTAAGGACCAAGCATTCAAATATAAGAGCCTATGGGGGCCATTCCTATCCAAGCCACCATTGCTATGCTATGTTTTGCTACGCTTGCTATGCTAGCTAGAAAAACTCAACAGATAATTAGGATGGTATTTTCTGGTAAGTACAAAGATGTGACCACATGTGACCACACATACATATGTCCCACATGTTGAGAAGATCAAAGCAGAAGAACAGAGAGTCTATAAGAGACAAGGCACATCCAGATGTTCTCCAAGATTATAACTGTTCAGCTTGGGGTTTGGAGGCTTTCTGACAGGTAAGAAAGTGTCCCTTACTCACATCAGTTGCTTGTCTCATTGCTGTGACAAAAGCATATCAAGGAAGGGAGGTTTTAGCTTGCCTCACAGTTTAAGGTACAGTTTCCTGGGGCAAAGATGTCAGGGAGGCAGGAGCTTGAGTCCCCTGGTCACATTGTGCCCACAGTCAACAGCGAAAGTGGGGATCCTGCATTTGACTTCTTTCAGTCCAAGACCCCATCCATAGAATGCTACTGCCTACATTTAAAGCTGCTCTTTCCACCTCAACTAACCAACCAGGTATCTCACAGACTTGTGCAGTACTCTTGTTTCCATGGTGATTCTAAATCCCATCAAGATAAACCCTTAACAACATCCAAAGGAAGCATGCAATTACCTCTATATCTTGTTGTTTTCCTGGCCTACGAGTTTAAAGTACAAGTCTTTTTCTGAATGCCAAGCAACCACAGCTCCTGGCCACTGTATACTGTGATGCTGAACTACATGTGTTTGGTAGGTCAGGTACTCCATGCATTTTCTATTTAAGGTGGGCTTATTGAGACAGCACACATCATACTCTCCTCTGGGAGCATCTATACTTATCAAGACTGATGGCACTGCAGAGTGATGGGCAGAAAGCTTGCCAGTGGCTGAGGTTGGCCATAGGAACCATGTGAGTCGGAGCTAGAGGCACTGAGTTGATAGAAGCAGGAAGAGGGAATGTTTTCTGCATGAAACTCGCCACTGGCTGTCCAGAGACATTGCCAGTGTGTGTCATCACACTGCCACGTCAAAGCCTATAGCTGTAGAATGAGGAATAATGCCTTAGATCTTCCAGTGCAGGTAGAAGACAATGCTTACGCCATTACTTTACAAGAGGGACCCAGACAGGAATGTTTGTTTGTCTGTTGTCATAGGTCACTTATCTACTTCTTTTTTTTTTTTTTTTAAAGATTTATTTATTTATTATATGTAAGTACACTGTAGCTGTCTTCAGACACTCCAGAAGAGGGCGTCAGATCTTGTTATGGATGGTTGTGAGCCACCATGTGGTTGCTGGGATTTGAACTCCGGACCTTTGGAAGAGCAGTCGGGTGCTCTTACCCACTGAGCCATCTCACCAGCCCCCACTTATCTACTTCTTAAGGCTCTGAAAATTCCTCCTCAAACCAAAAATTACAGAAGAACTGTCTTCCTTTCCTATCCAACTCTAGGATTCTCTCAAGTGTTTCATTTCACAGGTTTGAGTCTGCCATGTTTGTCATGAGCTGTTCCTGGAGGCATAAGGAGCCTCAAGATGCTGACAGTGTAGGCAGCATCACTGTTCTTCTGGACCTGTAGCTCTCACCTGAGTCAAATGCACAGCTTAGAGAAGAATGCGTTCTTCATAGCAGGTAAGGGGCTCTTGTGCTAGTGAGAGGAATGCTGGGAATTTAAATGATGTCATCATCTCATTTGTTTCTAAAGCATTTGGAATCTTACAGAAGAGTCTCTAGCTGTCTATAAGAACTAAAATGGGTGACGGGCAGTCTTTGTCCAAGTCTTAGAGACTTTTTTCAGAGTTCACGGTACTAAGTGAGGTGTTTGGGCTTTTGAACAAAACAGCTGCAATTGCAAGATTCTCTCTCCTACAGGCAGGTGGCAAAGATATAAAAGATCACCAGTTTACTCCACAGCAAGGACAGATGAGAGCTATTTTCCTGCAGGTGCCAGACCCCCACATATGGCAAGCAGTACCAGTTGTTCTGTAACAATAGGGCTCTTCTCCAGCATTGCATGTAGCCATCCAGAGTTCAAGCTCAAGCTGTAAGATGCTAGTGTTGGTGACTTACAGATCCTTCCAGGCATTAATCACATCCCTTAACTCCGACCATGTATGGACCATGGATCATGTCTGTAATAAAAACACTAGCAAATACGGAAAGATGCTGGTGGAGGATGGATTACAGCTTGTGTGGTACCCAAGGTCACAGGTAGGCAGTCCCCAGGCACAGCAGACTACAGCTTCCATTTGAGAGAATGCTGGTCCTGCTCCACGGGCAACAGAATGGGGAAGGCAGACCATTGAAGTCATTGCATTGGCTTTCTATTGGCCTTTTTTATGTTGATTTGTTGTTGTTGTTGTTGCTGTAAAAGGTGAGGTTTGTGAAAGATGCATAATCCCAAATCCAGTTGGAATCATTCTAGGGTGATACCTTCTACAACAATTTGTAAAAGAAAACCAAACCCTATGATCTGAGAAGACTTGGTTGTTTGTGTTGAAAGATCTCAGATGGCCTCTCTGGTCCTGGACAGTTTCTCCTTAGGAGCCTGTCAGCGTGCGAGTCCTGCTCACACAGAGAGGAAGGGGGGTTCTCCAGGGAGAGCTCAGTGCCTGTCATGCCTTACTTGTCACTCCTGTTAATAAAAGCTACTGGAAAAGAAGTGCATGAAGGAGAGGTAGAAAGTGTGTGCCCATGCATGTTTTAAACAAAATAACAAGAAACCTGATAAACACCTAGTGAGATTAATCCACAAGGTTAAGGAAGAAAGGACACACAACAGCACACACCGATAATAATATAAAGGACAGTGCTGCATATGGAAAGGAGGAAGAAGACTGGTGCTTTCTTCCTCTTCCTGAGAGGCCTGAAGTAATTAATGTGTGGGAATGGATGACTACTCCCTGGACACAGAAAACCCCAGAAAATCAACCAATCAAAAGTTCAAATCTCCACACTCACTTTAAGAGACCAGTGGAGCTGCCCAGGTCATCAAGGGTGTGCACACTTGCAAATTCCTCCATACGCTTTACAGAAGCAGCCTGTGTGATTCAAGTCTGTGATGGAGCCAGCAGGAATGCCCAGCCCAAACAGTGGGGCAGCTCACAAGGTTGGCGACTGTCCCCCCAAAAAGAATGTTAGATTTTTGCTGCGTACATGGTAAGCAATGTGGTCTGTTTAAGTTAAATGAACAGACTCAGATAAGCAAACATCCGGGACACTTTCAGAGCTCAAAGTTGGATTAACCTGTTCCTTAGCTCCCCAGGGCACAAGGGTCCAATTCCGGTCTGAAGAGAAACAAATTGTTCAGATCCACAAGGAGAGGCTTCATGGAAAAAAAAAAAATCCCAGAAGAAACAAAAACTTAAGACACAAAAATAAGTCTGGGAGCCTCTGAGGTGGCTCAGTGGGTAGACACTGGCTGCCAGTCCTGACAACCTGAGTTCTATCCCAGGAAAGACCAGCTTCCTGCAAACTGCCCTCTGACCTCCACACACGTGCAAGAATGCACACACATAGACAGACAAAATAAAAGAAGTAATCGTAAAATGAATTGAATGTCTTCATTAAAAAAGAATGAGGTTGGTATAAAATAAATGCAAGTAAAAAATTAAAATTTATTATGAATCATACTCTACTCACTGGTTAGAAAATGCAGGCCTAATGAATTTCTAGAAATAACAACAACAACAACAGACTGAGGAAGAATAGAAGGGACTGGACTATTTCTCAGTAGGTCTCTTAGTCAGGGTTTCTATTCCTGCACAAAACATCATAACCAAGATGCAAGTTGGGGAGGAAAGGGTTTATTTAGCTTACACTTCCACACTGCTGTTCATCACCAAAGGAAGTCAGGACTGGAACTCAAGCAGGTCAGGAAGCAGGAGCTGATGCAGAGGCCATGGAGGGATGTTACTTACTGACTTGCTTCCCCTGGCTTGCTCAGCTTGCTTTCTTATAGAACCCAAGACTACCAGCCCAGGGATGGCACCACCCACAAGGAACCTCCCTGCTTGATCACTAATTGAGAAAATGCCTCACAGCTGGATCTCATGGAGGCATTTCTCATCTGAAGCTCCTTTCTCTGTGATAATTCCAGCCTGTGTCAAGTTGACACACAAAACCAGCCAGTACAGTAGGTAAAGTACTTGGCACATAAGCATGCAGACCTGAGTTTAGAAGTCTGTACCCATGTAAAAGCATCTACCTACAATCCTAATGCTGGAGAGGTGGAGGCAGGCAAGATCCCAGGGGCTTGCTGACCAACCAGGCTAACTGAAACAAGTCTAAGTTCAGTGAGTGAGTTAGAAATCTAAGACTGGTTTGCTTTAGAAAACCGATTGATGTCATTCATTAAAGGATTAGAGGACAGAATGTCAATAGAGATTGAAGTTATGTTGAGACCAATAGGGAGAGTCCAGAATAAATTAACCAAAGATGTGCAAGATTCTATGGAGAAGCAAAGAAAACCCATATAAAAGAGAAATACTCAAGTTTTAAAATTAGAATTGGGAGGGGGGGGCTGGGGCTGGAAAGATGGCTCAGTGGTTAAGAGCACTGACTGTTCTTCCAAAGGTCCTGAGTTCAAATCCCAGCAACCACATGGTGGCTCACAACCACCCATAACAAGATCTGACACCCACTTCTTGAGTGTCTGAAGACAGTTTCAGTGTACTTATAATAAATAGATAGATAGATAGATAGATCTTTAAAAATAGAATTAAGGGGCCAATGAAATGACTCAGTGGGTAAAGGTGCTTGCTGCCAAACCTGACGGCCTGGGTTTGATCTCCAGGAGGAAAATAACTGACACCTGCAAGTTGTCCTTTGACCTCCAAAGGTTCTCCATAGCACACAAGCAGGAACACATGCACACACGCACACTAAACATAAAAAGGATCAGCAAAAGAACCTCAATATTGTTAATCAGCAGTTCAACACGATGCCAATAAAGCACAAGTCTCCTTGTTTGGGTTTCTGCTTCATTTTGATTGTTCTAGTGGCACATAAGCCACTATATTCCAAAGGGAATATAGAAGTACCGAGAGCCCAGCCCTCCAACAGGCTGTGAGGATAGGTGAGCCTGCTGCAGCAGGTGTCATGGTGATAGCACACTGTGACCGTATTCTCTGAACATGGAGTGGTTAATCTTCTCTGTCAACTTACCTGCATTTGGAATCACCTAAGAAACAAACCTCTGGGGTGTCTGTGAGGGCACTGGGAGAGGGAAGATCCACCCTGAACGTGGTAGTACAGTTCCATGCATCGGGGTGGGGCTCAATGAGAAGGAGGACAGGAACTGAGCCTTTACCCATGGACACAGTGCGATCAGCCGCCCCCATAAGGGGGCGTCACCACCTCCTCCATGATAGGCCAATGGAGCCCCTCTTTCCCAAGGTTGCTTTTATTGGACATTTTGTCACAGAACGAGAAAAAGTGACTCATACAGATAGACAAATATAACGCAAGGCTCTGTGATAAAAAAACAAACAAACAAACAAACAAAAAACGATGGAGGTAACAGTGTCAATCACGATGACTTTAATTAGTGATGCTGAAACAATTAAATAGCTACACTTCTGTTGCGGGTGGCCCTGGTGATGCCTGTATTTTGTTGTTAATTCCACTTTACCAGAAGGGGTTGTCTGAATGAGACACGTACTCAGGTGACTCTTATGGCCCTTCCCCCAATGAATAAAGGAACCAATCACTGGACAAGTAGGCGGGACTTCAGGTTGGACAGAAGAAGAGAGGAAGCAGGAGAGAGTTTAGGGCCTTTTGGATGGGGATAGAGAGAATGAGATGTAGCTACTAGTGTCTCCTGGTTTATATGGCAAATCCACCAGGGGTTGAAGCACGGTGCTGATGTAGTAACACCCCACTAGTGAGAACTTACGGATCTGGGTGGAGAGATTTTGGAGCTCTGAGTCAGAGAGTCTCCACGAGATAAGAACTGGCGAGAGAGATCAACCGGACAGGAGCCTCGCAGCCTGGACTTGATTCCCCAGACCGCCCACAGAGAGAAAGTATACACACATGGAAGTTGTTCTCTTCCACCTGCACACCACACATGTATGTTAGAGGTATATTCCTCTTCCCCCCAGTCAGAATGGCTGCCACCAAGAAGACAATAATGAAAAACCCAACAAATGCCGGCCAAGCCTGGGGTGCAGGTGACTGCACACTGTTGGTGGGAATGTAAATCAGTGTAAGCCAAGGAAATTAGTATGTAGGTTTCTCAAAAGAAATTCAGGACAGATGTGACAGTGTGTGCCTTTAATCCCTCTACTCAGGAGGCAGAGGCAGGTGGATCTTAGTTTGAGGCCAGCCTGGTCTACAAGGTGAGTTCCAGGACAGCCAGGGCTACACAGCTAGAAACCCAATCTTGAAAAAGAAAACCAAAGAACTAAAAATAAAATTTTTTGAAATCACTTAAGTCTATGGCAATGCTCAAAGCTCACTTGTTAGTGGTGATGTGGAGAAGTATGGTTTCTTATTCATGACTGCAGTAAATAGAAATTAACACAAGAACTGCAGCTGGAGATACATACCACACAGTAGGATAAGAAGTGAATATGAGGTGATACCATGGAATGTTACATTGAAATGAAAATGAAGGACCTGAACTGCAGCTATATACAAACATAGAAAAATCATAGGAAAAATACATGATTTATGAATAATTATGCAATATTTAAAGATAATATACAAAACAATGGATTTCATTTTGACATCTTCATACATCTTCTATAACATACTCAGATCACACTCATCCTCCAACTTATACAAACTGAATCATAAATAGTAACTCACAGTTATACTGCTGTAGGTGAGCTAGACAGGGTACTACTGAGAATAACCAGCAAAGTCCAACATAAGGTTTGAAATGTTGAAAGACTTTTGGAACTCTCCCAAAGCAGCAAGGACTTAACCAAGAATCAGAAGGATTCATCCAGAGAAGCAAGCATAAGTGAAGTGAGTTGGCCTTCCAGGCAGCTGCTAACTTAGAAGAGGCAGTCAAGACTCGAGGGCACTAAGAAAATGGCAGCCTGATGCTGATGTTGAACAGGGACCGTGGGACACAGCCTGGAGGTCAAAGCCCACAGAGAGGCTACTGGGGCAAGTCTGCAAGCTGCTGGGTGAAATCTCAGAAGTTTTGAGTCAGGAATTAGAGCAGATAAAACCAGAAGTCCAAGCCGGACGTGGTGGCGCACGCCTTTAATCCCAGCACTCGGGAGGCAGAGACAGGCGGATTTCTGAGTTTGAGGCCAGCCTGGTCTACAAAGTGAGTTCCAGGATAGCCAGGGCTATACAGAGAAACCCTGTCTCGAAAAACCAAGAAAAAACAAAAAACAAAAAACAGAAGTCTAGTAGACATAGTCAGCTTACTATTTAATCAAATCAAATTGACTAGATCTAGCTGAATTGGCTGCCAGACAGGCAATACATCCTCTCTAGACCTGAAATTATCCCCACAGTTTCTACATATGATACTTACAGCCCAATCAGTCTAATCAGCAAATAGGGGGACTATTAGAGCATATTAATATATAGAAAAATGGAGTTTTTAAAGCATTTCCAAACATGTGTATAGAGGAAAAGTTCTTGACCAAACTTCTGGAGGAAAAACAAGCATCAAATAGAAACACGTGCTCCTATTCTGGGGCTATCAATATGGGCCTCAAGTCACTACAGCTGGGCTGGTGCTATGGCGGGCACGGCAGGTAAAAGCACGTGTGCAAGCCTGACCACCACCAGACCTTTATCTCTGGAGTCCGCACGGTGGAGGGAGAGAACCAACTCCAGAAAGTTCTCCTCTGAGCACCACACCCACACGGTGGCTCATGTGTGCAAGAACAATGAGCAGCATGTAATAAAAAATAAAAAAAACCTAATATCACTTTAATTAATGTATTTAAGGAATGAGAAGGCAAGATGGGGGATCCAGGTAGAAGATCAGAAAAGAGTTTGAAAGATTAAGAAGGCTGGAGTGGTGCAAACCCCAAAGTCAGGCATGAGAAACCCCCCCTCCAAGTAGTTTGTCAAGGAAATCCAAGAGTCCCCAAAACAGTGCAGGTGTTGTTGTCTTCCTTGGGGCCTCTCAGGTGTTAAAGGTGAATCCCCAATGCTAAAGACACCACAGGACTCAGAGACCTTGAACTGGATCTGACCTGATAGCCTGTCTCCTGCATGGTAGCTCTCATGGTACAGAAGGTGCTGGGTGAGCTGCAGAGCGTGAGGCAACAGCATTCCTGCCCAGCTGTGAGGCCCTCCAGCCACCGCAGTGAACAGCATGACGACCCCGTCCTCAGTGCACAATACTGGGACTTTTATCTTGATGGTAACTAACAGCTGTCTAATTGGATTTAAGACCTGCTTAACAGGAGGAAACCCATCCCTGATAACAGACACCTAGCCAACTTCCCGGAGACAGTGAGGTCGTGAATCTTAGAAGGGGGAACTTACAACCACCACCACTTTACTAAACCAGCTTGATTCCCAACTGCATGGTAACTAGTTCTCACACCACAGATACGCATAGCTCTCCCCCGTTATCAAAGAAGCCTCTCTCTGCAGCAGATTGAGACCGGTACAAACAGCTACGTCTGATCAAAATGCATCAAACAGCCGATCACCAGGTCTCCAACCCCAGGAGTGATCTATGACACAACCCCAAACCTATTGAAATAGAGAGAGCAGGGGACCAGGAAGTCTGCTGTGAGATTGTGTCTCCTAGAACTGACAGAGTACACTCATGATGTTTCAGCAATATGGCCATGTAAATAAGACCCTAACAACGACAACACCAATGGACCTGCTAACATGGAAGAGGGGCAGCTCTTCCATAGGCCCCCACCTCTAGACAATGAACCTCAGACAAAAATGCTGAGTGAGGGAGAATTAGTCTTTCCCAGAGAGGTGGCTCCTTTTTAGTTATCCAATACTAAGTGGTTGGCCCTGAACTCATATGCACACTAACAACACTAAACAGACTCAGCCGATTATATTTATATACTTATATGTGTGTGAAAAATATATGTGTATGTATATTCATATGTATATACATGTATGTATATGTATGCATATATACATATATGTATATATATGTGTGTGTGTATATATATCATATGTATACAAGATGTATGTAACAATATGAGGTGACTCAGAGGGTAAAGGCTATGCAAACTTGATAACCTGAGTTTGAGTCCCCCAGAACAATATATGTAATGATATGGTACATATTAAAAATTATATATATATATATATATATATATATATATATATATATATATATATGAATAAGAGTCCCTGAATTTGAGAGGGGTTTAGAGGGAGATATAGGAGGGGTTGGAGGGAGGAAAGGAGAAATAATTTAGCTATATTTAAGTAAAAAAATTAAAGCCAAGTGTGGTGGTGTACACTTTTGGTCCCAGCATTCAGGGGGAAGAGGCAGGATGATCTCTGGGTTCAAGGTCAGCATAGTCTACAGAGTAAGTTCCAGGACAGCCAGGGCTCTATAGAGAGACCTTGTTTTGTTTTAAAAACATCAAAAATATTGCAAAAATTTAAAATAAAAAAAATCAAAGAAAGTCTGGAGATTTAAAGATGTTTTCTGAAAGTAAGAATTCAATAAGGCCAGGTGTGGTGCACACCTTTAATCCCAGTACTCCTGAAGCAGAGACTTGCAGATCTCTGTGAGTTCAAGGCCAACCTGGTTTACATAGTGAGTTCCAAGACAGCCCAGAGCTACATTGTAAAACCCTGATTTGAAAAAAAAAAAAAAAGAATTCTATGAATTCTATGGACTGACAAGACAAATTAAAGCTGAGAAGAAAAGTGCTGACCTGAAAGATAGATCAACATTTAATTGGGGCTGGCTTACAGGTTCAGAGTATTAGTCCATTCTCATCAAGGTGGGAAGCGTGGCAGTGTGCAGGCAGATGTGGCACTGGAGGAGCTGAGAGTTCTTGGTCTTCATCCAAAGGAAACCAGGAGCAGACAGTCTTCAGGGCAGCTAAGAGGAGGGTCTCAAAGTCCACCCCCACATTGACACATCTCCTCCCACAAGGCCAGACCTCCAACTACTACTCCTGGTGGGCCAAGCATATTTAAATCACCACAGCTATATTGTTCAGGGGTGACTATGGAAGCAGTGTGTGTGTGTGTGTGTGTGTGTGTGTGTGTGTATGTGTACAACTTTAGACTCTGTTCTCTCTTTCCACCATCGTTTCTAGGGATCAAATAAAGGTCATCAAGTTCGTGCAGCAAAAGCTCTTGCCCTGTGAGCCACCCCATTGGTTCCAGGAAAATGTCTTAAAGAACAAGAACTTACTATTTAAAAGTTCTAGAGAGAATGATGGGGTTGTGACCAGGAATGGAGAAAAAGTGTCTTTGATACCGGTAAGGTGAGGGCCCTTCATCTGAGTGGTGGCCTTATTCAGTAAGCTGTCTGCACATTTCTGCATAGATTTACACCATGCACTATCAGGGGGAAAGCATGCTATAGAAACCATGTTGCTGAGTGTCTCCTTGGCAACTGTTTGGTAACAGAGCCTTTACTGAGGAAATGTTTTCATCCTGGAGATTTTGTTAGCATTTTCCTAGTGTTATTTGATCTGTAGAAGCTTTTCCCCAGAACTGGGAAATACTCACTCCTTGAAGATCACACAAGTGGAGAATTTTGACCAGAGCTTGCATTTTCAAAATTAAAACAACAGTTGGTGGGAGAGGAAAAAATAAATCTACCCAATCTAACTGCAGGGGCAGTGCCATATGCTATGGAGAAAAGATAATATTTTGTAGTGTGTGGGTGAAATTTTCTGACTGCTTTGACACCCAAATCTGTTGACTTCAGTGTCTTCCTAAGAGCCATTTATTTTAGAACGCCACCATCATGCTCCAGAATGCACTGTTGCTCTCCTTAGTGGATCGTGCTCAATTTATCTCTTCTTTTCCAAGCCATTTTACATACATACCAACCTTGGGTTGACACTACAACTCTGTTAGCAGGCATGTTTGCATGCAGAAGGTCCCCAGGGCAACATAAAACTGTCATGGTGACACATTCCTATAATCCCAGCACTTGGGAGGAGGATCAGAAATTCAAGGTCAGATTTGGCTGCATAGCAAGTTCCAGGCCAGCCCTCCTTGATACTTAAGACCATATCTCACACGAATGCGTACAGTAAACCATCAGTTTCTACATCTAAGCATCTCATCCAGGCCTGTGCCACAGTGGATCACAATGTGGTTTCTATCTTTTAATTTTATCTCTAAATCTGATCTGTTCCCAAGCTAGCCCGGTGTCTTGTGAGTCGTTCCCAAGCTAGCCCAGTGTCTTGTGAGTCGCCTGTGTCTAAGTTTGTCTGGTACATGTAGCTTGGTGATATCGTCATACCATCCTCTTGCTCTCCACTTTAGTCGGGACAGACAGACATAAAAGGAAGAAGACAGAAAACGCTAGGATCAGGTGTTATCCCACAGAGCTAGGGCTGACCCCACCATAACCAGGGTCTCTGGACTTGGAGAATGATCAGACTCCTAGATTCCAATGAGGAATGAAAGATACCTTGAGATGCTAAACTAAGCAACCCATGGTTTCCTCCTATCCACGTGTGATAACGCAGCTGTAATTGCATGATGCAAACTAAGGACTTCTATAGCTCCCTCCCTCAGCCCAGTTGCTGGTAGTGTGTATATGTGTATACGTGTGTGTGTGTGTGTGTGTGTGTGTGTGTGTGCTCAGAAATGGTTAAGTCAGCCTCAGTCCATAGGACAAAATTCTTCCTTGAGACTGAAACTCTCTAAGTGTGAGATCCATGTCTAACCTTGAGACCTCTAAGGTGTATGTGAAAGGGGTTTCTGTCTTTGGTGAAAATGACATTGCTATGAAATTTGTGATGCTTTTTGTGGTCTTCAAAGTTCTCTGATATATTTTTGAACTATTAGCTAGCTAATGAAATTTAAAAGAGCTAAAAACCATACTTTCTAGATCAATCCTCCTCCTCTTTTTCCTCCTTCGACTTTTGCTATCTTCAGTATTAATCATCCACTTTGGGAAAATCCTGTTTTGATCAAGTTTTAAAAGATCAATCATTTTGACACTGATCCAACAATCTCCGTTTTCATGCTTATTATAAATGTGTTCAGCCCTGCCTTGGAAGGGTGATGGTTCTAGACTTATTAGACACCACTGTCTCTACCCTATGAGCCATCCCCAGTGGCTCACCACCTTTGCTAAGTATGCCATTCTGAGTGCCTACCCACCGCACAGGCTATCACTTAACTGGAATGGCCAGTCCCAGAGAACAGGGACATGCCATACCTAGAACTATGGTAGAGGCTCAGAAAACAAAGAGCATCATTGTCTCTCTTCCAGAGAAGCCTCTATTGTTCTAGAAAAACAGTTTCCCACAAGTTCAAGCCAGAAACCCAGCTATAACCCACATCAAGAGGACAACAGAGGCAATCAAGATTACAGAGGAGCAACTCAGACTCGAGTTTGTCTGGAAACTGCTAAGTAGGCCCTCTCGATGTCGGTGCCACCTTCTCCTCAAGTCTGGCAGTTTGAGGAAGGGCTGTGCGTTCTTTAACATGTGTTATGCAGATAACTTTGGACCCAAAATAATGGAACATTTCAGTGTGGCATCCTTGCTCAGGGGCCACACTAATCTCCCCTATACCATTGTTGTTTGGCTACATGTGCCACCGAAGTGGGCACTCTAGATTTCTTCTTAATCTGGGTTCAGGTATTTTGGTGAAATAATAGGCTTCTTACAACCAGCCAGTTTCAACCTTAATCCGATATGAAGGCAATGTAGTGGAATATTACATTGAAATAAAAATGAAGGAACCAAGTGTTTAAACATTTGTTTCCCAACTGGTGCTGCTGCTGTCCCAGATGCTGTGGGAGCTTTAGCGGTGGTGTCTAGCTGGCAGAAGTGGGTTGCCGTGGTGAACCTTTGAACGAAGCTCCCTCTGGCTCCTGGGGTGGACAGCTGTCATCCAGTGTACACTCCCTCTGCCATGATAGTCTACCCAAGCGTGTAGGGCTAAGAAACTAATGGTTGAGCCCTGTGAAACGGTGAGACCAAACATCTCCCCTCACTTTGAGTTGTTTCTGTCAGAGTTTTTTTGGTCAAGGCAGTGTAAAAATAGCTCGCACACCTTACAACTCTCTTTACCAAGCAGGTGTCGGTGTGAGAAAAGAACCGCACTGATAATAACCAAATGCGCATGCGTGCCCTTGTTTTCCTCCTCTGGTCACTCTTGTTACTTTCTTTGGCACTTTCCTTTCCCTGAACGGAAAACTCTTAAGTGTGAGCCTCCTCTTCCTGACACTCGGCTCTTTTCTATATTTCCACTCATCCTTTCTGGAAACTTCTGTCTTCAGAATGTAATTACGACTCTGGGCTGATGACTTTCCACACATGAGGTCTGAAAGCCTAAACCACCCGCCCTCCAACAGTCTCGCAGCCATCTGTCCCAGAATGGCCCACCCTCCACACTGAACTCATTTTCTCCTCCACCAAACCAGCTGACCCTTGCAAATTCCTCAGTTCCATCTAGCGCTTTCCTGGCAATCAAAACCTCATTGTTTCGTGCGGCCTTTTTCTCTTTCATCTTCTACATCCAATTGCTCCTCAAACCATCTCATCTGCTTCTCAAGACAGATGAAACTTCAGGCAGCAGGTACAGGGAGCCCTTGACAGCGGCAGGGACGTCACAGGGATGTAGTTAGCTTGATTTTGAATACAGGTCTGATTGTGATGTGCACCGGATACTGGAATAAGAAGTGAGCACTCCGCTACATTTTCAAAGTCTGAGAAACCAGATTTGGTTCTGAGTCCTGGTTCTTAATAGCCATGAGATCTTCAGGCAAACGCCTGCTCCCTCTGTGCTTTGTAAAGTCTGGCAATAATGCCCACCCTGCAGGAAATATTAGCTCTGCCCATTTCTACCACCAGCTCACTTCAAACCCCATCTTCCAACTGCTGGACTGTCACCATCTGAGCTCGTTTACTGTATAAGCAGCCTGGACATTCCAAGCAATACCGCCAACCATGTCACTGCGATACGGCCCACGGCTGTCAAAGGCTCCCTACGTAGCAAACGGTTGGTGTACATATTTGTAGATATGACACTAAGAATCATCAAGTCTGGGCTGGCAAGATGGCTCAGAAACTAGGTAAGGGTGCTTGCCACGAGACCCCAGTGACCTGAGTTCAATCCCCAGAACATACATAATGGTGGTTAGAGAGGTCCTCTGACCTCCTCCACAGGCATGCTATGGCACATGTGACTACCATCCCCTCCCCCACCCCTACAGGTATGCACAATCATGTAAGAAATAAAAATTTTAGAATGGAATCTCCATGTCCCACTCTATTCAATAAAGTGACTCCCCGCTCTCCAAAGGATGATTTTACTAATCCCCTTCAAGCCTACTCAAAGGCTCCTCCAGTCCAGTCTGGAACACACTTCACTTCTGTCAGTTTATTAACGCCACCCTGCAGGCTACCCCGCCACCCTGCAGGTTACCTCTCTGCCGGCTACCTCTGCTCCATGTCCCCCAGTAGCTCTGAGCTCTGCTGAGCTCTAGGACTTTATTCTATGCCCCATTTTGAAGTGATGATTCTGTGTTTCTTTCCAAGACTTAACTGCTTAATCTAAAGTTGCAGCATTATATCAACTAAGAAAGCAGGCCAGTTTCTAGGGAGTAAGGCTCCTGTCTGCTACCGTCTCACCGGAGACTCTAGCATCCAGCACAATAGCACAAACATTATTTATTTATTTATTTTTTTGAGACAGGGTTTCTCTGTGTAGTTCTGACTGTCCTGGAACTCACTTTGTAGACCAGGCTGGCCTCGAACTCAGAAATCCACCTGCCTCTGCCTCCCGAGTGCTGGGATTAAAGGCGTGCGCCACCACCGCCCGGCGCACAAACATTATTTACTATGGGATGTATGGGATGTGCCACCGCTTGCTGTGGACACATTAATTACCTTTGGTTGTTATTAGACAGGTTTCAAATATAGCAATCCCCAAAGAGTAACAACAGATTTTAACTTTTAAAATGTGACCATATTGTCCTATTGAACTCAAACTTCCTTTAAATGAAGCTTTGTAAATGCCACTGAAATCTAACTTAAGATTTCATGCCTGTCCCTTTCCACTAGAGGTACCCATTTAGATGGCATTCTTATTAAAACTTTATTTATAAATGGGACATAGATATTACTTGAAAAAATTTAAGTTTACCTATAATCCCAGCTCTCAGGTGACTAAGGTTGGAGAATCAGGAGTTCAAAGACAGCCTTGGCTACATCAATATTTCAAAGTCAACAGAAACTACATGAGGTGAAACTACTGTTTCAAAAAGTCAAGAAAAAAGTGGTTTTACCCATAAATGTTATGTCACATTTACATAAAAACATTTATTCATATGCTATTTCTTTTCAACTGGCTATTAGATTTTAAGATCCTGTCTCCATCAATCACACAGTGATATGGCCTTGTCTCCTCTATGTTGCACGATCTCCGTTGTACAGCTCAGCGCTCATATATTTATCCCAATGCTGACAAACATGTACGTGGCTTCCATCTGTCTGCTATCATAAGCAGTATAGCTAGGAACATTCTGAAGGATGGAAGGCAGCCTGCTTCAGTAAATAAACCCACATGTAGTCTGTGGTTGTTAAACAACACATTATGTGTGTGTCTAGCTTTAAAACTTTCACATAGTCTAATCATGTCTCAGTTGATGTGGCATAAGGAGAAGAAGATCCTGCACACTGAAGACTGAGGCAAGGGGACTGTGAGTTCAAAACTACCCTGAGCTTCACAGCAATTCCTGTAACAACCAGACAAGCAAAGCGACAACACTCGGTTCCCCAGTGCCAGAGTAGTGACTTTTTTTTCTGAACTCTACCAATCCCAACATATTACTAATCAATGTATTCAACACTGTCTACCAATATATCACGGGTAATATTTAACAACAATAAAAAATGAGAAATTAGTGCATATATCTAGGTAAACATCTCTCCGCTTAGCCCAAAGCTTTTAAATGTTCAATCAGCCCTCACTGAATTAACATTATTGAGTTGATCAGCTTCAGACATTATTCTAGAACTTGGGGATCAAAGGTAAGTAAGGCAGAGGCTGCTCCCCAGACTATGTGCTTGTTCTAGGACAGTCAGAGCGACATGGTGAGACCCTGTCTTGAAAAACCAGGGCAGGGGGAACAGTAGCCAAATTGGCAAACACAAAATATACCACAGGGTGACATTTGCTGTGCTGTTAGATGGGGTATGGTATAATTCAAGGCATTCCCTGCAACTAGAGTCCAGGAGAACTTAACTTCTCCAAGTGAAGAAACAAATGTGTAAATTTCAGTTAATTTTTGTCAATATTAACTTAAATGTTAAAAGCCACATGTGACTAGTGCTTACTGTGAAGGGCAACAAAGGTTGTCTAGGATCATGGTAAGAGTGGCTGTCCAGCGCCAACCCACCCACAAAACCTTTGACCCAAAATTTTCTCTGGATACAAGATATGCAGGATAAAGATGAAACAGAGATTGAGGGAATGGCCAACCAATGACTGGCCGGACTTGAGATCCATCCCATGGGAGAGAGCCAATCCCTGACACTTTTAATGATACTCCACTATGCCTGTAGAGAGGAGCCTAGCATAACTGTCACCTGAGAGGCTCCATCTAACAGCTGATGGAAACAGATGCAGAGACGAACAGACAAACAATAAGCAGAGCTCAGGAAATCTTGTGGAAGAGTTGTGGGAAGGACTGAGGGAGCTGGAGGGGTCAAGGAATCTACAAGAAAACCCACAAAGCCAACAAAACGAGGCCCATGGGGCTCACAGAGACAAAACCACCAACCAAAAAGTTTGCATGGTCTGGTCCTAGTCCCCCTATACATATGTAGTGGATGTGCATCTTGGTTGTCAATTGGAGCAGGGACTTGGTGGGAGGGGCTGTGTCTGACTCAGACTCTGTTGCCTGCCTTTGGATGCCTTTTGCCTAGCTGGGCTGCCTTTTTAGACCTCAGGAGGAGAGGGAGGAGAGTATTGCCTTGTTCTTGATGTGCGAGGATAGGTTGGTACCCCTGGGAGAGTGGGAAGAGAGATGTGGATAGGGGGTCCCTCTTCTCTGAGGAGAAAAGAAGGAAGGAATGAGGGAAGGGGTGGGAGGATGGGACTTGGAGGAGAGGAGGAAGGGGGACTTCAATAGGGATGTAAAATGAATAGATAGACAGATGGACAGACAGACAGGCAAACAAACAAACAAAAGGTCAGGAATAGTGGCTGTCCAGACATGCTGAACCTAAGGAGGCTGCAGCCACTGCAGCCTCCTGCATCTGCTGACACTTGGAAGAGAGCCTAATTAGTTTGGGTTGTTACTTGCAAAATACAGCTGGTTTCTGCTGATGGAAAAGTTGGGCGTGGAGAGGTGATGATACAGAGGAGCGGGAAATGAAAAGGAGGCATCTTGGGGGAAATGTGAGGTGATAGGAAGCAGGACACAAGAGGAAGGTCTGGTCTTGTGTCCATGGTGAATCCCCTCACCAGGGAGCGGCAACAGGAGCACAGAAGCTGTGAGCTGCAGGCAGGGCCAGGATAATGAGGAAGCGGAGGCCCCTTGCTGGGCTCCCCTCAGAGAAGAGCTTTGGGAAAGCAGGAACAGATCAGACAGGGAGGAGAGTTAGGAGGAAAGACAGGGTAGTGGCCACTTTGGAGAACAGCTGTGTAACAGAACCGCTAACAGTCTTGAGTCCCATTTTCGAATTTGTGGTTGTGAGTTTTTCATGTTAACACACAGTATGGCTAATTTTGATTTTTTTTTTCCCGGCAACTTTTTTTTTTTTTTTTTTTTTTTTAATGACACCTGGGAGTTTGTGCTGAGAAAACACTGAGCACTGGGCTACATCCAAACCTGGCTTCTTCAGCAATTTTAGCTGATTGGGGACAGGCACACAGCTAGCCTGTTTGTTAGCAGAATGAAGGAGAGCCGGAGGGACAGGGGAGTTCGGTACGTTTGCAAGGAAGTTATTACACATGAAATCTAAGTTGATTCAGGAAGGAAATGAGAGCATGAAACTGATGACAGTGAGTAATAAAGCCTGCAAATCCAAACTAAAACATGAATAGGGTTAGTGTTCGGGTTTGGTGGCTTTTATTGACCCTGACAACCTGATCCTAGAGTTTACGTGAAGGTACCAAGGATTAAGAACATTCAGGGGTCTGGGGCCTTTGCTCCGTGGTACAGCACTTGTTCTGAATGGACCTGGTTCAATCCCTGGACAAAAAGGGAAAAAAAAAAAAAAAAAGACAATCATGACCCAGTAAATTGATGAAGAACCAAGCTGTGGGACCCCAGGATTTACTTTTTAAAATATAGTAATTATCATAACACAAAATGGATCACAGAGAAAAATGTAGTACTGGCTGCACATAGCTAATAGAAGGCAGAACTTACAAGAGGTGCACTGCCTACATTTCAGGTGGATGTATACACAGGGTAGGGCTGTGGGTCATATGGAAGTTCTACTTTAACTTGTGAGGAACTTCCATACTGCTTTACATAAAGGCAGTGCCAAGTTCTGTCCCCAGCAACATCTTTTTGATAATAGCTATTCTAACAGGTGTAAAGTGAATCTCACTAATTTTCTTTATTTCCCTGACAACTGGTGATAAAGAGCATTTCTGATCTACTTAGCCATTCTAACGTTTTCTGTTGGAACCCCTCTATTTGGGTCGTTTGCGCATTTTTAAATCAGGTCATTTGTTTTCTCACTATGAAGTTGTTTGGAACATTAGCTCTTTTTACCAGGTATGTGCTTTGAAAATGATTTCTCCCTGTCTGGGAGTCAGTCTCTCCACTCTGCTCCAGGCTGTGCGGAAACTTTTACATGGATATAACCCAATTCGTGTAACTGAATTTTTTTTCCATTTTATTGAAAGTTTCATAGTGTACATAATGGATGTTAGGTGTTCTCGCCCTCCCGTGTCCTCTCTCACCCCGCCTTCCCACTGAATCCCTTCTTTTTTCCAGCATTCCCTACCCCTTCTTTCGTGGCTTCTTTTTCTTATCCTGGGAAGTTATTTACTGCAGCAAGGGCAACTTACCCTTCAGTGGCTATACTACAGAAGAAAATGGCTATCCTGCTCCCTAGATAGTAACTTCCATAGACTCTCAGAGAGGGGGTGGACCCTCATCTGCCCCTCCACAGTGAAATATTGACTGGTATATGAATGGATTCTTTAATGTATATCAACATGCATGGATACTGGGACATATAACTAATGAGTCATGTCTCGGCTACATTTGTTAAATATCAATTTGAACAGGTACTCAATGTTGTAATCTGGCATTAAAGAACTCTCCTCAAATTAAAGTTAACCCCTTAATATAAGGGTAATTCTTGCAGAGTAATTGGATAATTTTTGAGTCACTAATCTTATTGTTATCCAACTTATTCCTTTTGCCAGTTATTTCTAAAGATATCATAGGAAATGTTAAAGATGTTAATGAAACCCTTAACCTACAGACACCCATAGGTCACTTCTCATCAGTCTGTTTCTTTAAGTAATTCACCTGACGAGACACATTTATAGAATCACATATCAAAACTGTCCGTTCAACTGATCACATTGCCCGGGATTGAAACCCACGAGCAGCTGTCTTTAGAAAGAACAGCGGCCCTCCCCGCACCTGTGGCTCCTCTTTCATAGCTCCGGTTTACACACAAACACCCAGAGCTCAAGAGCAGCAAGTGGGAAAAATCTCACAAACACACATTACGCTTTAACCTGCACACCACTCTGAGCAGTGGGATAGAATCTGTACTGTGCTCTCCAACCTGAGCAGGATCTGTGTTGTCCCTTGGTCCGTACGTCTGTGCCACATCTGTCACCTGCCCGTGAAGGTTACTTTTCCTGTTGCCATGAACGATGTACCCTTCGGTACCCTTCGCTGCTTCCCGGCTTTCTACTCAGATGGAGGCTGCAGCCCCTGGAAGGGATCACCGACACTCGAGACAGGTCCCCCCACCTCAGTTAACCCTCCCTGGGATCACTTTCACAGTCAAAAGTTTTGTCCCTTCTGGGTTTCTGAATCCTGCCATCCATCTGTCACTTTAAAGCTTTCTCAGTTATCAGATTCAATGTCAGGGTATCTATCACAGAGCTTGTGTGTGCATAACTATAATACCACGTTAACAGGAGTCATTAAGCACAAGAGCTTATAATTATTCTGTTTTATTAGTAGTTATTGCTATTAATACCTTTATGTATCTAATTCATAAATTAAACATTGGCATGATTGTATACAGGGAAGATCTATAGTTTATATAGGGTCTAGTAAGTACTATCTATGGTTTTTATTGGTACCCACTTCGGAGTCCTAGAGTACATTCTTGGTGGCTAAGTGAGGACCATTCTTACTTCTGTCTGAGAGCCAGGGGACTTACTCAAATCCAGTCAGGCCCTGGAGAGATGACCCAGGGGTCAAGAACACTGACTACTCTTTCAGGAGATCCAAAATACCCTATTCTGACCTCCAGGGATCCCAGGCACACGTGGTACACAGACATACATGTAGGCAAAACACCCATACACATATAATATTACAATAATGATAATGACTACTGTTATTTTTTCTTTATGAACTATCCAGGTTAAGGTTTAGGAGATAATTTGACACTTTGGACATCTTTGGTGACTCTAGGCACTTCTGTGTATTGTAGTATTAGCAACTTGTAAAAGTATATGGTTTAAGTTTGTCCTGTAGAAATATTGATTACTCCAAATTATTGGTTACTTCTAAGCCTTCTAAATCTTGATTCTACATGAATAAAGCATTATCCTAAGAACGGTGGCTCTGGGAAACACCTAAGCCTGTAATGGAGGTTTCAACTCCTCAGACGCCATTAGTAGCTTGGCCTTGCAAAGGGTTATACTGACCATCGCAGTCATTCAGCAGATTTTGTTTAAGATCAGAGAAGTTGAAAAGCACCTAGAACCCAGAGTTTATAAGCATACCAGCAGCACTGACACTGAAGTCGGAGTTGGTAAAGAGAGGGTAGTGACTAAGATTGCTCCTTTGAAAAGGGATTTGATGCTGAAACAAAGACAGGAACAGCAAAAACAGGTCCAGTCTGCTTCCTAGTGCAAGAATAGATGTCCAGACGTGATGGCAGACTTAGACATTTAAATGGAACGTGAATAAGGAAGGGTTTTTGTTTTTGTATTTCTTTTTTTTTTTTAGAAGAAAGCTGGCAATAAGTCCAGGAATTTCTCTGGGTGCCTGCGACTTCCTTCCATCAACACACAGACCCTGCATCCTCTCCCTTACGTCTCTTATTACTTCTAAAGATAAAACGACTTCAAACACTTTGGCTCCATGAGGGATGCAATAAATAAACATGTTTTCCTGCTTAACAAAGGTATAGTCTCTGGGAAGTGATCCACTACTTTAAAAGATGGAGAATGTCTGATGTGTATAGAATAATGCACTCTAAGGGGGGTGCCCTGGAACTCTGGATGCTCCTCTGCATCTTTACAAGAAGGTGGTTATCAGACATCTTAGGCTGGCTCATCCACACCCACTCACAGTGTACTCCTTCCTGGAGACCCCTTCCTTCCATAGAAGATCGTATATGCTGAATAATATGTCTCAGTTCCTGTGAAGCCTGTGTGGATATACATTGTGCACATACACTGAAAAACTAAGACTTTTCTTGCCATTTACAGAGTTGAATAAAAATCACAAATAAATCCTTACTGTGAATAAATTCACTCTGTGGTGTATTCAACAGTCAGCAAACACATAAAAATACTAGATGCAAGATACGATGAAAGATGGAACTGGGGTGATAAGCATGGCCATGCCCTAGCCCCAAAGACTCTCACAGGTTATTTAGGAAAAGAGCTCACATTCAAAGGTTTAGAAGGCTGGAGAAGAACCAAGAGGGAGTGATTCACAGTGTTCTGGGATGAGTAAAAGAGAGAAAACCCCACCATGTGCTGACTGCTTACGCTGACCCAAGAAAGGAGTTAAGGCTCCCAAAGACACAGAGAAAACAGGGGCTTTGGATGACGCATGGACAAGCATATCTCTCCCAGGGTGGAGGTCTTGCTTGTCACTGCTAGACAGAAACTCATCTCAGACACCAGTCCTTCTTCCCCAGACACTTCAAATCCGGCATCACTGCAGCAGTTACTGTACCCACGCTTGTCTCTTCCACCAAGACAACAGTCTTCCTTGGCCTTGTTCAGGCATTAAGTCAGCCTTCAGTATCTTAGCCATTGACCTCAGGCTCTGTTGCTTAAGTCACTGAATCATTGCCCCTCCTCAACAGACGACTGGAGAAGAAAAACAAAATAGAAATGATCTACTCATCTTTTCTTTTCATTCACCCTGAAAAAACAAAACAAAACAAAACAAAACACTAACCTTGAGCTATTTGGAGACAACCATAATAAATTTTACACAAGAAAGTTAGAATCCCAATCAATCAAAATGGCAGTTTAATATGATAGAAAAATTCGAACAGGCAAATACCTAGCAATTTGGTTAGTAGATTATAGTGCATTAATATGTATAGTGCGTCAGCATGTCAGAAGATTACTCAGCCCTAAAGAGACCATTAGGATGACTACATATGGCACATGGGAAAATAAAACACAAACTGGTGAATATGTTATACTTACAGAAAAATACGAACACTTGAAAGTGACATTTAAAGTTCTAAGGAGTAATTAGAGTAGAGAAATAGTCAATTTTAAAAGTGCTACTATAGTTATCTTTTTGTTTGGGGGTGGTTAAAGAGACCAGCTGTGATCTGACTAGTTGCTCGATTCACAGCCACCGCATTCATTGTCCTTCACAATCTCTGTCAATAGAGGCAGCCTGTGACCTCAAAGAGCTACCCTCAAAGAGCTAGTATCCAACACTAAAACTCTCATATTCTATGTTTTATAATTTAAAAATAACAAATCTACAACCTCTAAGACTAGTCTTCTTATTTTTACTATTTTTGGACCCTGGTTCTCCACTGATACATCACTGACCACCACAAGAAGATAATGCAATAATGAGAACCACAGCCAACCTTCATCCCTCTGACTCCAATCCCTCAGACAACTTACTTCAGCTCTCGGGACTTTGTTCTCTCACTACCGAGAGGAGGTGACAGTAATGGAACTCACTTCACATAATGTCACTGAGGTCTAATGAGATGATGCACTGAGCTGGGCCCACAGTCTGTGCCCAAGCATTGATAACTCTTTCCTACCCACACACTTTCACAAGTGCCATGGGTGATGTGACTCTTCCTGACACCCTTTATAGAGTTCTTATTCTCTCCTAAGCTAAGAAACTGATGGATTCTTTACATTTTTACTTATGTGTTTGTGTGTGTATGCTTGTGTGTATGTGCAACCTGTGTGTGCAGTGCTCACAGAAGCCAGAAGAGGGGTCAAAACCCCTGGAACTGAAGTTACATGCAGCTATGAGCTGCCCGACTTGAGTACTGAGAGCCTGGGACCCCTGCAAGAGCGGAGAGCACTCCTAACTTCTGAGCCACTCTCAACTCTAGCATTCAGTCCTGACTATGAGCTTCTCATAAGCTTTTCTTCATATCTTTTAAGTCAAGCAGCTCTCTAGGAAAGGTACTTTTTCTTCCTCCCCTTTCAACTGTATGTTTATTGTATCCTTTAGAAGCACTCTACGCATTTTCAAGTAAAACTGTTTATGGGCATGTGTACTGACTGGTTTTGTGTGTCAACTTGACACAGGCTGGAGTTATCACAGAGAAAGGAGCTTCAGGTGAGAACATGCCTCCATGAGATCCAGCTGTGAGGTATTTTGTCAATTAGCAATCAAGGGGGGAGGGCCCCTTGTGGGTGGTGCCATCCTGGGCTAGTAGTTCTATAAGAAAGCAAGCTGAGCAAGCCAGGGGAAGCAAGCCAGAAAGTGACATCCCTCCGTGGCCTCTGCATCAGCTCCTGCTTCCTGACTTGCTTGAGTTCCAGTCCTGACTTCCTTTGATGATAAACAGCAACATGGAAGTGTAAGCTGAGTAAATCCTTTCCTCCCAAACTTGCTTCTTGGTCATGATGTTTTGTGCAGGAATAGAAACCCTGACTAAGACAGACATGCATATCAGATTTTAACCTGGGCTGGAACACACCAGATACACTATACTGCAAGTTGCTTATATCAATAACACATTAAAGATAGTTTCACATCAACGCAAACAGCACTGCAATTTTTGTTCATAGTTATATGATTTCCCCCAGTAGTGAGGAATCCTAGCTTCTTAAAAACTAGTCCCATATACATACTCATGTAAGGTTTCTAATGTTTTGAGTTACAGAGACGGCTCAGAAGTTCTCAGCACTCACGCTGAGTGGGTCACGTGCCTATAACTCCAGATGCCCTGGATCAGACCTCCAAAGGCACCTACACACATGTGCACATAACCCTACACACATGTATGCATGTCATTTAAAGTAAAATAAATCTTTAAGGATATTTTGTTTGTCCATTACTATAAACATACTGGAATTGATAACCTTAGCACTCCTCTCTCTCTCTCTCTCTCTCTCTCTCTATATATATATATATATATATACATATATATATTTATAAATACCTCAAAATGAATAAATAATTTTGTGCTCTCCTTTTTCTACATACCATATATTATGGAAGCATTAGAAACTAAGAATAGATAACCTTAGTAACACCGGTACCAAGGGGAAGTGTCATTTTGATTAATCATGACTCCAGCCTCTGTGAGTACAAAACACATTAGAGCTGTCTTGACAAAGCCCCCAGCAGTTTACAGAATTCTGCAGAAATAATGAAATAAGGAAAAAGATCCTAACACTGCCTGTGCTTGGCAAACCCTTTCTGTCTGGATGCTCCCGTGTTGCCGTTGGAGCTGTCAAGAGACAACACTGGAGGTCAGCTTTTCTGTCAGCGACCATGTGAGAGGGCCTGTGAGGGCCCTAGAAAACAAGCTGTTGCTCAAAGCACACACACATCATCTGAATGTGTCACACTGTCCCCCAGAGGCGACATCCGTGCATCTTCTTCAAGCTCCTCCTCGTTTGTCCAGTGTCAGCAAATCTTATCTTGCAGTCAAGGTTTGACAGAGCATGAGTCTGGTGTTTGCTTCCTCTGCGTCCTTCAAGGGTGTCAAAGAACAGCTCCTGCACCTACTCTCTCACAGGTCTTTCAAAAATACCTTTCCATCCAAGCCTCTGTCACCAACATCCTGTAAGAACTGACCACGGAGGTTTAGTTGTGCAAGCAAGGACAGGAAATCCTGGAGATTGACATGAGAACTTCCCTTCCTGCACGGTGTCACCGGTTCATTTTGCTAATTACAAGTTCACATGTTTTAATTTGTGTCTCTTTGTATAACACTTGCATGTTAATAAAAGTGAAAATGAAGGCTGTTTTCAAGGATTCAGATGTTTATCAGCTTATCCATGCTCTAATTGCCTAAGGCCCAGAAAGAGACAGAAGCAAAGGTTTGCTGGGCTCCTCTGAACAGAGCTGAGAATCCACAGGGCTTTAGAGATAAGTCCTGATGCTAACAGAACCTAAGAACCAAACCAGCTTTTTCCAGGTCCAGAGTTTCACACTGTCCTTTTAAATGGCAGGCACCACTGCACAGATTGATGGGCAGGCCAGATCTCTGCAGCATTGCTGGCGTCCCTCACTCAAAGTCCAGTGTTGGGGGCAAGCATTCATTCTCAGCTCACTAATGTTAAAGACTAAGCGTTGCTTGCTGTGGCTGCCCAAGGCCAAAACAATACTGTGAACAAAACCAGATACTGTCCCCCTTGGGAAGCCTGCATCCCAGGTGCATGGTGGTACCCAAATATACACATAGAGGACTGTAAGAAAAAATTATACCCTAAAGACTAAGTTGGAAAATCTTAACAAGTCAGGAGTGGTATGCCAACATCCACCTCCTCCTGATGTTTTGCTACGGTTTTGTAAAATTTTCCCATGGGGAGTCAGTGGAGATTCCATGGGATCT
Source organism: Mus pahari (assembly GCF_900095145.1). Lineage (NCBI taxonomy): Eukaryota > Metazoa > Chordata > Mammalia > Rodentia > Muridae > Mus > Mus pahari. The sequence goes on from NC_034596.1 coordinate 48,602,606, forward strand.
GTCTGTGTTATTTGTACCACAACTATCTCAATAATTCCATAGATGTAAAGGGAAGGTCAAGGTTTTATTCAGGGCTGTCAAGTAAGGATTTACTGAAAAGGCCAGAGAGCGAAGTCCTGAAATAGAGGACAGAGCAAGGTGTGAGACAACTCAAGGTCATCGTGCACCTGACAGAGGGACCAAAGAATCAGCCGCAGAGCCTAAGAGACAGCTATCAATGAGGAGGGTGGCCAGAGAGGGGCAGGTGGCCAGGTAGGATGAGGGCACACACTGTAGACCTTGGCATCCATTCTGAGAGGCCAAGGGGCAGTGTCATTAGAAGGGATACTGCATCATCCAAAGACAGTAAAAGCAGTAAGTGGAGCATAGATTCAGAAGGCTGGCGGCGCCATCAGTTCAGACCAAGGAACATGTCTCTCCTGACTGAAACCCACTCACCCAGCAACTTTTCTGGTTCTCCAGATTTTTTCTTTTTTTCTGAGACCAAGTCTCATGTGCTTGGATTATAATCACGAGCGCTGGCATGGTTGGCACATATTCAAATACTTTTAGTTAATCGGGGTTGGGTTGTAGCTCAGTTGGTGGAGTGCTTACCTCACATGCAAAGACCCCGGGCTCAAGTCCCCAGCACAGCGTAAACTGTATATGGTAGCACAGGCTGGGATCCTAGTACTTGGGATCCTTAGTTACACAGGGAGTTTGCTACCAGCCTGTAAGCTATAGAGTGAAACTCTCTCAAAACAAGCAAACAAACAAACAAACAAACAAACACCTTAAAGTACTGTAGGCTTATTAATGACTTTGAGTGTGTGACTGTTTGTCTAGTATGTATGTGTGTGTCCCACATTATACCTGGTGCCCTCAGATGTCAGAGAGGGCATCAGGTCCTCTGGAACTAGAAATACAGGTGGTTGTGAGCCACCATGTAGGTGCTGAGAACCAAACCTGTATTCTCTGCAATAGCAGCAAGTACTCTTAGCACAGAGCCATTCTCCAGCCTCTCAAATCTCTCTCTCTCTCTCCCCTAGAACATTTAAAATACATGAACACTGAACATAGCTCCATCCACGGAATTTTGCTTAAAATTGTAATGATGGCTACTAAAATCAGAGGACAGTCGCTCAGGGAAGCTACAGGGCACCCTGTTCCTTTGAAATACTAGCATGTTTCGCCTATTCCCGGAGGCCTTTTGTAAATTTTAATTAAAATGATTGTAATGTTTTTCTGTTGTAACAGTGCCTCCTGAACTTGGTATTTGTTGTAGCTATATGACGCTGAAGCATCTGTTGGTACTGCGAAAAGTAAAAGACAAAGAAGAGTCTCTTATGAATCCTGTCTTCTTCAAGGAGCTCTACTTTCACTTATTTATTTATTGGGTTTCACTATGTGCTCTAAGATGCCTTTGAGCTTCTAATCCTCCTGCCTCAGCCCCCGAAGTACTGGGATTAGAGGCAAGTGTCAATATTCCCAGCCTAAATTTTAAGTTAACGTACTCATAAGGCAGTCTTCAGAATCAAATATTATTTTATTGTAAGTTTGCCATTCATTTTCATTAAAACTTTAACATATTTAAGTTACTTTGAGGATAACAAATTTTATTAGCATCTAATAATTTATTTTTGTATTCTGTTCGTTGTTTACATTTTATAAATGTATAGTTTACCTCATCATTCCTTTTATGTGGAATATATTAAATATGTTGCTCTTGTGATTTATATTTTAATTTTAAGATCTGGGAATGTAATACTATCATTCATTCTTATACATTTGTGTTATATAAAATGAAGAGACACTAAACATTCCATTGTTCATCTAAAAATGCTAACACCACGATGGGTGCAGTTCTCTACACTGGTGGAACGTCTTAGTCAGGGTTTGTACTCCTACACAAAACATCATGACCAAAATGCAAGTTGGGGAGGAAAGTGTTTATCCAGCTTACACTTCCACATTGTTTGTTGGTCATCACCAAAGGAAGTCAGGACAAGAACTCAGACAGGGCAGGAACTTGGAGGCAGGAGCTGAAGCAGAGGCCATGGAGGGGTGCTGCTTACTGGCTTGCTTCCCCTGGCTTGCTCAACCTGCTTTCTTATAGAACTCAGGACCACCAGCCCAGGGATGGAACCACCCACCATGGGCTAGGCCCTCCCCCACCTTGATCACTAATTGAGAAAATGCCTTACAGCTGGATCTCATGGAGGCAGTTCCTCAAGGGAGGCTCCTTTCTCAGTGATAACTCCAGCGTGTGTCAAGTTGACACACAAAACCAGCCAGTACATGGTCCCTCAGCACAAAGGAGTCTGAAGAAAGAAGGTGGCAAAATTGAGGTCAGCATGGGCTCCATAGCAAGACAATACCCCAAAACAAACGAAAAACTGAACAAAGTTTTTCACCCTCACCCTCACGAACATTCATCAGCATGATGTGTAATGCTCAAAGCAAATTTGGGAGGATAGAATCAGATTTAAAACACAAAATTAAGAAATTAGGAAAGGTCTGAATTTGTAAGACTTTCCTGTGTAGCCATAATTGATGAACCGGCATCAGAACAATACTTTGGGAACAAATAAATATAAAATTGAACAAAATATTCAGAGGGACAATTTCAAGTGATGGGCTGACCCCTGCACAGTAGGATCATGATCCTCAGAACAAGAACTGGGTCCTCTGAGAATGGAGGTGAAGCCACTGCCATGCTGCCTTTTGACTGGGAGGCACATTCCAGGGTTAAGGCAAGAAGGCGACAGGAAACACAACAGGGTGGCCAAGTCCAGGAGGAGGCGCTCACACAGCAGAAACTCCAGAAGTCTACAGCCAGTGTCTCTAAGAAAGGAGCTGAGGGACTGGAAAGATGGCCCATTGGTTAAAAGCACTTGCTCTTACAGAGGACCCAGGCTTGGTTCCCAGCACCCACATGGTGCCTTGCAACCACCTGTAACTCTGGCTTCAGGGGATCCATGTCCTCTGCTGGCCTCCAACTGGTACCAGGTACACACACATACATGCAGGCAAAACACCCAAGCCTATAAAATAATAAAATAAAAATCTTAAAAGACACACGTTATAAAACACAGTGTCTCCACGGAGATGAAATTGAAAAAGGTATAATCAATAAACAACAAAGGAGAAAATGGAAATGTTAAACCACTCAGTTGAAAAGAATAGAAAATAAAAAGAAAACAAACAGCGAAATGACAGATTTAATCCAAAGTAAACCAGTAACTACACTGAGTAGACACAAACTCTTGGGGTAAAAAGCAGAGGTTTTTAAATGAGAGCTTTTCCAAAGCATAATCTAATTGCTTGCGATTGACACAGTGGCTCATAAAGAACAGCGAGGCTGCCTGAGACTCAAACCATGACTGTATACAGAAGGACTCCTTGTTTCAAATCGCCTCTCTCCCCAAGCTCCTCCTTCTGCTATCCTCCGGTAACTCAATGTATCTTTCTAAACTTTCTTGTTATTTTGAGACAAAGTCTCACTGTGTAACCCAGACTAGCTTCAAACTTCCAACGCTCCTGCCTCAGAGTCCTGCGTCAAAGGTAATACATGCCACCACTCTGCTTTATCTTACTGATTCTAAATGCAAAAACTTGCCTACATCTGTCTCCATCCATCCTTCTTACTCATTAAAATAAAGAAACACTACTGAACAAAATCAACCTCTCTACCTATACTTGGACTTAGAGCAGGAGAAAGGATCTCTCTGCCAAGCCTTTCACTCTCGCTCTTGGGGGCTTGCCATCCTTCTCTCCACCTAGTCTTGTCTCCCCTCCCTCCTCCCAGCCAGACCCCCAGCTAGGCCTCACTGGTGGGCGTTTGAGGGAGGTGACCCCAAGAACTCAGTAAAAGCTTCCGGCTGCCTGAGCACAGGTTTTGAGACACTGTATAAACAAGAAACCAATTTCTACTATACTCAAGCCACAGACTCTTTGGGCTTCCTTGACTGGTGGTTTATTTGACCACACTAATACAGATGCTGTTTTAACCCTTCCACCTCACTCTCGATATTCTTCTCTACTTGAAATACACTCGAGCCTGGCTCTTGTCTATTATCTTCACACTCCGTGACAGGGTGGTTGCTAACATTTCTCCCAAATGCCTGTGCTGATCCCTGTCCCCCATAACCCCGACACCTCCAAAATCCCCGCCCCCGTGAGTGTGTTTCATGCGACCTTTGAGCAGTTTTCAGGCTTAAATGAGGCCCAGAGAGTGGAGTCCCATAATGACCCTGATGCTCTTCGAGAGAGGGAGAATCAGTCCAGCTCCTGCCCTTGCTGAAGACAGAGCAGAGCGCGGGCACTGTCCTCTCCACAAACTGAATCTAATGGGGCCTCGAGAAGAGTGTCACTTAAGCCACTAAGCCTTGGGGACCTTATTATTATTAGAGTTGTCTGAAAAGACCGGCACCCCTCTGGCTCTTCTGTTGCCTCCACAGCCCTCACCTCCTTGCCGCTTTTGGTTTTGACTTTTAGAAATAGAAACAGTTGTTCTTTAGATTTTAGTGGACGAATCACAACTGTGTGTATCTAGGTAATGATCGAGTTAGGCTAGTTTGCATAGCTGTCACTTCAAACAGTTATCGTTTCTTTGTACTAAGATTTCAATCTCCCTTCAGCCTACTTGCCTTAGAATTTAAAGGAAGAGAGCATAGTTCTTGCAACATCTCCCATCCAAAACAGCTTCCTTCCTAACCAGGACCCTCCATCTAACTCAGGACACCCACACAGGGGAAGTTTCCACCCAGCATAAACCCACAGATTTCTGCCAGTCTTAGTGACTATCATCCTTCACCTACTATTATGTACTTCCCTGATACACTATTGTTCAATAAGTAATAAATACTGTAGCAATTTAGCCTTAAAATGTATTTATCTATTTCTCTTACCAGACTAAGATCTTGGAGTCCACATGTTAACCTGAGGTGATACTCATTGTGTGTGTGTGAACACTTTCTCCAAATAATGATTCTATAAACTGTTTTCAATAAATGTTCCTCATCAATATTTGTAGGCAAGACTAACAAATGTCTTTATGCCTCTACTGGTTCATCAACAAAAGAGCTGCGTGTCTTGCTACCACACTGGGTATTTAAGCAAATAAAAATAATTGGTGTTTGAGATTAACCCTGGAAATGGGATTTTATTATTTGGGAGGTTAGTGAACTATGGAATCAAATAAACACACAAGCTCTGTGGCTTGAACACAATAGGTCGTTATGTTTACAAAATAGTTCACAACATGTGTTCAGGCAGCTGGGCTTCCCGGTGGCTTCCAAGGCTTCACCTGCATCCAGCAGGACAGGGACAGAGGAGCTTGTGTTTCCTGAAATGCCTTGGACCCCATGTGATACCGTTGGCTTCTGTTAATCGGGTGACTGTGTCATCCCAGCGCTATGGAAGAAGGACTGCAGCTATGCTCCTCGCCTCCCATCACCCAGTTACCTCCCTCCCACTCTGACTTTGCTGAGTCTTTGAACAAGTGACAATGGCACTCTAGTGGGAAATCAGATCATGGTGGATGGTGATTTTTAAACTTCTACTTTTTATGTTGATAGAGGCAATGGGACCCCAATTTTCTCCCAGTAATTTTGTGGAGGGGTAAGGGACGACATTTCAACATTTCAGTCACATGTAAATTTGTTGTACATAATTGTGAATATCATTAATAGTAATATGTGATATATTTAAAAATTGCTGAGTAGATTTTAATGTCCTCACAAGAAAAGTATAAGACCATGCCTGATGCTTTACAATGTGTGATATGTGTGTGTGTGTGTGTGTGTGTGTGTGTGTGTGTCAAGCTACCATGTTGTTCATGGATATAATTTAACTCAGTTAAAAATAATCCCACAGAGCCAGGCGGTGATGGCATATGCCTTTAATCCCAGAACTCAGGAGACAGAAGCAAGCAGATATCGTAAGCTTGAGGCTAGCCTGGTCTACAGAGTGAGTTCCAGAATAATAACAATGATAATAATAATAATAATAATAATAATCACCACCAACATCACTATCATTATCATCATCATCATCATCATCATCCCAAAGAAGTCCATTTACCCAAGTCTGCAATGTGACATGATCTCAGAAAGAGGCCCTCGGCAGACAGACATGGTATCTGCTAGAGTTTGTACCAGTTACTTTCCTTATTGCTGAAGAAGTTACTGCCAGACAGAAGCAGCTCCAGGCTTGACCTGGCATGACTTGGCTCACAGTTTCTGAGAACTCAGTCAAGATAGGTATGGCCAAGTGGGGAGGTCCTGGGCAGCAGGAAATTGAAGCTGCCTGTTTGAATATTTTTACATATCTGGAAGCAAAGAATGATACCAGAACTCCAATAGGTAACACTTAGGGGCCCACCTTCAGTCTAACACACCACCACGCATCAAAAATTTAAGTACCACCCCCTCTGGGCTATGCATACAACGCTACATTTGCCACATACTTTAACCAGAGTATCTCCCATTTTCTTAATGGCATCTGAGAACCAGTGTTCTCCATAAATGCACGAGAGAAATCCAGATGACAATAGACAGGAGGAGGAAGATACAAGCAACACCGTAAATAAAGCCTCTTAGAATGTGTCGGTGATTTTCCTGTTGGCCGTGCTAAGATACTATCACCAAGGAAATGTACATCTAGAAGAAAGAGTTTATTTAGGACTTGTGGTTTCAGAGGGCGAGTCCGTGATCATTATGATGGACAGCATGACAGCAGCAGCCAGGCAGGCATGGCCCTGGAGCCGTAGCTGAGCACTTACATCTCAACAAACCATAAGCAGGAGGCAGAGACAGAGGCTGAAGCTGGCATGGGCTTTTGAAACTTCAAATCCTTTCCCCAGCGATGCACCTCTTCCACCAAGGTTACACCTCCTAATCCTGCCCAGTTTCACCAACTAAGGACCAAGCATTCAAATATATGAGCCTATGGGAACTGTTCTCGTCCAAACCCTGGCTCCCCCAGGCGTGTGGCCACATCATCATACAAAACGCATTTAGTCCAAATTCAAAAGCCCCCAAAGCCTTTCCCAGTCTCAACCCAGTTTCAAAGTCCATGGTTTCTTTTGAGAATTAAGGCAGTCTCTTCATTGTAAGCCCCTATAAAGGCAACAAGGAAATTACAGCCAGGCATGATGGCAGATACCTTTAATCCTAGAACTTGGGAGGCAGGGGCATGCAGACATCTGTGAGTTCAATGTGAGCCTGGTCTACATTGTGAGTACCAGGGCTATGTAGAGAGACTCTGTCTCATTTCCCCCCCAAACAATTTTTAATTTTTAAGCAAATTACATATTCCCAACATACAATGACACTGCATATACATACCATTCAAAAGGGGAAGAAAGGAAATATAGTGAGGAAATATTGAACCAAAGCAAGACTGAGCCCCAGCAGGACAAACTCCAACCCCGGTAGCTCTGTGTGTGGTGTCAGGGGCTTAGACGGTTCCAGCCGCCCAGCGTTGATGACCACAGCACACTCTTCTCCTGGGTTGGTTCCACTGTCTGCAGCTCTTTTTGTCAGATACCCCATGACCCTGGCATCTTCAGAATCTCGGGGTCTCCAACACAATTCAAGGTTCACTTTCACAGCCCCAAGCAGAGGCCTATGCAGACCTCCACGCAGGGGCACCCCTCACACTCATCCTCGGGAGCTTTCCATAGCATGGAGGAAGATTTCACAATGTCTCGGCTCCTTCTCGGTGCTAAAGCCAGAATCACATGGCCAATGCTGACACGCGCTGATGCCTGCTAAGGATGAAATGTGGTCCCCTCGACTTACACTTAGGTAAGCTTTGCTTTGCTGCTTCCCCTGTTGCCATGGTTTTTCTTATTACAAGTTGTAAGTTATGTGGATGGAGTCTCGCCCTGAGGTCACCACTCCCTTTATGTCATTTGTTCCAGGCCTCTCCTTATCTCTTTCAGCACACACTTTGGTCACCCAATAACCACAGGATAGGGTCAACATTAAGCTGTCTTGAAGTCTCCTCTGCCAACAAGGTAAGTTCCACCCTTCAGTGTAGCCTGAGGTAGATCTTCAAGACAAGGGCAGCCACATTCTTTGCCCGAGTATCACAAGAACAGCCTCCAGTTGTACATATTGTTCCTCTCTGAAATCTCAAGCTAGGCCTCCATAGTTCACATTGCTCTCAGTACTACTGTCTCCCAAGATCCTACTTGATCCCTGCTTATAATCTTCAACTGTTTTCCTAATCCAAATCCTCTACATTCCTCCAAAATAACACCATGGTCAGACTATCACAGCAATAGCCCTTCTTCGGTCTTAGTTACCTTTATATTGCTGTGAAGAGACATCATAATTAAGGCAACTTATAGCGGGGGAAACGTATTTCAATATTACAGTTTCAGAGGGTGAGTCTATTCAAATATATGGACTCTTGTTCTCATTCAAACCACAGAGCACTCAAGTCTCTATTTTGTCATCAAAACATAGCCAACCCCTCATCCTGATGGCAGGGAACTAGTGGTCCGCCCCCTCTACACCTGGCCTGCATCCACTGCTCAGACCTCGAACATACCTCTCTGGCTTCCAAGTCATCATCTAGGTAGGTCACTAGAGAGAGTCTACCAAGGAAGGGTGCCAACATGGACATGAAGATTTTAACCTATAGCTATCAAGAGATCCCTGGGACAAAGAAACGCAAAATGATGACAAATGATGAGACAGAAAGACGAGATACTGTTGAATATCTGGGATCCATTCATTTCACACAGCATACCAGAGTTATCCTAGAAAACCAGGAATCTATTTTGAGACAATGTTAAGCCTCCAGGCACACAATGTCTCTCTGCATGCCCTTCCCATTTCTATCCTGACCAGCACTTCCTGTGTGAAGAGCAATTGCTGGCTTCTCTTTCAAGCACAATGCAAGCTCTTTGAGTGAAGAAAATAAGCCTTTGATTTTAACATTTGCTTCATTTGATTTTAACATATTAAACAGTGTGAACAAATAAAAAAAAAATCCGACAAATTAAACCATTGATAAGACCCATAATTTCTCCATTCTAACTCCTTGCGTGTCCCCCTCACTCTCTGTCAATGTCATGACCACATTTCCTTTATTATTGTTGTAGACATGGTACTCATGCATGAAATTCTCAAAAAATTAAAATAATATGTATATGTTTACTGGCTCTTGCATTCTTTCCATTCCCTGTACCTCAGGTGGATCTGGGAGATGTTCCCGCCTACCCTTGCTGAGCTATTGCCTGATGGGTACTGATGGATTCTGAGGGAGGAGTAGACATCGCCTTCAGTCGTGCACTCACCAAAGACAAGGAGCACACCAGGCTCCAAGGTGTTGGGACACAAAGTCCTTGCATCCACAGATCACCAGAGAAACCAGGAATGCTAAGCACATGGAAAAGATCAAAAACCTGTTTTGCACTCAGAAGGTTGGGAGCGGGTGTAGCTAATGACCTGGTGACCTTTGCTATCTGTAGAGCCAGACCTATCCTAATCCCTTAGATGGTTAGCCCAGGCTCTCCCTCCATATACCTTTACCTTTACTGTTGTTTCTCAATCAACAGAACCCATCCTTAGGGGAGCCATCACATGAGCTTTATAGCCTGCTGATCTCCATCCCATGGCAGGCAGAGACCACACCAGAGCTTAGGCCTTTAAGGTAATACATTTAGCCTCTCTCTAGAACTCATCTTCTTAGAAGGAACGGCATGTACTTTGAGTGAGTTTTCATATAACTATGCCTCCTTGTGTACTGTGTTTAAGTACGCTTACAATAAACTGCCTGGTGTCAGACTTCAGTAGATTAAAACAGCCCTGATCTGAGTTTTCCTTTCTTGTCTCTCATAGTTTGGTTCCTTCTCAGCTATAGCATCTTCAGTGACACCACCACTCGCACACACACACACACACACACACACACACACACACACACACACACACACACATGAACGAGTTAAGCCCATGCTCACACAGACAATCCTTGTTAAACTCAGGGGTAAGGAGGTAAGAAAGACTTGAATGTGGGAACCTTACAGGAGGAAGACGGAATAATAAGGGTAGGGGCAGTGGGAGAAGAGTAAGCAGAAAGACAGGAAAGATACCACTCAAAATAAACAGAATACGTTTTATACTTGTACAAAACTGTCAAAAAAAACAAACTTGATCAAAGTTTGTTATTAAAGAAATAAAAGTTTTCTTCCTTGTTACCTAACCTAGCCTTGAATTCATCATCATCCCAGCAAGCCTTCCCTTCCCTTCCCTTCCCTTCCCTTCCCTTCCCTTCCCTTCCC
>NC_034596.1:48612890-48624328 GCF_900095145.1 Mus pahari
CCTTCCCTTCCCTTCCCTTCCCTTCCCTTCCCTTCCCTTTTTCCTTTCCTTTCTTTCCCTCCCCTTCCCCTTCTCCTATTTCCTTTCCTTTCTTTTCCTCCCCTTCCCCTTCTCCTATTTCTCCTTCCCTTCCAGCTCCCCCTCTCTCTTCCTTTCTCCTTTGTCTCTCTCCCTCCCTTGCTCTTAAGTCATACAAAAGTGACTCTATGGGGTGCCATACTCTGGACCTCACACATATCCTGACACTTTGCCCTTTAATATCATTCTTTTCTCCTGTAAATGTTGCTGACTGACTTTAGGTTTTTCAGTCCCTTAAGTTAGATCTTCTCTCTCTAAGCTAGCCATATTTACCTGTAAGTCCTAATTATAGATTAGGGGGTAAATAAAATAAAAAGGACAGGACAGCTCCTAATAAAGTTTATTACAGCCATGTGGGAGAGCATAGCCAAGGCAGAGACATCTGGGAGCATCCAGAGTAGACACGACTAGGCTGACCTGGGTCATGTGGGGAAGGTGAGGAAAGGGAGAGGCGAGAGAGGGAAACCAGGTACATCAGCCAGGAGGCCAAAGGTACAGAGGGGTGGGCAAATGTCTAGATTCTATAGGGAAGATTAGCTCAGCCCCTGGTGTGGAGAGTTCAGGGTAGGGGTGGAGTATGCTAGCCATACCAGTAGCAGGTAGGGACTAAGGGATGCTAGGAGATGCTGGAGGCCAGGTCTGATTTCCTGTGTTAAATAGGCACCTTAGCTGTTTGTCCTACGTTTGAAACTTACAGAGTAACCTAATTTTTATCCTCCTGGCAACAATGAACTGCATTTTATTCTGGTAACGTCCCACACCCTGCCAATCACTAAGTCCACATGAATTCTAACAACACCCTTCTGTCCTCAGGCCATACTGTCCTTCCGTTATGTTGCTCCAAGTACCAAGGGAAATACCAAGAAGCGTAGCTTACAGGTCAGACCTTTAAAGCACTGTTGCTATGCTCCTACCAGATTGACAGGACACAAACAACCACATCCTTAATTCCTTCTAGGGAATGTTGTAGTATGTTGGTTCCCACCATGTCACTTTCTGAAGACTGGTAAATGCTGTTTTCAGAAGTAATTACAAGAATTTCTATAATATCAGCGCTCTTCCACCATGACAAAACATTTCATATGAAATGCCTAGATCAAAGCGTGGATGAGAATTTTAGCTGTTGTTAAACACACACACACACACACACACACACACACACACATTTACCTTCCTTTGTAACCTAAAATTCTAGTATAAGGCAATGGTTTGGCAGGTAAGGCCATTTGGGGACAGGCCTGCAGACCTGAAGTCGAGCCCTGGGACCCACACAGTGGAAGGAGAAAAGCAGCTAACTCCTATGAGCGAGCTGTGGCACATTTACACACACATACAACAAGTAAATGTATTCAAGACTCTTCAATAGAGTTGTGAGTATTCAGCCAACAGTAATGTGCTGTGCCATGCGTTTGTTTCCAGTGCTCTCCTGTAGCTGTGCTAGATATTACGGGAAAACAAAACAAAACAACTCTACATACAGAATGATTTTAGAGAAATCTGGCAACTAATTAAAAGCTAGAGTGATTACTAGATAGTGTGATTCAATGTTACAATTACACACATCCTGGAGGTGTGTGTCCACACTGAGGAAAGAGCCAACGGGAGGAGAAACAGAAAATATGGGTGATGCTCAAAGTCTGTAATCCTGCCCAACAGTGGTGGCGCACGCCTCTCATCCCAGCACTTGGGAGGCAGAGGCAGGAGGATCTCTGTGGAGTTTGAGGTTAGCACAAGTTCCAGGACAACCAGAGCTATACAGAAAACCCCTCTCTCAAAAAAACAACAACAGTAACAAAAGTGTAACCCGCAGCTTGATTAGACGTTGTTGAAGCAGACCCCTTCCTGCTACGAAAGAATCAATTGCTCTGCTATGCCTTTGTTATGGGTTTTCTGAAGTGGGAAAAGCTTCCACTGGCATCAAGGAACCCAAGAGTGTATTAGTAGGCAAATTAAAAATACTTAATATCTAGGGATAGAGATATAAATTTCTTTTGGTAAGTTCTGTAGTGTTAACAATTCAGTAATATTTTAACATAAATTTAAGAACCCTAAGTATCAGTGAAGCCAGAGTTCAAAAAAGATAAAGTCACTGCATGTGAAGGGCAAGATCAGGACTTCAGGACTCAGGGCAGCCTCCTTCACAGGCCAGGGTTGTCCACTGTTCCTTTTGTTTTGAATTTGGTCGGGTTTTTGTTTGGTTAGTTGGTAGCGTGTTTGTTGTTTGTTTTTTTGGTTGGTTGGTTTGGGTTTGGAATATGTAAATATTTTAAATATTATATATATATATATATATTTGAACTCAAAATAATGTTTCCTTCTGTTTTTAGAAAATCTTAGAAAGGGAAGTCACAGTTACACAGGTGTACTGTGAATACTTAGTGAAATGCAAAAGGAAATCTTGCCAGAGGGACAGAGAAGCAAGTTCAACCATCTGGCATAGGCTGACAGGTCTTCTGAGTCATTAAACCATGCCCAGGACTCTGAGTCTCAAACGAGGGAATCAAGGATCAATGGTCAAAACTCCTTTCTTTTCTACCAGGATGCTTGCTTAGTTCCACAGTGTGTATGTCTGAGCAGTTGTCTACCACCGATGCTGCTACTAAATGTATAAAACACAGACCCATAAAGAAAGGTTCCCTTCATATACCTATATGAATAATTTCATGTAAGCATGTAACAAAAAAGAGTTTGTTCTCACTGTTATGAATTATGAACTACAATTTTACTTGTTTATGGTTCACTCTGGTCTATAATAAGAGCTTTACAGCTCTCTTTATCCACAGAACAACTCTCCTACATAAAAATTAATGTTCTCATTTTACACTCAAGAAAGCATCAGTAAGGGAAAATGTACTTGTTTAGCAGGAGTCTAAATGGCTTATCTGTCACTCTAGGTCCCCAAGAGGGACATTACACTTTCAAGTGTCTCCATTAGGAAACCAGACCAGCCATCAAGTGTCAAATGCCTTAAATTTTAGCATCAACAGACACAGACAGATCTCTGTGAGTTAAAGGCCAGCCTGGTGTGCATAAAGTTTCCGGCCAGCCAGGGCTGCATGGGAGTTCCTGACTGGAAAATAATAATAGAGCTGAGGCCGGACTGATGTTCAGTGGTTAAGAATGCTTCCCTCCTAGTCTGCAAGGGACCCAAGGTGAGTTCCCAACACCCACCTCAGGCAGCTCACAACTGCCTCTACTCTTGCTTCCAGGAGTCTGATGCCTTCTTCTGTGGACCATAGGCACTTCATTCACAGGCACAAACCACATATAATTTTTTAAAAAAATTATTTTTCAAGATAGGGTTTCTTCATGTAGCCCTGGCTGTCCTAGAACTTGCTCTGCAGGCCAGGCTGGCTTCGAATCCACCTGCTTTTGCCTCCCAAGTGCTGAGATTAGAGAAAAAAAGAAAATCAATAGAAAAAAAAAAAAACCACTCAGGAGAGAAAGTGGAGAAAGGGGCAAAACCACCCACACTCATCAACTGGAAGATTTGATTATCAGGGAATGGCTCTTGCTAGAGTCTTCTGTGTATTCAACACAATCTCCACCAAAATTCAATGCCAAAGGTCATAAACTAAAGTTTATATAGAAGCACACGGTACCTCAGCTAGACAAAGCAATCCTGGGAAGAATTAAGCAAGGAGTGTCACCACACCTGACCTGATTTCAAGTTCTACTACAGAGCCATAGAAATAAAAGCAGCATAATAATGTCACAAAAACAGGCATGAGGACCCATGGATGGAAGAGAAGATCCAGATATAACTCTCACACACTGCACCTAATGTTTGACAAAGTCTCCAAGACACTTGTTGACAAAAAACAAAACAAACAACAGACTCTAGCAAATGGTGCTGGGTAAACAGAACATCCTACTGTCGAAGAGTGAACGTGACCTCCATCTCTCGCCATACACAAAAGTAAATCCCAAACAGATCAAAGGCTTTAACATAAAACCGGAGCCTCTGGGACCACTCGAGAAAAGGTAAAGAGGACTCCAGTTGCTCAGCAAATTAGACTACCAATGGACACGTGGGACACCTGGGGCTCGTTTAAAAGCTTCTGTCTTGGGAAATAAAGAGTCAAGCAAAATGCAGCCTAAAGAGCTGAGGAAAAGCTTCATAGGACTCATAGGACTCATAGGACTCGGCACACACTTTCAAAGCTATTAAGGAAATGGCTGAGTGAGTAAAGGCGCTCGCCCGCCCAAGTGCGATGACCCACGGCTGATCAAGCACCTTACAGCAGAAAGAAAGGACTGACTTTGGTCCTCTGACTGCTAAACCCCCTGTGGCACATGCACCCTCTCACATAAACAAATGTCATTTTGTTCCTGACGCTGCTGTTTTGTTGGTTGGTTGGTTGGTTGGTTGGTTGGCTGGTTTTTGAGACAGGGTCTCTCTGTGTAGCCCTGGCTGTCCTGGAACTTGCTTTGTCAACCAGGCTGGCCTTGAACTCAGAGATCTGCCTGCCTTGGCCCCTGGGTGCTGGGATTAAAGGTGTGAGCCCCCACCACTCAGCAATAAATGTATTCTTTAAAGTAAAAAGCACACAATAGACTTAGCTGAGCTGGGTAATTTTTGTCACCTGGGATGAGGACATTTCAATTGAGAGAATGCCCCTGTCAGACTGTGGAGTATCTTTTGATTGATGACTGATGTGGGAGGACTTAGCCCAAGGTAAGCAGGGCCACCCTTGCACAGGCGGCCCTGGGTGATAGAAAAGGCAAGCTGGGAGCAAGCCTAGAAGCAGCACTCCTCCATAGTTCTGCTTCAGTTCCTACCTCCAAGTCCCGCCTTCAGTTTCCGACTTGCCTTCCTCTATGATGAACTCTAAACCTTTAAAATGAAGTAAACCCTTGCCTTCCAAAGCTGGTTCTGGTTCTGACAGTCATCACAGCAAAGGAAAGCAAACCGGGAAGTTGGCATCGGAGAAACGCAAATGCAAACTACTCTGAGGTGCCCGCTCTCCTCAGTCAATGTCTACCATCAAGAACACCCTCAGATAAACGTAGCCCTCATCCCCCACTAAAGAAGCGTCTGTCTGCAGAAGAGACCATTACAGAAAGTCACAACTGGTCCAGATGCAGAGAACAGATGACCATGGGAGCCCAGCCCCAAGAGATACATTGACAACACAAACCCTCTACCTGTGGCTCAGAGAACTTTGTAGAAGGGCAGGCAGGGAAATCAAGAGAGCTACCTAAGCCGTACCTGAACAATGGCAGTGACAGCTAACATGCCGACATGAGTAGGAGGTAGTTCATGAGGCCCCACCCCTAGATGAAGAGCACTAAGCAATTTAGGACTACAGAGAGAGAGAGAGAGAGAGAGAGAGAGAGAGAGAGAGAGAATTAGTTTTCCCCAGCCAGGAGCCTGAGAAGTTATTAGAAAATCTGCTACTTTGTAAGTTAATGTTTTTTAAAAAATAAATAAATAAAATTTAGGGGTTGGAGAGATGACTCAGCGGTTAAGAGCACTGACTGCTCTTCCAAGGGTCCTCAGTTCAATTCCCAGCAACCACATGGTGGCTCACAGCCATCTATAATGGGATCTGATGCCTTCTTCTGTCATGCAGGCGTGCAAATAGAGAACTCATATAAATAAATAAATAAATAAATAAATAAAATTTAAAGAGAAAAAAAGCATTTGAACAGAAGTACGCTGTATGAATGAATACACTGGCTCACAGAAGGCAACTGTAATTTAAAACAAAAACACTCAAGTTCCAGGGGCTGGAGAAATGGCTCAGCAGTTAGAATACCGCTGCTCTTTCAGAGGACCTAGGTTTGATACCAGGTGCCCAAACGGTAGCTTGCAACCATCTATAACTCCAGTTCCAGGGGATCCAGCACCCTCTTCCGACCTCTACAGGCATTGGGCATGTACAAATAGCAGACATAAACATGTGCAAACAGAACACTCACATGTGTAAAAATAAAATAAGTCTTTGAAATTGTCTTTAAATCCCAGTGCTGGGTAGACTACCTCCCTTGTTAGTCCAGGAGGCTCCTGAAGCCCTCAAAACTCTCGCCCTTGCCACTGGTTGCCCACTAGAACTAGGTGGTAAGACCCTGCTGCTGAAGGCACCACATGGTGCAGTTGTAGGACATAAAAATCAAGCCGGAACTGAACTAGAAGCTGCCCCTTGGTAGCTAGCTAGCTTCCACAGTGCTGCAGGGTGCAACACATTCCATTAAAGAAGAAAATCAGGAGCAGTCTTGCCCAGTTCTTAATCCTACGAGCTGTAACAGTGGCCAGGCAGGACATGGCCCACAAAAATGCCATGGCTGTTATGGGATTAACCAATTGCTTTCTCACTGGAGGTGAGGCCTGCTCTGATCGAGAAAATTGCTAACTGGTTCTGTGAACCTGGTCAAGAGACCATGGTTAGGGAGGTTAAATATAGCAGAAAAGTGCCCCCTTAAGAATTCACTCCACACACTCAGGAAAAATACAAGGTTCATTAATAATCACACTTACCTGACTGGCTAATGCCCAAAGAGGACAAGGCTGAGAACACGTTTTACCATCTTACAATTTGGGCTCTCAAATTGTGGTAGTTGTCTTATTCTTGCCCAGTGGATTTAACACCTGCCCCCAGGTTAACACTTTGAACAGTCTAAAGAAAGATGGTCTACTGCAAGTCCGGCCACTGGTGCAGATGGGTGATCTACACAGCAACTATAGTTTTTAATACATCAATGGTGTTCTTTTTTCAAATAGTTGTTACCGGGGACATCTTGCCCACCTGGTGGAATTATGTTTTGCTTGAATGAGAACCGAAGCCTTTCCGGGAAGCCAGGACTTGATGATGTCTGTCGTCCTGAGTGCTCCCAAAGCAAGTTCTCTGCTATAGAAATAAGAGTAAGGAAAGCTGGTGGTCTCCTTTGTCATGGGATGGGGCCTAGTGGCTGCTCAGGACTGGTGGACAAATATTTACCTCCTGGCATCCTAAATGTCCCTGTCGCTAACAGGCCTGGTTAGCACAATACTTATCTTTGAGGTGTTTGAAGGCAACACTCCCTAAGCTAACTTCTGCTTGTGTGACTTCCTGTCTCCTAAGCATATCAATTAGAAAACCTTGTATAATATCAATTCTATTACTTGGGGTTTCTTCTACACCAATTAGTCCTGGTGGGGAACCTACCAGGACTGCTTTGCTAAATGACCGTGTTCTCAGACTGCTTTTACTTAGCTTTCTGCTCGCCTGAGAAACTTCTGCTTGCGGGGCAGCGGTTACTCCAGAGTCTCCTAACTGCTCCAAGTGCTGAGGAAAAGGGATTGGCGGATGCTCCGTCGTAAACCAGACGCTTCCAGTACTCACTCCGGGATTTGAGGAGCGTGGCAGAAGAAGAGGTGATAAGAAGGGAAGGGACAGAGGGTGGGGCAGACTGTTGTGCAGCTGTATCTTCTGGGCTTGAATGACCATTGCACTAATGAGCTGACAGCAGCTATCATTGCCTGAACAAGTAATTACAAGATGGACCATCGGCAGCCCATCATGGAGCAGAGGCCCCGAGGTCATGTCTGTCTATATGTTGCTAATCCCTGGTGGAGAAAGATGTTTGCTTCAGTGGGGTAGCCACTGGGAAGCTCCCCACAGATACCTTCTCACCCACGCTGTTTAAACATCCCACTGTAAACTCATTGGATTGTCGAAAACAAACACAAGAGATGAAAACAGAAGGAGGACTAGTTAGGAAGAGGAAGGGAATGGGGGTGGGGGGTAAGGAAGAATGACTATGGGCAACATATGTGTGTGTGTGTGTGTGTGTGTGTGTGTATTTATAGATAGATAGATATGAAGAATGTCACAATGAAACCCAGTAGTATATATAATTAATGTGTGCTAATTTTAAAAAATGTTACTAATTTTATGCATTGAATTTTTAAAACTTTAACAAGTGTATTTTACATTTCAAAACTCTGTGTGCCTCTATGTCTCTGTCTCTGTCTCTGTCTCTCTCTTTATGTGTGTGTGTGTGTGTGTGTGTGTGTGTGTGTCTCTTACAACCCCACTTAGTCATTCCTGGTCTTGGCAGGTGGGGAATGCTGTGGTTGTCATTTGATTGGTTGGTTTGGTAGATTCTTATGGATCTTTGTGTATACAACCATTGTTGCCTGCCCTAAGTATCTTTATCATTCCATTAGCAATTAAGAATCTATTTTAGGGGCTGGTGAAATGGCTCAGTGGGTAAGAGAACCCGACTGCTCTTCCGAAGGCCCAACCACATGGTGGCTCACAACCATCCGTAACGAGATCTGACTCCCTCTTCTGGAATGTCTGAAGACAGCTACAGTGTACTTACATATAAATACTTACAAATAAAAAAGGAAGAAAAAGAATCTATTTTAGGTCATGGTGGCATATGCCTTTAACGCCAGCACTTGGAAGCAGAGGCAGGAAGACATATGTGAGTTCGAAGCCAGCCTCATCTACATAGCAACTTCTAGGACAGCCAGGATTACAGAGACCCTGTCTCAAAAAAGTAAAACAAAACAAACAAGCAAAAAAGAATCCACTTTAGGATGGCTAATTCCATTAACAATCCCAAAGACTTAGTCTATGGGTGTCTAAATTTGTTGATGAGCCCAAGCATAATAGCTTGCTTTTTTTTTTTTTTTTGGTTTTTTGCTTTATTGGTTTTTCAAGACAGGGTTTCTCTGTATAGCCCTGGCTGTCCTGGAACTCACTTTGTAGACCAGGCTAGGTTCAAACTCAGAAATCTGCCTGCCTCTGCCTCCCGAGTGCTGGGATTAAAGGCATGCGCCACTACGCCCAGCTAAAGGCTTGCTTTTTAATGAGCATAGTGACCCATAATTATGAAATAATTGCTTAATCTGCAAACTGAATTGTCAAAGATTTCCTCAAAGACAATTGCTTCTGCTGTTGCCAGGAGCAGTTGATATCATAGCCCAGGGCCTGCTTCCCAGTCTCACACTGAATGCTCTAAGCTCCATTCCCTCATGCAGTCATAAAGTCCACAGTCAGTCTATCGGAGCAACCCGACTATTGACATCTGCTCTCAGGAGATGCCCAGCCTACACTTTCATGGCCCACTGTCCTGGTCCCAGTGAGACCAGAAAATAGTGTCCTAGAAAGCCAGGTTGGCAGAAGCACGGATTTGTTCTGGCTATCGACTTGGTTCAGCTGAAGTGGTTTCCCTGAATCCTCCCCTTTCTACACTGATTGAGTTTGAGTAGCCAAAAGGGATTTGTGTGAGATTTAGAAAACAAAGAAGAAACACTCCCCACATGTCCGCAATCAGACACAGTAACAGGGCGGCAGAGATGCCTAGCAGCCCAGCTTGCCCTTGCTTTCCTGTGTCCCAAAGGAACTCCTCTGTCCACTATTTCCCTCTGATGGCAAACAGCGGTCCATACCTGCACCAGACACATAGGCAGGATCCAAACAGCACACCCACCTTCCCACGAAGTTCACTGTCACTAGACTGGCTTCTCAGAGCCTTCTGGTGACCCTGTCTCCTATTATCAGAATCCATCCTAGATTTAAGCTCCAACCTCCTCCTCACTTATAGCTACTTCCTCAAAAATCCCTTACGCTTTAACAGTGTTAAAAGTCTTGTTTGTTTGTTTTTAATTGTTTGCTCTTACGCATTTCTCTCTCCCACCCCTCCAAGAGGTCTTCTTTGCAGGTGAAAGTCTGGATGATAATTGTTTTTAAATTTAGCTTAACCAATCCTTTTTGAAAGCCCAGAATGCTTTCTTTCACCAAACTAAATGTTCCTGTGTCCCATCCCAGTCTCTAGAGAAAGTTTGAAAACTTACCTTCAAGGTCTGAGCAACGGATAAGTTACAATGTTATAAGAAATGTTCAGTGACACTGACCCTGAAGAGAAATAGTTTCTAAGGCTGTTTTCCAAATAGACTCTCACACCAAGTAAGAACCCTAAAGCAAGTCCTTCCATGCGAGGAAGGTAGTGCCTTTACTTTAAAAGAGTTTGTATCTTCAATATCCCAGCCACTTTCCTGTTCTCGTTCAAAATAGCCCAAACTGTAGCAATCTTTACCTTATTTAGTTTGCAAGGACTGATTTGCTTTTGACTCAGACAGTACCATTTATCACATGAAATTAAACCTTTAAATTTAGGGTTAACATAGAATTATATAAACAACTTTGGAGTTTATATTTAGTTTGCAAATACATTTTGGTTTTATAAAACTAATAAAACAAAATGATGCCTAGTTTTGAGTATGTACATATTCAAATGATATTAGAGGATTAACTCCAGAATTGTTTTGTTCATGCTGCTGTCGCTGCTGCTGCCCCTGCTGCCACTGCTGCTGCCCCTGCTGCCACTGCTGCT
Organism: Mus pahari; assembly: GCF_900095145.1. NCBI lineage: Eukaryota > Metazoa > Chordata > Mammalia > Rodentia > Muridae > Mus > Mus pahari. Next base: position 48,623,298 of record NC_034596.1, read on the forward strand.
GTCGCTGCTGCTGCTGCTGCTGTATTTAGAGAAAATCCTTTCTTTGCTTCACCTGGAGAAATGCTGGACTGACTCCTGTCCAGTGCACTGAGCCCTGACCACCAACCTCCCTCCTCCAGTGTCACCAAATCATGCTGATTGATACTGAAAGCATTCCTTCCTTTTGGCATTCTCACTTTTTTTTTTGCCTTCATTGAAACCTCCAGTGGTCAGTCATCAGAGAAGGTAGGAGGTCACACCCAGGCTCCTGTGTGTGGTGTCTTCACACTGTTCGGACCTCACTTGGCACATGTGTGCAATCACACAGCAAGTAGCCTCTGGTTTTTGTTTGCTTCGGTTCAGTTTAGGGTTTTTTGTTTGTTTGTTTTGTTTTGTTTTGTTTTGTTTAAGGACAGAGTTTTTCTGTGTAGTTCTGGCTATCCTGAAACTTGTTCTATAGACCAGGCTGGCCTCGAACTCATGGACATCTGCCTGCCTCTGCCTCCCAAGTGCTGGGATTAAAGACATGCACCACCACTGCCTGGCAGCCTCTGTTTTGTTTTGTTTTAAACAAATGGGAAAATATTAAGTCAAATTATTTTCAATTGAAGATTATATTATCTTATACCCAATGTTCCCAAAATTTGACTAGAAAAATTATAGAAAATATCAATAATTTCAGCAAAGTGTTATGATACATAATTGACTTACAAAATTTACCAGTCTTAATACATATGAGTAACAAGCCTTCTGAGAAAGGGATCATGAACATGCTTCTCTTCCCAGTTTTTCAAATAAAATAAAATATTTAGAATACACATACCAAAAGAAGTAAAAAACCTCTACAATGAAAACTTAAAATGTGTAAAGAAAGAGATTAAGAAACATACTAGAATTTGAAGACCTCCTAAGCATATAGCTTGTTAGAATTAACATTGTGGGGCTGGTGAGATGGCTCAGTGGGTAAGAGCACTTGACTGCTCTTCCAAAGGTCCGGAGTTCAAATCCCAGCAACCACATGGTGGCTCATAACCATCTGTAACAAGATCTGA
>NC_034596.1:48626608-48634413 GCF_900095145.1 Mus pahari
ACCTGTTTTCTCCTATTATTTTCTTTTCTTTTCTTTTCCTTTTTTTTTTAGTTTTTCAAGACAGGGTTTCTCTTTGTAGCCCTGGCTGTCCTGGAACTCACTCTGTAGACCAGGCTGGCCTCGAACTCTCTCCTGTATTTCTTTAAGAGAGTTATTTATGTCCTTCTTAAAGTCCTCTATCACTATCATGAGAAGTGATTTTAGATCTGAATCTTGCTTTTCCCGTGTGATGGTGTATCCAGGACTTGCTATGTTGGAAGAATTGGGTTCTGATGATGCCAAGTAGTCTTGGTTTCAGTTGCTTATGTTCTTATGCTTACCTTCCGCCATCTGGTTCTTGCTAGTGCTACCTGCCCTCGCTATATCTGGCTGAAGCCTGTCCTACCTGTGATCCTGGTTGTGTCAGAACTCCTCAGAGTCCAGCTGTCTCTGTAATCCTATGATTCTGGGATCCTGTGAGTCTGAGATCCTGGTGTGACCAAGTCCCTGGGATCCTGGAATTCTGGGCGTGTTAGAGTGCGTAGGAGTGGAGCTTCCTATGGGTGTTGTGGAACTGGCTGCAGAGTTCAGGCCCTAGGTCTGCTCAGGGCTCCAGCCCAGACCGAAAGGAACTAGTGCCACTGGTCAGTTCCTGTGTCCCTGGATCCCACTGGTCCCAGTTACTCCCAGTGGTGTTGGGACAGATGCTGTCAGCCTCTGTTTTTTTAATCTCATATTGCACAACAGTTTCTCACAAATGTTTGAGCCACTACAGTAACCAAAACTACAAAGGCAGATGCATATGGTAGTATAATCCTAGCATCATAGACACTGAAGCATGAGGATCTAAGTAAGTTCCAGGCCAGCCTGGGCTACCTCGTGAGACTCTGATTTCTGCTCCCAGCATCCCCACATTAGGGCACTGACAACAGCCTGTAACTCCAGCTCTAGGGGGTCCAATATCTCCTCTTCTGGCCTGTTTATGCACCTGTACTGGCATACACAAACTAACACACACACAGACACACACAGACACACACAGACATACACACACATCCATACATAATTAAAAATAAACTCTAAAAAGCAAAATGAAGCAACAAAAAGAGAGGCTATGTGATCGCCGGGCTATGGTGGATCTGGTGATGAGGATCAGCTGATGCCCTAGAATATGCTCCCACTCCATGTTTAAATTATCAGAGTAAAAGCCGCAAAGGTTTTAAATGTTCCCACAGATGAGTCATGATCAGAGCCTTCTCCTGTGCCGAGCAAACACGTGGCCTGGCGACATAACAAATTAGAGATATTCCACTAACAGTCTTACTGTTTAATAGCCAATAATGTTTCCTACTAAGGCAATTCTTTACAATGATGTAAGTCCAAAATAATACCATTAACTTGAGGAAATGTACAGGGAAACGGAGGGTTATTATTATAATAGGGTGAGGTGGTTTGATTTTACAGTCTTACCAACAATAGCACAGAGCATTGAGTGTGCTGCCTCCCATCCTCAGCCAGGGCTCCCCAACTTGCTGTTCCTGCCAGTCACCCTAAATTATAGCACCACTTGCTCGTGACAGAAACAGCCCCATCAACCTATAGCATTTAAGGGAACTGCTGCTTTAGAGGACAGTGTCAAATCTTCCATGAGTTTTGCAATGAGAAAAGTTGCTGAGCCAGATGGATTCACTTTATACGCTCATTTTTACTAAACTATCCATCCAGGAGTAACTCGCTGTCAGAAGTGACCTAGCACTCGGGATGCAACAGTGAGCGGGAGAATGCCCACCTTGAAGATCAGGATTCGAAGTGGGCCCACCTACTTCAGATTAGGTAGCTAGCGATCCCTCTCAGGTGTGTCCTCCAGCTTTGGGTTTTAGTCAGTTGCAGATGTAGCCAAGTTTACAACCAAGAGTAGCCATCTCTCTGCCCCAGTGACTTCTAATTCTTCCAGTCTAGGGACAGAACATGTTCCTGGGTACAGAAGGTACCGCATGGTCAACACAGTCTCCATAGTGTCGCAACAGAATGTTGCTAAGCCTGACAGCTTATGAACTGGTAACAGTTACTCTTACAGACAGTATTCTACCTCTAGAGACCTGTCTTACCAGTAAGCATTTTAACAACTGTAACACAGAAATTCACTAAAAAAAATCCTTGAACTTCTTATTTAAGAAAAGCGGTGTTTCTCAAAGTGTAGTCCCCAGACCAGGGACAGAATGTGGCCTGACAACTTATAGACCTGCAAATTGTGGCCCCTGCCCTTCCCTCACCTCACCACCCAGAGTCAGAGATGCCCAGTGTGATGGTTACAGTAAAAATGGCCCCCCATAGGCTCATATATTTGAATGTTTGCTCACCAGGGAGTGGAATTTTTTGAAAGGATTAGAAAGATTAGGAGGCATGGCCTTGGAGGAAGTGGGTCACTGCTCACATGGCAGGCTCTCTGTGAGCATGCTCCCTGCCCCCCATCTTTCTCCCTATCTCTGTGTATCTCTGTCTCTGTTTTCCTCCTTCTGTCTCTCTCTGTCTCTTTCTCTGTCTCTCTCCCTCTCCCCCCACCCCCCACCCCTGCCTGCCTGCCTTCCTGCAGGTATGTAACTCTTTGCTACCTCTCCAGCACCATGCCTGGCCTGTCTGCTACCATGCTTCCCACCATGATGATACTGGACTAAACCTCTGAAACTGTAAGCAAGCCCTCAATCAAAAGCTTCCTTTTATAAGACTTGCCTTGTTCATTGTGTCTCTTCTCAGCAATAGAACAGTGACTCAGAGCGGTCATCTATATTTAACAGGATTTCCAGTTGATCCTTAATGCCAGGGAGCCACTGATCAAGGCAGCCTAAAAAGTCCTTGTCGTTATTACAAAGAAGTAGCCTAAAATGGCACAATCTAGCAGTCGACACACTAGAACACTTTAAGAACACAGCAAGCTAAGGAAGAAAGTAAATTACTTGACTTCTTCACTTCGATCTTTTCTACGATCTGGGTGCTGGAAGGTGCAGGACCACCTTGTTGTGTGTAAACAGCTAACAGCTGGGTCCAGATCTAGACAGAAGGCAGACACGCTGCTGAGAAAAAAGCAAGCACAAACGCTCCAGGATATCAGTCATGGTCAGACTGAATGCTCTTAGGCTCCACCCCATACCACACGCGCGCTCGGCTGCTTCAGGCCCCATCCCACCCTGCTAGTAAATTGTTCTTTCTCTTCCAAATATGGCACATGTTTTAAAATCCATCATTGCAGCTTACAGATCTGTGTATTTTGCAAACGCAAGGCAAGTTAATGGCATCCTCAGCTGTGGCCTTTCTCGCTCTATTACACCATTGGCTGCCTGGGGTGTATTCTCTGCAAGAGCCACCAGAAGTCTCCTCTCCTCCCTCCTTATGTAGTAAAGTCCAGAAATACTCAGGCACTGACAGTGCACAACATTTGGTCTCTTGCTATTCCATCAATAAAAATAAAACTGGGCACAGAAGGCGGTTGCCTGTGACCCAGCACTCTGGGTGCGGAGGCAGGAAGATCAGAAGGTCCAGGTCATCCTCACCTACACTTCAACGCCCCTCCCCATGCCCTGAATAAACTCTATTCTATGCTATATCTGTCCTACGGCTCCTCAGGGAGAAGGGACGCCTCAGCATGGGCCTGCAGAGGCAACCCCCTCCTCCACACCGAACACATTCCTTCCTTCTCTTTCTTTTTATAAAACACACCAGGGTTGGATTCAACAGCTGTGGTAAGCACAGATTCAAGCCGCCTTAAGAGGGTGTGGGGGGGTTGTCTTTGTTGCCCCATGAGGCTCTTCATCTCCGGGATATCTTTCTTCACCACCACGCCCAAGCCAGCCAATTATTCCACCGCGGCAATGTCTCACTTATCACCTTGACCCAGATGTCTAAGGCTGAGTGAAAACCGCGCTGTCAGATTCCATAAATGTGTGGTGACGACTCAAAGTGAAAGAGACATTCTGTCACAAGGGAAGCAGAGCTTGTCAAAAAGAAAAAAAAAAAAATCGCATTAACTTTGAGAAGCGCTCAAGTTTAAGGTTAGAAGGTTTTATTTTTAGAGATAAGTTTTCTATTTCATACTTTGCAAAAAGTACAATGTCATAAGTGGCCCTTCGTTTTCAAAACCAGAACTAGTATTTTACTACCATGGAACCGTTAAAATGGATACCTGTCAAAATCATGACAATTCCTAGTCTTTAAGAAGTTTAATTTTTGGACTATTCTGCTTAGTCTAGAAACTGATTATCTTTTTTTTTTTTTTTTTGGCCTGTAAAACATTTCACCCTTCTTCCAACATGTCCATAACGAGCTAATTTGCATCCGCTTTCCACACGGTTAGCAGGGCTCAGAGGCAGGTAAGATGGGCACTGCCTTCATTCTGCCCTCTCCCAGGAGTCCACGTCCTCGCCGCCGCCGCTTTCTGCAGCAATTCCACTCTTATTTCTCTCCTTTCCTCTGTCCGTTCCTCCTAACAAGAAACGTCCTGGGGAAGAAAAAAGAAAGAAAGAAAGAAAAGAAGGAAAAGCTAAGGGCGAAAATATTTACAGGGTGAGAACTTCCATCTCCAGCTTCTAGTTGAAGCCCAGTGTGAGGGGTTGGGACTTTGTTTTGCACCCCCCCTTGCTACATACAGAAGATCCCTCGGTTTTATGATCCTTTCCCATCTCCGTGAGCGCGCAAACCGCAAAGGGGTCACTTCTGCGCTGTCCCAGGGTGAAGCGCTGGATGAGCACACGAGGACACAAGAAGGAACAGCATGCCCCAACCGCCTTGCCAGGAAAAGCAGACCGTGGAGTCAACAAAAGCAACCCAGGCTGCCCTGGCACTCCTCCCTGTGAGAATCACACCATCTATGTGTTTACAGGGAGGCTGTGGGAAGGTGCCCACTGCAGTCCTGGCAGCCCACCTGCTTGGCCAGGGATGGACGGCTCCCACCCGGCCCCCAGTCCTGCAGCGGGGGGTGCAGGTGACGCACCTGGTAATTTTCCATCAGACAACAGGAGGCCCTCTCCTCGGCCACCCAGCAGTGCTCAAAACAATGTGTCAAAAACACAAGAGCTTTACAAGTCAGCGGTTAAAGAAAACAGCACAACTTAATGAAAAAAAAAATCAATCTGATGGAGCTACAGCTACAGCAAGTGCAAAGTGATTAATAATATGGAGAAAGGAGGGCAGAAGAAAGCTTAGTCAGTAAAGGGCTTGCCTTGCCAGTGTGCTAATGGGACAGAGACAGGAAGACCTCAGAGGCCTGTTGACCAGTCAGCCAATGAGAGACTAGATAGAAACAGCCTGAGGATGATAACAGAGGGTGGCCTCTGGCCTGCACATGCATGCACATACACAAGCAGCCCCCCCATACATACATGCACTATACATGCACATACACGTGCAGCTGCACCCATGCATGCCCATGCTTGTATACACATGTGTGTGTTTGGGGTGCATGTATGTGTATATCATGTATGGGGGGGTGCGGAGATCTAGGAGGAAAGCAAAGGAAGTTTGTAAAGCCAAGGACTATGACAGAATAGAAAACTGTGGCTCATTCCTAAAAGAGATGATATTTATAACCATCATGTAAGCAAAATAAGCCCATCTACTAAAATATCTATATTTTCTCTCATAGGTGCCAACTGGAGGCAGGGAGAGGACACACTTACAAAGGGGTGTTGTTTCAGTTAGGGGGGTTTCTATTGCAGTGCTAAAAGCAAAGTGGAGACCAATAGCACGTGGAGAGGAAAGAAAGGGTTTATTCCCCTCACATATCCACATCACAGCCTATCCTCAAAGGCCACGGGGAAGTGGAGGCAGGACTTACAGTGGGGACCTGGAGGGGACAACTAAAGCGGGGGCTGTGGAAGAACATTGCTTCCTGGCTTCTTCCTATGGGCCTGCTCCGCCTGCTTTCATGTCAGCACCCATAACACCAGCGCAGGGGCAGTGCCAGGAACTGGGCCTTCCCACATCACCCATCAGTGAAGAACACACACCGCAGGCTCGCCCACAGGTCAGCTGGTGGGGGCATTTTCTCAACTGAAACAATGACCTTTTTACAATGACCCTAGCTTGTGTTGACCTGATATAAGACCAACCGTCCCGGATGTAGAAAGAGAACAGAAAGATAAGAAAGTGTCCCAGAGGGGGTGGATATGATTTTTTAAAAATGCTATATGCATGTATGGAGGTGTCATAAAGAAGGCCACTGCTCTACATATCAATGTGTTCTGAACACACACACACACACACACACACACACACACTGATTTGGGGGCACTGGTTCGATTCTCGGCCCCCACCCAGCAGCCCACAAGTCTGTATTAACTCCAGGGCCAGGGGATTGATTGAGCGCCCTCTTCTGGCTTCCTCGGGCAACAAGCACACACATCCGTACATACTGGCAAAACACCCATACATGCAAAAACTTTTAGATACATGAATTAAATTTAAAACTATATCTGGACCAGGTGAGGGAAAGTTCTAATTGTTTCTGTTCAGTAGAATTAACTGAATGAATGCCCACCCCCCTCTTTATAGTATAAATGGCATCCAATTCGACTCCAAAAAGCCTGGGAGATGAACAGGAGACACTCAGGCTCCTCCACAGAAGCCAAGGACGCCCCTTAGCACATGGGCAGCGGATTACACTGCGAGGTGTAAACTCCCTGGACAAGCATCTGCAAGACACTTGTTTTGGAGTCTTCTTCAGAAAGTTCAGTCACAATGTGCTTCATTATTGTAGAACCGGGGGAAGACACAGGACTCTCTGATCTAGCTTACTTGCTTAAAAGAATAGGTATGTCCTGTGACAGCTTTGGAACCTTTCATTACATTGTAAACGGGTGTCCGGGTGTTTTCGTATAACCACGCTCAACCAACAGTGCTGATAACTAAAACACACTGTGTTATGTTCAAAACACTGGAACAAAACCTGCCTTTCCGCCAAGGAAGATAACTGAAATAAAATATTTTCTAAGTAAATATTTTTGGTTCGTGAAGTCACACAGTCAGCTTTCATATTATGCATCAAAACAAAAAGCCTTTTCCAAGTCTAAAAAAATCACAACTATTTTGTAAACAAAACATTAAGCAAACATGAACTTGAGTATCTCTGAAGGTCAGATCTGAGACTAATCTTTGATGACTGATTCTAAATCCACTCATTATAATTAATAAAAGTAGTGCCAATATGTGACTGGAATTTCTTACATAATAGGTAATTCTAGATTATTCAATTTTTTTGATTATTTGGGTTGTAAGCCACTTCCACCCAAAATAATTAAAGAGTAGGGAAAAAAAGACAAAAACTTTCCAAACAGACCACATCAACAGAATTCAGGAAGAGGGACTATGAGAAGCCTTTGCAGTGTGTCAGGCCCTGGATTACACACACACACACACACACACACACACACACACGCAAATTAATTAAAAGTTAATTAATTTTAAATTAATTAATCCATTGATGAAAGTTTATTTATTAAGAATAATTACATAATTTAAAATTAGCTTGTTAATTAAAAATTAGAAGTAAAAGGAGACGAGGAACTCACATTACTGAGAAATAGCACTTTAGATTCCCTTAACTGCCACTGTTTGATTAGTAGATAATTGTAACATGAAGACTGATTCTCAACAAAATTAAATATCAGGAATAAAATTAATAAAAGTAGAAGATAATTCCAGGACCCATACAACCAAAGCATTTAAAATAGAGTGTTATATTCATACACTGCCATACATGCACCCCTCCATTACACGTTCTTATCTCTCCAGGCACCCTTCCCCTCCCCTCCCCCTCCCCTCCCCTCCACCTCCCC
>NC_034596.1:48634497-48648051 GCF_900095145.1 Mus pahari
TATTTGCTGCTCCCTCCCCTTCCCCTTCCCCTCCTCCCTCCCCCTCCACTGGCCTCATCTCTTCTTCCAAACATTACTCCTCCTACTCTTATGTCTTCTATACATTTAACACAGATTCCACTTAAGGGAAGTGTGCTGTTTGTTATTCTGAGTCTGACTTATTCACTGAACATGATGATCTCTAAGTCATCCCTCCACGATAAAAGAAAACCAAAAGTTAGAAACAGGAAAAGGAGTAAATTTATACCTACTGACATAATATGATCCTATACTTAAAAGGCTGTGTCTTAGATTTGATAAACATTTTCAGCAAAGCAGCAAGACACGGGGACGCATATCCTTTTGGCTTGGTCCCAGAAGCTCCCCAAACGAGCCAGAGGACTGTCATTGCTCTTGCTGTTACAGGACTCAGGGAAACCATTCTCAAACTGACTAGGAGATGTCCTGATGGCTTACACAGTGTCAGGAGGTGCAGCAGGCCTCCGGGGGAGGAAGACATCAGTGGTCTTTCCCAGCACAGGAGCTAGCATGTTGCTATCCTGACCTCTCAGGAAAGATGTGTCCACTGTCATGGTGGGGTCATCATGGAGCATTCTGGGGGTGACTAACAGCTTTCTAACTGGACTTGAGGCTCGCTCCACTGGAGTGAACGCATGCCTGGTGCTATAAACCTGGTCAAGGGTCCATGCCTGGGGAGTCCACAGTCTCTTGTGAGGACCTACTACTGTTGTTTTTGCTAAATGGTCATGAGGTCAAACTGTCTTCTGTTTATATTTATACCCCTATTTCTGCTGCTCTCAACCTCACTCAGAAGTTTCCCCCTCCTTTTTTTTAAAATAGAGGGCAGTGTTTCCTGCGGGCTTGCAACCGGTCAAATGGCGTTTCAAGAGGAATGTGTTGGAGTGTCTGGAGGGAGTTGGAGGGAATACAAATGGAATTTTATTCAGCTGTAAGGAAGAGTAAAGTGACACTTGCTAGAAATGTTTGGAAATTGAGGTCATTAAGCTAAGTGAAATAACTCTGGCTCGGAAGGACCACATATTTTCTCTCATATGCAAAATCTAGATTTAAATTTATGTGTGAATATATACATATACATATACATATACACACACATATGTGTGTAGAACATGAAAGTGTAAGGGGACTATAAGATGGAGACTCCTGAAGAGGGAGGCAGAATGATGGACCATATACAACATAAAAGCAGAAGTGATGGTTTGGGGTGGGGGGTGGGAGGAAGGAGCCATCAGGAGAGCAGAGGTAACGAATGGAGGCGAGTGGAGGTAAGACTGAACTCTAAGCTAATCTAATATGTACGAAATGGTCACAGGGAAACATTACTTTGCATGCTAACTTTAGATTGGCTAGAAAAAGAAAAATCCAACTAATTTCTCAAAGAACTAGTACACAGAGAAGAGTCAATACCACTCACAGTCAAGTTGACAGCTGAGTTCTCTACAAAAATAAAGAGGCATCCATCACCCCATGACTCCGTGACCTGTATGAAGAGCAGCCAAGTTAGACTCGAAAATATTTCATGTGAGCAAGAAATAAACACAAAGCCCAACACAGTAGCGTTCAGACCTGGAGGGATTATTTCTAAAATCAGAATTGTACTCGAAGTGCAGATGGTCACAGGCTCTCAGGGCGTTGATTTCTTCAATGAACAAGGCACTGAGTCAGACTCAGAGAAAAAGAAAAATTCAGTTATGACATGAAACGTTTCCTATTTGAAGAGTTTATGATCACACAGGGGAAAACATCAAGTCAAAGGACATTTACAACAAGCTGTTAGAAACTTCAGTCGTGGGTTTTATTTTAGCTTCCCAAATCCCCCACTCTGCCTTACAGAGGCTCTTCCTCTGTGTGTCTGCTTCTTGTGTGTGTTTTCTCACCCCCATTAAATATCTTTCTTCAACTGCTGAGAAAATAAGTAAGTAAATTCAGTAAAAATAAGTAAAATAAAATAAGTAAAATTTAACAATAAAATAAAATTAAGCAAAAAAAAAAGAAAAGTAAAAATAAGTAAAATTCAGTCATATTGTCCACCCAATAATATTAGATTAAAAGTGAAACATCAAAGAAGGAAATTGATACACAGGAAAGTCAACAGACATGCCACGCTTGAGGGCTAACAGAGTCAGTATTGTAAAAATATCTACATTATTTAGAGCCACGTTCCATGCAATCACCATTAGAGCTCCAATGATAGTTTTCACAGAAATAGAAAAATTCTTCCTAAAATTTATAAAAGGTCATGAAAGACCCCAAATACCCAAAATGATTCTAAGTAGAAAGAGGAATGTTAGCAAAACCAGTGTAACAGACTGCCACGTGGAACAGAGGCACAGGGACAGAACAGCATGATCCTGCACAGAGCAGGCATGGAGATCGGTGGACCTGGATATGCACTCATAGAACTTCCGTCCCCTGATCCTTAACTCCTCAACAAACGGTGCTGGGAAGGAAGGTTGTATGTCCACACACAGAAGGATGAACTGGATTCCTAACTCTAACCCTGTACAAAATGAATTCAACCTGGATCAGAGCTCCTCACGCTGGAAACAGCCCGGGAGATGTCAGCAGAGCTGACAAACGGAACTGCACGGAAGCAGCTGGCGCACTCTCAGCTTTCAGCTCTCAGCCAGATATCGTTCCGAAGGAAGGAAAAGAAGAGAAGAGAAAAGAAAGAAAAAGAAATAGAAAGAAGAAAAGGAAGGAAGGAAGGGAGGGAGGGAGGGAGGGAGGGAGGGAGGGAGGGAGAGAGAGAGAGAGTTAAGTTGAGATGTATGAATTGTCTAAAATACCCATCACCTAAGATGTCGCTGTTCCAGTTTGTCTAAGAAGGTAAACTTAAGCAAGAACTTTGGAATTGAGGATGGCAAGGGACCTCTTCAGACCCTACTGTCATGCCAACAGTCTGAGATGGTACCAATAAAAAGATACTGTTATCTGTTGGTCAGAATATCATTATGAAGTAGAAACTATGGACACCTCATGGCACCTAAGTTCCTCACCGTGCTGGAAAGCCAGCGTTCTTCATCATCTTTAGGGCCTCAGGGACCACAGTGAGTTCATTCTTGATCAGACAGACAGGAAATAGGGTACCCCGTCTCCTTAACATGTCAACACTAATCACTACACACCATTGACGTTTGCTCGGGTTAGCGTTGTGGATGAAAAGCTAATGCATTCTGTATACACAGAGACTGAGCCATGTATCAAAATATGAGGCCTGTCACCACCCAGTTGTGACACCTGTGGTACATGTGATCTTAGGCCCTCCCTCTTGCCATCTCGTTGGCAAAACTGCAATGACATTTGGCTAAAGCTGCTCTGTGGGTTTGTGAGAGATCCGAGGCATCCTCATGGTGACCAACTTCTGCTCAAATTCAGCAGCTCTAAGGTCGAAAGTGACACAGAGAGACTGGGCTAGCCAGGGAAGGGTGGAGGTGGGAGAAGAGGGTGCACGGGCGTCTAGGTGAACCGTGTGTCATCAATCCCTGTGGTCCTATAAAGATTGATGAGATGCTCCTTAGCAAAGATCTGACCATGAAGAACCATCTGGGCTTTGGAGGCAGGTAGGATTCTGCCCTTCAAACGGCAACTCCACGCGTGCAACCATGACCCTTGTTCCTTCAGACTGAATCACACACAGTAACACTGAAACCCAGGGTTAGCATGGGCCCTGGGGGCTTTCACACTGCGTCTGTCAGCTATGATCCTCCTCCTCCTGTGTGTCTTCTGTCTACATCCTTTTGATACCTATACACCTGTGCCTGGCTTCTTCATCAGTCTGAACCTGTAGCCAATGATCTATCCTCGTAGTAGTAGCAGAGGTTCAAGTAAAATTATTTCACAGATAGGAATTATCCTTAAAGCTGAATTCTGAGTTTAACGTCTTCTCTGGGTGAAACAGATCCAATATGGGAGTTCCCCCTAGATGCAAAGTCAGATGTTACTCCTGCCTGAGTAGTTACACACTACTCACTAATGGAAAGCCCCTAGATGGTGTGTGTTACACACTACTCACTAGTGCTCTCTGGCTGCCCCCTCAGCTGCCCTCGGCTGCTCCTACTTGGTCCTATCTTGCCTCCATCCTCAAGCTGGCTTCTCTCAGCATTGCCAGACAGTGGCTGACAGCAACACGCGTGCTCATTTGTTGCATCTGCTCTCGACCAGCAAGAAAGACACGACCACCGGTTCTTTAATCAGCAGTTTTATCAGCAAGCTTCTTTCTTCAACTCCCCCCGAGCCCAGGGGTACAAGCCCTTTTATCCTCTCATATCCACTCCAACCGTGGCAGGCCATGTCACCTCACCAGGCACGCGTCCTCGGCCAAACAGGAGAGCGGAAACATATCACCACCAAATATGGACCTGTTTACCACAAGCTCCATAGCCAACAGGTGCCATCTTTAAGGTTCGGCTTTGGGTAGCCCAGGGGAGGGGCCGTAGCCTCCTACAGTTCCCCCTTTTTTCTTTTATTGCTGCAAGCAAGCTACATGGGTGAAGGTATAAGTCTAATTCCCCATATGCAAACATAGGGGCCTTACACAGGAGCTGGCCAAGGCCTCCCTGGGTGGTGACCCTCTAAACCACTCGACAGGACTCCCAAGTGGGCCTCTGCTCAGGAAGAAACCCCACAGTGCTCTGGGCCACAGTGGAGCTGGTGAACCACCACAGTGACCAAGGAGAACATGAGATCTTCTGAGACGGAGATGCCTGTTCCCCTGTGGTGTAAAATATGAGTCAAACAGGGAAGCCTGAAGAAAGCTTCTTCTTTTTTTTTTTTTTTTTTAAGATTTATTTATTTATTATATGCAAGTACACTGAAGCTGTCTTCAGACACTCCAGAAGAGGGCATCAGATCTCTCTATGGATGGTTGTAAACCACCATGTGGTTGCTGGAATTTGAACTCAGGACCTCCGGAAGAGCAGTCAGTGCTTGAAGAAAGCTTCTTAATGCTGGCAAAGTTCTAAAGGATGAAAGTACCCAAGAACTGAAGGGAAAACCAGGGGGGCTCATGCGGCTGAGCATTTGAGTGCAATTTGCACAAGGCGAGTTTTTCATTATGACAGCTCCTTAGCCTGCTTCTTGGGCCAGCAAGGTCAAGGTTTTATAAAGCACAACAATGTTGCTTGTCTTCAGAAAAGCATCCAAGGTATGGAAACATCACTAACCCTAACTATTCCCTAGAACCTGAGGAAGGCCACAGGCATGCCTGGGCTCCTTCCCACACGTGTTGGCATGACAGGTTCCCTTCTTGAGAAACACCAGAATCGCATGTTCCCATTCCTGTGTCACAAATCCATTATACTCTCACATAACCGACACGTGCCATTGTGAGGTGTGTTGGGCAATGGAGCACTGTGTCTTGTAAAAGGTACTTCCTCAGCTGCAGACTGTCTCACAGCGAAGGACAGAGCTGGCCTCGGGGAACTGAACTCTGTTGACTTGGATGCGAAACCCACTTGTTTCAGTCTTTGCTTTATGCAAGTTTTCCTCCTGAGCGTGTCCATGGCTCAGCGGTAGCCGTACACATCAATTGTTTTAAGAGCAAGAAAAATTGAGTGATTACAACCCAATTTGCAGTTTCTAGGCAGAGCCTGGCTATCTACCCTAGATCAGGTATTCATGCTAACCAGCTGGAACTGGAACCATCAGTCACTGGGGAGATCTACGACAAGGGAGTAAGGAAGATCAAATCCACCAGAGGTCTAGGGTACATGCCACTGTTCCCCACTCCCACCCCAGTAATAACAGCCAACATGAAGTGGATATAAAAGCACCCCAGAAATAGAAACCAATAGACAAATGCAGACTAGGTTTTGACAGCTTATCTCTCAGCTTCGCCCTGTTCATATGTTTTATGCATCCTTTTTCATTCAGCATAATTTCTTGATGCCCCATTTTTTAAAATCTGTCAGATAAAGACAATCTCATTGTCCTTGTAACTCACAGGGCTTGGAGAACAGGCACAGAGAATGGATGAACAGGTAGTAGATTTGAAAGCACTTTATCTAACACTTCTGAGTCTTAACTTCATCTCCACTGAATCTATGGAAGTTCTTGTGAACGCAAGGATCATTTGTCAAAACAGTCATCTAGAGTTGATGCTCCTGGGTGCATCAGATCTGGGCTTTCCCTGTAGCTGTGATGCTGCCTGGCATTCTAAGGGCTATGAGGCACACATGAGATAGACACCATACAGGGGCACTGCCAAGGACCAACAAAAGGCAGAAAAGGAAAAGCAACATACAAATCCTGCCAGGCACAGTGTCATACCCCTCTAACTCCAGCACTCCAGAAAACTGAGGCAAGAAACTTGCATGAGTTCAAGGCCAGCCTGGGCTGTATAGCCAGATCTTATCTCATATACACAACAAAAGTACAGCTACAGTCCAAAGGGAAAAAACGGAAAAAAACAGTGTGTCTTAGGTTTGTCCCTTCCATGTTTAACAACATTTAATTATTTCTAAAAGTTAATTCAAGCCAGCCAAGATGCCACACACGTGCAGCCCCCGCACTGGGGAGGTGGAGGTGGCACAAGAGCTCACGATTGTCCTCAGCTGTATTAGCACACTTGAGGCCAGCTCTGCTACAAACAATCGAACAAAAGAAAAACAAATAAACAAAAATACACGGCTTTACTCAATGCCTAAGGCAATGCGTTTTTCTTTAAGGATTTGGGGCTGGGCTTCTTTATCTCCTTATAAGGAGGCAAAAGTAAACACCAAAACTAACTTTAAAAACTCAGCCTGAGCTCACCTGTACTCAGTTACTTGGGAAGTTCAGACAGGGGGATAGTTTAGACCCAGGAGTTTCAGACTATCCTAAGTAGCACAGGGAGATTCTGTCTCTCAAACTACCTGGAAGAGAATTTAAATATAAGTTAAGTGAAGTTACAAAGCTAACTCCACCACCAAACGGCCGAAGGAAGTCTATGAAAAACAAACATGTTTCAGCAAAGGTCCCATCTGTCAAATGCAGTAACACATGAAGGGCTCCCTGCAGCTCGGCCAGGGAAACCCAGGCACCAGCAGGTCCAGGCAAACATCTCGTGCAGTGGGAGTGAGCATGTCCATTAGACACGATTCAAAACAAATTTTTAAACAGAAGAAATTTTGTCCTTCCAGAGAAAAACAGAAATGGACCAGAACTTTCTTTTAGTTTTATAACGACATTAGTACACTCAACGCCCTTTAATCATAAACTAACTCACCAGAGTGACCCAAAGCAGCCTTTAGTGACCTATGCCCATACTAAGGCATCCACTGAAGGCTGTGAACTACTCTCTTAGCTTTATGTTTAGAATGGTATTGGCCAGAACTCCATTATCCATTATTTTATTTTATAAATAAAAGCCCAAAAGAAGCATTCACCCTGACATTCCAACAGGATGCTTACCTCTGAGCAACCAAATGAAGGGGTTCTCTTTCTCAAAGTAGTTGAGCTAATAAATGAAGAAGGAATGCTAGCATTGTTTTACCACTTTAAGGGCTGGAGAGATGACGTCTCAGCAGTTAGCAGCATACACTGTTCTTGCAGTGGTTCCCAGCACCCACATCAGGCAGCTTGTAACTGACCCTGTGAGTCCAGCTTCATGGGATCACACGCCCTCTTCTGGCCTCTGAGAACAGTGCAGTCACATGTACACACCTATGGATTGTTTGTATACACAGAACAAAATTATCTGAATTTTTAATACCCCTAACAGTGTTAGACTCTCTCTTTCTCTCTGACTCTCTGTCTCTCTGTCTCTCTGTCTCTCCCTCCCTCTCTCTCTCTCACACACACACACATTTACTTGCACAATAGTAGTAGTAGTAGTAGTAGTAGTAGTAGTAGTAGTAGTAGCAGAAACAATAATTAAGTGATTGAAGTGATTTGGGGCCAGTAATATTACTCAGTGGTCAAAATGTTTGCTGCACAAGCCTAGGGACCTGAATTTGATCCCCAGAACCCATGTAACAATTAGAAAGAAGAACTGATTCTTCTAGGATTGTTCTTTGACCACCACATACACACCATGGTGTATACACATGCCCCCGCAGCTTGATCTCTCTCTCTCTCTCACATGCACACACGCGTGCACACTCACACAGAGACAACACACACACACACACAGTTGTTTAAATATAGTGCATTGTTCAAACTCCACACATTTATAGTTTCTGTAACTTCTCTTAGTGATGTCTAGTTTTATTCTATTATGATCTAACAAGGTTCATTTTGATTCCCTTCTTTTATAGCAGTTAAGAGTTTTTTTTTTTTTTATGGTCCAAATGGGATCCATTTTGCAGGACATTCTACATGCTACTGAGAAGAATGTATATTCTGTAACTATTGGATGGGCTATTCTATACATATCCATTGAGTCCATAGTGCAGCTTAACTCATTTTCTTATTGATTTTTTTTTTTTAGCCTGGTTAACCTGGCTATAGACGAG
This sequence comes from Mus pahari, assembly GCF_900095145.1. Classification (NCBI taxonomy): domain Eukaryota; kingdom Metazoa; phylum Chordata; class Mammalia; order Rodentia; family Muridae; genus Mus; species Mus pahari. Next base: position 48,642,954 of record NC_034596.1, read on the forward strand.
CACGGGGCATGGAAGTCACCACTGTTATTATACCAGGACCTATGTGTGTATTTTCGTATCCATTGTGTCTGTATTATGAGATTGAGGTCAATGTTTGGTGCATATGTATTTACAACTGTTAGATTCTCTTGATCAATTACTCCCTTTATTAATATGTAGTGGCAACTCTCCTTCTCTTCTGACTCACTGTGACTTGAGGCCTACTCTGTCAGACACTTGAGTGGCTGCAACCACTTGTATTTGACTTCAGTCGTCTACTTGGTCTGTTGGCATCCATCCTTTCATGTTCTCTCTCTGAGTCTCTAAAACACAGCAGACAATTGCATCTTGTTTTTTAACCCAATAATCTAGTCTTTACCTCTCAATCGGAAAGTTAAGATCATCTATTTTCTGAGCTATTGAGAGAGTTTTGCATATTCACGTATTTGTTGGCAGTTTTCTGATTGGTTGGATTATTATTTGTTTTTATTTATCCCTGATTAGATTTGGGCATTACCTGGTTTCTCAAGATGAATATGACTGATTCTTTCATAAATTGTCTCTGCTCGATTGTAACCTCATGACATTTATTCTATCTTCAGCCAGTCCTGGCGGTCGACACTGTCTATCCCAGTACCTGGAAGGCAGAGGCAAGTGGATCTCTTTGAATTTGAAGCCATCCTGTTCTACATATGGAACTCTATGCCAGCCAGTGCTACATAGCAAGACCCTTTCTCAAAAACAAAACAAAATCAGTGACAGACACACAGAAAAAATGTTCCATCCTGTGCTTTCAGGACCAAGACTCTCTTCTTCCTTCGTGTGTTCTGAGATGGTGGCCATGAAATGCCTTAGTTTGTACATGTCTTAGAAATCTCCCTATTCTCTATGACTCTGAAAGACAACTTCCCCAGGTGCAGTCAGTTGGTTGGCATTTACTTTCAGGGACGGAACTACCATTCCATGCCTTCCTGGTTTTTAGTTTCTGTTGAAAGGATTGGTGTCCTTCTGATGGTTCCCTTTGTGAGTTGACATTTCTCCTTTCTAGCTCACAGATTTGGCACCTTGACTCTGATGTGTCTTGGAGAGGTTCTCCTCTGGTCATGTCCTGCTCAGATTCTAAATACTCTGTTGTTTGGATGACCATTTGTTTTTAAAGATATGAGAAAGTTTCTGTTATAATCTTACTAACTAGGTTTTGTTTTGTTTTGTTTTGTTTTTATCTGTTTCTACTTCAGCTCCTTTTACTGGGCTCTTAGGTTCAGTTGTCATTGTGTCCCAGAGATCTTGGCATTATTGCTATGCTCGTTTTTCCTTTGTTGCTAAGTGCCATGTTATCTCCACCTGGTCCTTCAACAGTCTCTTCTTCTTTGTGAAGGAGTTGATGAAGACGTCTATTGGTGATGCTTTCCAGTGTGTTTTTTTTTATTATTTTCTTGAAATCTCTGAATTTTACATTAATAATATTCTATTAAAATGTATTATTTTGGGAGGGAGGGGAGAGGGGGAGGGAAGAGGGGGACAGGACTGGGTATGGGAAGAGACAGGAGAGAAGTCCAGAGGGCCAGGAGAATGACTAGATATAAGTAGGGGGATGGGAAATGGGGATGGGGAATGGGGATGGGGGCAACCACTGGAAAGTCTCAGACACCAGAGATCCAAAAGGCTCCCAGGACCCTGTGGGGATGACATTAGCCAAAATACCCAACAGTGGGGAGATAGAACCTGAAGAGACCATCTCCAGTAGACAGGCTCAGCCTGGGGGATAGGCCACCCACCCATCTCAAAAATTTTAACCCAGAATTGTTCCTGTCTAAAGGAAACAGTGTCTTAGTTAGGGTTTTACTGCTGTGAACAGACACCATGATGAAGGCAAGTCTTATAAAAAACAACGTTTAATTGGAGCTGGCTTACAGCTTCAGAGGTTCAGTCCATTATCAACAAGGTGGGAACATGGCAGCATCCAGGCAGGCATGGCGCAGGCAGAGCTGAGAGTTCTACATCTTCATCTAAAGGCTGCTAGTGGAAGACTGACCTCCAGGCAACTAGGGTGAGGATCTTAAGCCCACACCCACAGTGACACACCTACTCCAACCAGGTCACACCTATTCCAACAAGGCCACACCTCCAAATGGTGCCACTCCCTGGCCCAAGAATATACAATCCATCACACACAGGAACAAAAAATGGAGCAGACACTGAAAGAAAAGCCATCCAGAGACCACCCTACCGTGTGATCCATCCCACCCACAGACACCAAACTGGGACACTTTTGCTGATGCCAAGAAGTGCTTGCAGACAGAAGCCTGGTATCGTTGTCCTCTGAGAGACTCTGACAGCACCTGACTAAGACAGATGCAGATATTCACAGACAACCATTGGACTGAGCCCAGGGACCCCGATGGAAGAGCTAGGGGAAGGATTGAAGGAGCTGAAGGGGATGGCAACCCCATAGGAAGAACAAGAATATCAACTGGTCCCCTCAGAGCTCCAAGGGACTAAAACACCAACCAAGTAGCATACATGGGTGGGTCCATGGCTCCAGCTACATATGTAGCAGAGGATTGCTTTATCTGGTATCAATGGGAGGGGAGGCGCTTGGTCCTCTGGAGGCTTGATGCCCCAGAGAAGGGGATGCTGGAGGGGTGAGCTGGGAGCATCCTCTAAGAGGTAAAGGGGAGGGAGAATGGGGTGAGGTGGGTTTTGGAGGGGAAACCGGGCAGGGAAACAACATTTGAAATGTAAATAAATAAAATAATACTTTTAAAAAATGTATTCTTTCCCTAAATCTGTCTCTTTGCTGACTTTATCATCTCTATTCCTCAACTCTTCTCTGCATCTGAATTAATTTCCATACCCCATTATCGTCTTTACAAATAAACTTGAGTTCATCTGGCACTCAGCTCATTTCAGACTTGTTGCATGTGTTAGCTGGTGCACCATGATAATAGCTGGAGGACTCATGTTGTTTACATTTTTATGTTTATTTTTATGTTGTGGTTTTATGTTTCTGTGTTGTGGTTTGTCATTGGTTGGGAATGATAGCTCTTCTAGTTTTATTTGTTACTCTTCTTAGCAGCCTTTCCTTGAGGGCTCAATCCCAAAACCTCTCAGAACAGAGAAAGTCATTTCAAGCCACAGACCAAACTATATAAATTGTGTGTGTGTGTGTGTGTGTGTGTGTGTACTTTAATGTGGTAGTTTGAATAAGAATGCCACAAACCACAAACCTAGCTGGGTGGTGGCAGCACATGTCTTTAATTCTAGCACTTGAGGCAGAGGCAGAGGCAGAGGCAGAGGCAGAGGCAGAGGCAGAGGCAGAGGCAGAGGCAGAGGCAGAGGCAGAGGCAGAGGCAGAGGCAGAGGCAGAGGCAGAGGCAGAGGCAGAGGCAGAGGCAGAGACAGAGACAGAGACAGAGGCAGGTGGATCTCTGTAAGTTGGAGGGCAACCTGGTATATGGAATGAGTTCCAAGACATATAGGGCTGCTATGCAGAGAAATCATGTCTCAAAAAAATTTTTTAAATATAATTGTGGCAGTCACCACAAACCAAACTATATAAATATTCTTTAAGTGTATAATGGTTTGAATAAGAATGTCCCCCAAAGCTTTGAATGCCTGGTCATCAAGGAGTAACACTGCTTGAGAAGGATGGGGAGGTGTGGCCTTGTTGGAGGAAGTGTGTCACTGGGAGTGGGCTTTAAGGTTTTACAAGCCCACGTCCCGTCTAGCCTCCTACCCTCCCTGCTGCATGTGCAACAGGACATAGAGCTCTCAGATACTTCTCCAGCACCACTTCTGCCTGCCGCCATGCCCCTCCCCACCATGATGATAAAGGACTGACTAAGTCTTTAAAACTGTAAGCCAGCCCCAGTGAAATGCTTTCCTTTATAAGAGTTGCCTTAGTTATGTGTCTCTTCTCAGCAATAGAACAGTGACTAAGACAAGCTGGTTAATACCAATTGTTGTATCACCAATGATCATAAAAGTGAAACCGGCAAAAACAATGTAGAGTAATCTATGATACTAAAATCATTGAGGGTAAAGTCAACTATAGTAGAGGCCATTGTAATCCCAGCACTTGGGAGGCAGGGGGATCAGAAGTCAAAGGCCAGTTTCATCTGTATATTGAGTTTGAGCCTGGGATAATAAGATTATGTCTCACTGGGCAGTAGTGATGCAAACATTTGATTCCAGCACTCAGGACACAGAAACAGACAGATCTCAGAGTTCAAGGTCAACCTGGTTTACAGAGCAAGTTCCAGGGCAGCCAGGGCTACAAAGAGAAACCGTGTCTCAAAAAAACAAAAACAAAAATAACAACAACCAAAAACAAAAAACAACAACAACAACAAAAAAAACAAAGACCCTGTCTCAAAAAAAAAAAAAAAAAAAAAAGCAATTCCCCAAAATAAATGAGGAGAGGAGTGAAGAAATATCAATAATCTAGCCAACCAAAATATCACTAATTTTAAGAAATAGCAAATCCCTTTTTCCAATACTCAATTCACCATAAAAAGAGGCAGAGTTACTACATTAGCCAACTATCTCTTGTCCCCAAGAAACAAACTTTCATACCAAAGATGTCCCAAAACTGAGTATCAAAGAGTACAGAATAAACCTCCCAAACATTCAGAAGCCATAACCAATCAGAAGTAACTATTATTACACCTGATAAAGACTTCAAACCAAAACCAGTCTGTACTAAGACTTAGGGAATTTTGGCTTCTTTTTAAAAACACAGAGATATTATAAGAACCTGCTTTCATTTGAATCCCTGGCGCAGGGATGTAGGGCTGCTTCAGACTGTCCCAAGCAGGTGACTATGATTTACGTCATGCTTTAGCAGAAGCACGGGTTTGCCAACTACAGATAATTTCTGTGATTGTATGATGTCTGGAATTCTTGGAATTTTACAAAAGGTACATAAATTCAAGGGTTCCAAGAGGGCGGGTAGGTGGTTGTTGGTCATTTAGGAAAGTTGGTTGTGGTTTGCTAGTAGCCATGGTCAAAGAAGAAACAAAAAGAAAGAAATTAGGGCTGGAGAGATAGCTCAGTGGTTAAGAGCACTGTCCTGAGTTCAAATCCCAGCAACCACATGGTGGCTCACAACCATCCT
>NC_034596.1:48649081-48661244 GCF_900095145.1 Mus pahari
GCCTTACAGCTGGATCTCATGGAGGCATTTCCCCAACTGAAGCTCCTTTCTCTGTGATAACTCCAGCTGTGTCAAGTTGACACAAAACTAGCCAGTACACGTGCATATTCAATAATAATCAGCTGAGCCAGGCATGATGGTACAAGCTTTTAATCCCAGCACTTGGGAAGCAGAGGCAGGCAGATCTCTGAGTTCAAAGCCAGCCTTGAATATATACTAAGTTCCAGAAAAGCCAGAGCTACATAGAGAGAACCTGTCTCAAAAAATAAAAAATTAAAAAACAAAATAAAACAAAACTGAAGTGCTGAATCAAGCGAGACAGTGCTGAATCTGAGACAGAGGAAAAGCCCAGGAAGTGCATTCCAGACAGCAAGGATTTTCTGAGCTGCTCAGTAGCACAGGACATAGCTCCAAGAATGAACAAACAGGAGTACGTGAAATTCAAATGTTTCTGCAGAGCAAATCAAATTAGCCACAGTGTGAAGAGATAGCCTACAGAATGGGAGAAACACGTTTATCAGTCACACTTCAGACCGAAATTACTAGATTATATCCAGAACTTGGAGAATTTAACAGCAACCAAGAAAACTGCGTGCCAATCAGCACACAGGCAAATGCACTGAACAGAAAGTTCTCAAAAGAAAAAAAACCAAAACACACAAATGGCCCAGTAAGTGTTTGGTATTCTTGGCTATGCAGAAATGCAAATCATAACTGCTCTGAAAAAACGTATCATTCTGGCTGGTTTATTACCAAGAAAACTGGCAAGACAAATGCTGGTGGGGAAAGATGAGCCTTCACCACCGGTATAAACTGGGACAACTGTGATGGAAATCAGCATGGGGGCCTCCAAAAATTAAAAATGTCACGACCATATGATCCAGCTAGGACCCCCACACATAGCTCCACACCCCACCACAGAGGTCCCTTCACACCCAGGTCGCACCAGCCCCACTCCTCACATCAGCAAGGAGGTGGAGCCAGCTCTGATGCCCAGCAACCAAGTTGCAATGGGATTCTATTCAGCTGTAAAGAATTATCTGTTCCTCTGTTGCTGGGCATCTAAGCACTGTTTCCCACCTATCTCACAGGCCAACCATCCCGACTTCATTTCTGTTGTGACAAGACACCCTGACCAAAAGGTGTCATCATGGGAGAAAGGGTTCCTTGGTTTGCAGTTCCAGGCTACAGTCCATCATTGTGGAGAGTCAAGCAGGAACTGCAGGCAGCCAGTCACATTGAATCAGAGAACAGAGAGAGAACTGACAGATGGCTCGGCGGTTAAGCTCTTGCACAGGACCCTAGCTCAGTTCCCAGCACGCACATCCCAGCACGCTTACAACTCCATCCCCAGATCAGATGTCTCTGTGGGCTGTGCTCACCCGAGACTCCTCAGAACCACAATTAAAAATAAAATAAATCTTTAAAAAGGAGCAAAGAGAGAATAAAATGCATGCCTATGCTGTGAGCACAACTTGCTTTCTCGACTCTCTCAAAGCCCAAAGCCTTTGAAGCAATCGGGACAGCCTCCTTAGCCATGCTCACGGGCCAACCTAATCTTCATAATTCCTTATTGATATTTTTTTCCCACAGAATTTTAGGGTGTATCAGGTTGACAAAGATAGCCAACACATCATGTTAGGATTTTTTTAAATAACTTTACTTTTAATTTTTTTCTCCATATATCACATCCCTACGGCAGTTTCCCCTCCCTCTTCTCCTATCAGATCCTCCCCTCCCCATCTCCTCCCTCCTCATCCACTCCTCCTCTGTTTCCCTTCAGAAAAGGGCACGCTTCCCAGGATCAACCAAACATGGCATACCAAGTTACAATAAAACTAGGTACCTCCCCTTACATCAAGGCTGGATGGGGCAATACAGTAGGTGGACAAGGGTCCCAAAAGTAATTCTTTACAGACCTTGAAAGAACAGTACTCAACTTAATATGGAAAAAAGATAGGATAGTTAAAACATACTGTAGAATAAAAGAACCAGCTCTGATTTCAAGCTCCACTACAGAGCTATAGTAATAAAAACTACATAGTATTGGCATAAAACAGACAGGTTGATCAATGGAATCAAATCAAAGACCCAGACATAAATCTGCACACCTATGGGTACCTGGTTTTTGATAAACAAACCAAAATTATATAATGGAAAAAAGAATGCATCTTTAACAAATGGTACTGGTTTAACTGGATGTTTGCATGTAGAAAAACGCAAATTGATCCATATTTATCACCCTGCACACAACTTAAGTCCAAGTGGATCAAAGACCTCAACATAAAACCAAATACACTGAAACTGATGGAAGAGAAGGTAGGGAATAGCCTTGAACTCATTGACACAGGAGATAACTTCCTGAACAGAACATCAATAGTGCAGGCACAATGATCAACAATAAATGTTTTCATAAGGGATTTACTCGTTTTGTTTATTTTAGAGTGTCGGCATGAGTGTATAAGCTACAGCTCCTACCTCTGGAGATCAGAGGGCAACTCTGCAGCTGGTTCTCACCCTCCACCTTTATATGGGTCACCTAGGGTGAAATTCTGGTGGCCAGGCTTGCAGAACCAGCACCTTTCTGTGCTGAGCCATTTCACTACCACTGGACATTGTTTTTTAAACAACTATAATTTGTGTTTCATCATGGAAACATAGTTGACACATAGAAATAGAATCTCAATGAAAGAGTGAGAAGCCAGTGAAAGATTAAAGTTATTAATTTCTCTGCTGACATTGAATTAAGTATTGTGTATCCTGGGCTATGCATTAGAATCATCCAGAGAGGTCTTTAAATGCCCAAGGCTCTGTCCCCAACCCAGAGCAAAAGGATCAGAATCTCTGATCTGATGGAAAACCCTGGCTACCATACAAATCAGTGCTCTTCAAGTGGTCCCCACAACAATCCAGTTAGGAACCAGCTGCTCTCTGGTTTTGGTTTTGTTTGTTTGTTGATATTAAATGGTCTTTGTTAGAGCAAGATAACTAGCAATCCTGGATAAGGCTCTGAAATGTCACCCGACTAAGTACAAATTTGTCTTTTCAGTCAAGTCAAGAGCCAGATCTGCCTCTCCCTCTGGCTCTGAAGACCAGCCTCTTAAAGCACATATTTTCCCTTCATATATTTTATGGTGAACATGAAAAACAAACTAACTGAGGAAAAGAAATATCACCCGGACTCCTCCACCCTCCTTGGTTGGTCTTTCCAAAAGAATAAAAATAAATAGAGACTTAACTTCTCTTAAACGTTTCAAAACAAAATAATTAAAATGCCTGAGTAAACAACCATGAAACTTAATGAGCTATTTCCTCTATTTCTTAAGTCACAGAGTCAGGGTCTATCATGGAAATAGCTGCAGGAATTTGATTCTGCCAGATCACAGTGGACTGGCATCAGGGACTGTGCCCTGCAGGGACTCTTTCTCTGCCTTGCACCCCATTTGACCATGCTGCCTGAGTTGCTGCCTAGCAACTAATTATGCAAGATCATGACAATTTCCCGGGCCTGCCTGGAGGAGCCTGTCCAACCGTGGCATAGGACACACACAGAACAATCATGAAAAGAACAGTTTTAATTGTCTTCAATTTTTCTTCCAAGAAAATTATCAAGGATGGTTAGGTAGACTCCTGAGAAAAATCACGATTCTCTCATGAAAGAGATCAAATCTTTCAAGCAGCCATGAAAAAGAAACACCCAGTACTTCCTAATTCACCAACCAAGCAATTTTGTCCCTTCCCCCTCAGAAGACATGCAAGTGGTAAAAGAAATGCCTGGTAAAACCACCGAGGCATTCTGTCTGCTCAGGCAAGGGCTGTTCAGCCACCGCACACTTCGGCATAGGCAAACCTCACCATCATGCCCTAGAGTAGGACTCCACGTACATAAATGTCCATAAAAGTCAAGTCTGTAGGGAGAGGAAGTGGACTGCTTAGGTCACGTGGTACGTGGTGGCGAAGAACCGGGCTGCCCGTGTCACCAGGAGGCATCATTTTGGATATGATTGGATATTCTGAAATTGATCTGCAGTGAGGATCATAAACTTACTAGAAGTCACTGAATCCTGTCCTTTAAATGGATGGATTATATGACATAAACTATAACTAAATAGAGCTAGATTTAAAACAGGTATTGTAACCAGTCATCCGTGGCACTGTGGAAGGCTGAGGCAGGAGATAATGAATTCAAAGTCATCGTAGACTACCTTAAAACCATGCCTCAAAAAACCAAAACCAAAGCCAAACCAAAATAACAACAACAACAAAACTCTAAAGCAGGGGCTGTCCAGGTCTGGAGTTCCTCTGCTACCTTGCAGGTCTGTCATGAACACGCCCTGTGTCTTTTGTTCTTTCTCTATGCCCATCATGAAAAGTCACTATAATAGAAGTGCGGAGCACATACTGCCAAATCTAAAGTTCTATGGAATCACCAGATTTGAGACTGGAAACACAAACAAGGACGAATCTTTCCTGATCCGGAGAAAGAGGAAGAAAAAAGAAAATGTAAATATTGCCTGGAGGTTAGGGGCACTCTACAATGTACCTACTCTTTACAACAAAAGCCCCATCAGGGAAAACCATTTTCCACCGGAAAAGAAGTCCAGAGGCTGAGCCCCTAGGACAAGTTTTCCATAACATTTACCAAATGCTGCTTGGTTTTACTTTAAAAGTAGGCACTGTTCCCACAGGGCGCGAAGCTGGGAAGTTTTGTTCTCAGAACCGGGTGGCTTGGCTGCTCTGCATCCAGCTGCGACTTGAGGAGGGGCCCCTCAATTCCCTTAAGGCGGCTCCTAAGACAGTCTCCGTCCGGTACCCTGCACGCCCTAAGTGTCCCTAGGCGTGTCCCCAAGCGCGCTCCGACGCCTTTTCCCATCAAGTCCCCGGACGCCACTGGCGACTTTCACGCCTCCCCAGAGAACCCCCACACCGCAGGGAGAGGCGCCAGTACGGTGGCCTCCCCCGGGGACCGTCGGGGGGCCAAGGGAGGAGTTGGCGGGCCACCGCCCTACGTGGGGGGGGGGGGGGTCGGGGACCGATCCTAGCCCCCGCCGGCGTCCCCCGCACAGTGCTCACGCGCGCCGCCTGTCTTTATAGCGGCCACGGAGCCGCGCTTGCCGCACTCGGGTGTAGCCGGGCGGATCCCACGCAGGTACGGGACCCGGGGTGGTGCACAGGGTCTGTGCCCTCGTCTGTGTGTCCTGGCGTCCCTTCGCTGGTCCGAGGTGGCACAGTGCGTTTGGAGCTGCTCGAACGGCAGCGGCTGGGCTCTCCCGCTTCCGAGGAGCGCAGGGCTGTAGGGTCCCCGGCGAGCCTCGCTCACGCCTCACTCTCCCGCAGGTCCACGGAGATCCTCGCCATGCCCTCGTCCTGGATCCCTGCTCTCTGCCTCGGTGGGTACACTCCCACCCCCTACCCCTCGCCCTCCCCCGCGGGCGGAGGCTGCAGCCACCTCGCTGTCCTCTCTCCGCAGGTGCGTGGCTGCTGGTGCTGCTGCTACCCCGGCTCGCGCGCGCCGAGGGAGCGGGTGAGTTAGGTGCGGGAGGAGGGAGGGAGGACAGGGTCAGTCCGCGCAGGCTGGGGACCTGCGGAGGGATGCGGGGCTGCAGAGGTGGAGACCCGCCTTCACTCACCTCCAGCGCAGCCCTCGGGCTTACCTGTTTTTTCATGCCAGGGTCCCCGGGGTCCGTCCGTGCCTCCTTCCTGGGCGCACACCACCTACCCCGGGACCATTCGTCCCGAGTTACTCCATTGTTTTCCGGGCTGGGGACAACTGTTTGGTCCCAGCCCACAGAGGAGGGCTGCTCACATCCTGGTCCCACCTAGTCGGATCACCTCGCTGTGCGTTTGTGCTTGTAACCCTTTTGGAAAACAGCGTCAGCGGTTCCTATCGCTCCCTGGGAGCCTCAAAAGAGTTTGTTCCACGAGTAGAAGACCGAGTGTGGTTCGGTGTCTTTTCTGTGATGTAAGAGAGTTTCGTTTCTAAAATCTTACGCTTGCTTTTCTTCAAAGTAGAAATGGTAAGTACCTTTTGCCCAACAAAGCAAGTGTTAGCAGCTCCGGACAATATCGGTCCAGGATTCCAGTGTAGTCGCCCCACTCCCACCTACCCCACCCGCGTCGCTGAAAAGGGAAAAGATTGGGGTTATTTGGTAGAGGTACTAGGCTCCTATTTGAAGTTAGGATTTTAACTGAGCCTGAAGAATTAATATTGCACCTTGCGTCTTCCCCTTTCTTCCGTGGTCCAGGCAAGGGTCCTTGGCAGAGGCAAATTACTCAACTTGCAAAATCATCCCATCCCGTCCCGTCTTGTCGCGTGGGAGAGACTTTTTTTTTTTTTTTTGCAAAATTCTTGGATAACTTCAATTCCCTGTGTTTGGAAAGTCATATTTAATAATCTTAATCTCGATTTAATCATCAGTAAATTGACAGATTACTTCAATTCCCTGTGTTTGGAAAGTCATATTTAATAATCTTAATCTCGATTTAATCATCAGTAAATTGACAGATTACCATTTGTGGGGTTATTGTAATTTGAAAAATTAACAGCTTTTGTAGTAACTTTCTTGTTTGTTTGCATTTTTGAGCGGTATCATTGTAACTCAGGCTGAGCTGGAACTCACTATGTAACCCTCTTTAACCTCAAACTCAAGGCAATCTTCTGCCTCAGCTTCCTGGGCTGGCTTTGTGAGCCTCTCTGGGTTCAATGCTGCTTCTTTTTCTTCTTCTTCTCCTTCTTCTCCTTCTCCTCCTCCTCCTCCTCCTCCTCCTTCTTCTTCTTCTTTATTGGTCCAATTGACTGTAAGATTTAAGCATATTAGCAGTGCTTTCTTAAAAAAAAAAAAAAAAAAGGATTTGCTGCCTTCCATATTCCTTTGGACAGATCTGGAGGAGATACAATCAGATTCAAGTAGACTAATTTCCTTGTGTCCTATCCTTTGGGAGTTGTGGCGTGCTCCATAGGCTAATTAACTCTATGACTTTCATTTCCTCAATTGTAAAATATGTAATCCAGGCACCAGTTAACTGGTTGGTGTATGTGAATGTGGGACTGTAAGGCCCTGACTGTATCAGGTGATGGGCTAGACAGCCCCCTGGGAAGGGTAGCTGAAGACTTCTGCATGCATCTGTGAAGGCACTCCACAAAGGCTCAATACAGATCATCATAAATAACTGGGAACAGTTCATCACAATTAGGACTATTTTTATTTCTGGGTCAAAGACTAACATTATTTTCTCATTCTGATGTACTTTCAATTACATTTTCCAAATTGACAAAGATCTGTGAACAATGTCACATTAGATGTCTGTAGTAACTGGGCCCTAGATTAAACTGGAAACCCTTTTGGGCTTGCTAATATCTAAAACAGTGTCAACATTTAAGTTAGTGTTTTGGTAGAAGTACAGAAATTGGGAGAATAAATATAATCCCTGCACTACTTCCTCCGTAAAGAAGCCCGTGAGCTCTTACATGACACACCCTTTCTCTCCAGTTCCCATCCCTGTCACCTGCTTTACCAGAGGTCTGGATATCCGAAAAGAGAAAGCAGATGTTCTCTGCCCAGGAGGCTGCTCTCTTGAGGAGTTTTCTGTGTTTGGGAACATAGTGTATGCGTCAGTATCCAGCATCTGCGGGGCTGCTGTCCATAGGTAAGCCAGAGCACGTGGGAAGGGCATGGCAGTGGGAATTGGCGCACAGCACGTGTGATTGCTTCTTTTCCGAAGAAGTTGTGTGGACCCCTCTCCTACCTGCTTGCTTCTTTTTTTGGTGCCAAATTTGGCTATATTTTTGAGATTTTCGTGGGTTTTCCTGCATGACCTGATGTGCAAGGGAAACTTTCTGACAATGAGCAGAGTACATTATTTTTTTTAAATGTTTGTGTGTGTGTGCACGCGCGCACACGCACACACATACACACGCGCGCGCGCGTGCACCCCAATGGAGGTCTGTTGAGGGTGTTTGAAAGTGGAGTTACATGTGTTTGTGAATTACCTCACAGTGTTATGAACTGAACTTGGGGCTTCTGGAAGAGCAGCGAGCTCTCTTAAACACCGAGCCATTCCTCTAGCCCAGCATCAGTGTGTGATGGCCACATTCCTATAATTCTAAAATATTCCTCATCGTGTCATTTATAGTAGGGTTTTTATACTACACACCCTGTCGTTTTAACTTCCACCACAAGTCTTACAGTAGACACAGCCTTGTTCTGGTTTTCACATGAGACTGAACTCAGGGTTGTCAAATATCTTGCAGATATCACTATGGTAATCCAGTATCATGCCATCCTACAGTAGAAGCGGGAGTATGATTCTTTTTTTAAATACAGGTCAAGGGCACATGCAGTTAATTACTTTAAGAAATTTTATGCCTCTTTATTAAGTGTGAATCTCTGAAATATAGGAAACAGGATATCAGTATATTCTTATCATCCCTTTTTAAAGTTCGTCGCTACAAAGTCACTGTCCCAGACATACTTGTTTCTGTGTAAGCAGGTCTTCACAGCAAGCATCCTTAGGCAACTAACTTCTCCACCCAGCTATTTTCTTGACCAATGTAAGCAACAGATGGCTCCATCTATCGGGGAGTGTCTCAGCTGTAACTCTTGCCTTGCAGGGGAGTGATTGGCACCTCAGGGGGACCTGTGCGTGTCTACAGCCTTCCTGGTCGAGAGAACTACTCCTCCGTAGATGCCAACGGCATCCGGTCTCAGATGCTTTCCCGATGGTCTGCGTCCTTCGCTGTGACCAGTAGGTACAATTTCATTGTTTTCAGCCTTGTATAAACACTGCCTCCACTCTCCTCAAAAGGGTTCTCTGCTTTTCTTAGTCTTACCTTTTTTATTCTGTTGGAAAACCTTGTAGTTAAAAAGTCAACTATGGGACAGAGTCACCCAAACCAAACTTGGGGGTCTGAGAGAGTAACAATCTCACTTTACACGGTGGTAACTGACATCTGAACTGTTTGCAACCTGGATGCCTAGATACTTAGCAAGGCAATTCAGCTTTGGGTGATCTTTTCAAATACATCAAGAATGTATTTTGATTCTCCAAACCTAATGGTCAGTATGATGTTTATACCTGTGTCAACATTACTCCCTTAATTGCCATGTAGAACTTTAGATTCATAATGTCCTAATGTCAGAAAAGGAAGGAGAAAAACAATAAACTTCTCATTTCAACAGAAGGCAGAAGCAGTACCCAGGAAGCCACAGGACGGGCAGTGTCCACAGCCCACCCACCTTCAGGTAGGAAACACTGGGTTGATCCCCTGGTTACCTGGCAATAATTTATAACCAACAGTTATAAATACTGTTGGTGGACGTTTTCCTTCAGAACACTAATATTAACGAGAAGCAAAGCAGCCACCTCATATTTACTGATGTATTCTTGGATGGAAGTATTCTACTTTATATTTCACAGTTCTTCTTTATTATAACCTAAGTCAGCCATTCCAGGAGATTCTTTCTATCTCTCCCTGCTTTGGTGGACCATGAGGAGAAACTTTCCAGCTGTTTGCTTCATGAAATCCCCTTAGTTTCTGCACTGTCATGTGACTAAAAGAAATTGGTGTGTGACTGCTACAAAAAAATAAAAATTCAGGGATATCTTTTTCTAAAATAGTGACCATTTTGTTTTATTTTATTAGAGATTTATTTTATGTGTATATGTGCGTGCTTGAATGTATTTATGTGCATCATGTGTGTGTAGGCAAAGGCAGAACCAAAAGAGGATGGTAGCTATTTTGGAGCCTGAGTTACAGGTTATTGTAACGTGAGCAGCTTAATGTGAGTGATGGGAACCAAACCTGAGCCTTCTGTAAGAGCAGTGAGTACTCTTGCATGCTACTCCATCTCTCTGACCCTGGCAGTGGCCATTTCAAATTCAAAGACATTATAAGCACGTGGCTCTGTGTTCCCAATCTTGCCTTAATTGTTGGTTTAAGATATCAAAGCCTTGGACAGGTTCATACCAAGTTCACAGGCCTGCCACCATTCTGTTGTGTTTCCTTGTTGGAATATTGCTTTCCTAGCCCAAAGGACCATGAAAAGAACTTCAAGGTCTTTCTAAGAGTGGCACCCCTTGCCATGGGCTCACCCAGGTGGAAGTTCCTGCTGTGTAAGCATCTTGTTGTTGCCAAGAGCTTCCTTTGTTTCAGGTAAAAGACTAAAGAAAACACCAGAGAAGAAGACTGGCAATAAAGGTAAGCTAAGTGCTCAGGGAAATGGTATGTCCTTCAGGGGCTCTGGGGACTAACGAAGCTCTTCTCTGCCTCTCTGTAGACTGTAAGGCAGACATTGCATTTCTCATTGATGGAAGCTTCAATATTGGGCAGCGCCGGTTTAATTTGCAGAAGAATTTTGTTGGGAAAGTGGCACTCATGTTGGGAATTGGAACAGAAGGACCACACGTGGGCCTCGTTCAAGCCAGGTACCAACTTTAAAGAGATTATGGATGTCTTCAATAATGACAGCTTACTGAGCTATTATATTCATTTCAGTAAATGTAACTTAAATCTGGACAAGCTGTAATCCAAACTATAAACTCAAGATTTAAGAGTGTCTATGCATGGCTGGACATGGTGGTGTATATCTTTAATCTCAGCACTTAGGAGGCAGAGGCAGGCAATTGCCTTATGTCAGCTTTATACTCATCTCTGTGAGTTCAAGGCCAGCCTGGGCTATAGAAAATAGGCCAGCCAGGGCTGCATAGTGAGACCCAGTCTTAAAAAGAAAAAAAAAATCTCTGAAAGCACTTGCATGCACATGCAAAGTTCTCAATCCTCAACACTGCAAACAATAACAACATCATCAACAACAACAAAGACTGCCTGGGTAGACTGTGCAGGGTTAGTGTGTCACTGGCATAAAAGGACACCTTTCTCTGCTTCACTCAGTTCTTGGGTTTCCCTTTTGAGAGGAAGAAGCTAGAAACTCTGTTCCCTGCTTTTTTGTTGGTTTGTTTGTTAGCTTGCTTGCTTGCTTGTTTTTGATGCCCTTTCTATGTTCCTTCATTGGGATCCAAACATGGCTGTTACCACTCTAGTTGGCAGTATGAACCTGGGAAAGTGGAACCTAAAAAAAAAAAAGAGGTGGACTAGAGTCTTATCCAGTAGGCAACTTTATTCAGGGTATCAGACAATTTATAATCTGGGGGCACTCTGAGGATTAAGCAAGGTCATATGAGCAAAGTTCACTTTGAGTTCAAGCTGCATCCAGTCACAACAGCAATGTCACATTGAGTTTAGGCTGTATACAGTCATGAGGATATACAGCTTACAAACGTCATTCTGAATAATAACAGGTAAAAATGGTGGCTGATCTAAAGTACAACCCACTCCTGTGATTACCTCTGGGAGAGGTACGGAAGCAGGATCCAAGAATAGCCCATGTGATGGAGGGACGGAGATCACAGCCTCTGTCTTGTTTACGTGGAGTTTTCTAAGAAGCTCTCAGAATCTCCACAGAGCTTTATTCATTCATCGATCATGTTCTGACTGTAAAAATAATATTGGTGGGGTTTAGCCGTGTACTATGTTGGACCCTGTTTATTTTCCCCCTTAGCAGTTTCTTGAGGCAAATGTGCATTGTAAATTGCTTAATAGTTTTCCTTTGCATACCTGTGTAGACATTCTTCCCTTGGCTTTCATGGTTACACAGTGCCCTGTGAGGAGAAGCCTTCTGTCTGCTCTCTATCCATCTTTGATTACTCCATTCCGCTGAATTCCTGGATGTGAAGTTCAGGCACTTTCAAAGCCTCCAATAAAATTACTAAATTGCTTTGTAGAAAGTTGAACAACTAATACTTTCAGTGGTGTGTAGCCCCAGCACAACCACAACCACTGATATTCTGCTTGTTGCCTTTCTTGTTTGTTTTTCAAGACAGAATTTCTCTTTGTAGCCTTGGCTGTCCTGGAATTTGTTCTGTAGACCAGGCTGGCCTTGAGTGCAAGAGATCACTCTGCCTTCCAAGTCTGCTTGTTACTTTTCTTTCTTTCTTTCTTTCTTTCTTTCTTTCTTTCTTTCTTTCTTTCTTTCTTTCTTTCTTTCTTTCTTTCTTTCTTTCTTTCTCTTTCTTTCTTTCTTTCTTTTTCTTTCTTTCTTTCTTTCTTTCTTTCTTTCTTTCTTTCTTTCTTTCTTTCTTTCTTTCTTTCTTTCTTTCTTTCTTT
>NC_034596.1:48661424-48663624 GCF_900095145.1 Mus pahari
GCTCTTACCCACTGAGCCATCTCACCAGTCCCTGCTTGTTACTTTTTATAGTTGGCTCTGCTTAGAATTTATTTAACTTTTCTGTTAATACAGCCATTCCCCTTTGTCTTTCAATCACTGAGCCCTTGGTTGTATTAAAGTGAAATATCAATTTCATGAACACCTAGACAATCAATTTCATGGACACCTAGACAATCAATTTCATGGACACCTAGACAAGTTTCTCTGATTCAGCTGCTGATTTTGCTGCATTGGTTGTTTGTTTGGTTGTTTGTTTGTTTGTTTGGCTGGTTTTTTATTTTGTTTTTGTCTTGTTTTGTTTTGTTTTATAGACCAGGGTGGGCTTGAACTCAGAGATCCGTCTGCCTCTGCCTCCCAGGTACTGGGATTACAGGCATGCTACAATGTCTGGCTTATGTGCATAGGTACATAAACATGTGTATGTAGAAGGTGGAGGACCACCTCTGGGCGTACTCTTCAGGTGTCATTCACTTTCTGTACTTTTAAACAGGTATTTCATAGGCCTGGACTAGCCAAGTAGGCTCAGCTGACTGGCCAGCACATCCAGGGACCTGTCTCCCAGCACTAGGATCACAAGTCTAGGCCATCACACTCAGCTCTCTTTACATAGGTTCTGGGGATAAACTCAGGTCCTGGACTGAACCAGAACTTGTCCTCAACATGGTCTCCAATGAACAAAATACAGTTTAAAAGAACTGAAATTCTCTAAATCTCATAACTAGGATTGGCAAATATCATTGTTTACAAAAGAAAAAATGTAATTTTAAAAACATTGTAGTGTTTATAATGAATTCTCTTGTACCCTATCCTTAATCTTAGGGCTGGAAATGGCTCAGCGATTAAGAGCACTGATTCCTCTTGCAAATGACACAGGTTCACTTACATGGTTGCTCACATATATCTGTCACTCCAGTTCCAGGACATCCAATTTTTCTGGCCTCTGTAGGTATCAGGTATCCACATGGTGCACTGATGTAACATACAGGCAAAGCACCCACACATATACAAATAATAAAATGTCTTTTGACCAAAGAGACTTAGGCTAATAGGCTGCTGATGTACTCTGATAGCCAGTTGTCCCCTACCTACTTGGTGCCCAACTGTACAGACTTCCACGAAAGCCGGAGCCCAGAGCCGGAGCCGCACCTGCTTTAACATGCTGCATACACATAGTCTGTTATTTCAGTTCCAACCTAGATTTTGGAATGATTTTGGAGACACTCGAGTCTGAATTTAAAAGGCAGCCATGTTTTCTTAGGCATATTACCTAAGTGTTCTGAGTCTGTTTCTTTAAATAATTGGAACAAGTCTACCTTGTGAAAATATGAAGTGAAATTGTGTATACTTAGCTATCGCCCAAAATATAATAAATGCTGAATATAGCCACTGTCCTTGTTGCATTTCTGCAACATACCCAGGGAGTGGAAGCAATGTCCTAGTTGACTGTATACCATGTGATTTAAAAAGACTTGGGTCTGACTTTAACTTTTTATTTATCTGAGTTTTTTTTCCCCCTGAATGTATGTCTGAATCATGTGTGTGCCCGGTGCCCACAGAGGTCAAAAGGGGTCTTAGATCCTTTGGAAGCTCGTTAGATGGTTGTGAGCCATTATACTGCTTCTGGAAATTGAATCTGGGTCCTCTGCTAGTAAATTTTTTTTAAGGTCATTTGTTTATTTGCCTTTCCTAAAAAACTTTCTTTTCTCATTTTTATAGTGAACATCCCAAAATAGAATTTTACTTGAAAAACTTTACTTCAGCCAAAGATGTCTTGTTTGCCATAAAAGAAGTAGGTTTCCGAGGGGGTAACTCCAACACAGGTAAGCACACAGGTGCTTAGAGACTCGACCTGAAAGCCCTATGCCCTAGGACAGTTCTCCTAGCACTTCAGTTTTGGCAGGATATGCATATCATCACCTGACAACTCTCTATAATGGAAAATATACCAATGGGTTAGCTGATTTTTCTTTCTTTTTGGTTTTTTGGAGACAAGAGTTCTCTATGTAGCTCTGGCTATCCTGGAACTGTATACCAGATTGGCCTCAAACTCAAGAGATGCACCTGCCTCTGCCTCCCCAGTGCTGGCATTAAAGATGTGCATCACCGCTGGGCGTGGTGGCGCACACCTTTAACCCCAGCACTTGGGAGGCAGAGGCAGGCAGATTTCTGAGTTCGAGGC
>NC_034596.1:48663649-48708048 GCF_900095145.1 Mus pahari
AAAAAAAAAAAAAAAAAAGATGTGCATCACCATGGCTGATGCTAATAATTCTTAAAAACAAAACAAAAACTCTACATCATTCGGAGTTTATAATCCTTACATTAGATAGGTCATTTATAATAATAATAAAAAAAATCAACAGACTTAACCAATGAAGATGGGGCAGACTTTGGGAGGCTCCTTGTTCCCCAGCTGTCCTCATAGGTGAGGAGGGGCAAGAGTACATGACAGATGCGGGTGTGGTTTGTTGGTACTGTTAACTGAAGGAAATGTGAGACTTCTGGAAGGTGGAGGGGAAGCATTGTGGGTTGTGAAAGCCAAAACTAGGTCTGAAGAAAAATAAAAATCTTTTTCTAACTGAATTCCATGCGTTATATTCTCAACGGCATCAAGTTATTTCCCTGAAATAGAAATATAATCTGAGTTACTACAAATGCTGCTCATTTGCTTGTTTTTAGGGAAAGCCTTGAAGCATACTGCTCAGAAATTCTTTACAGCAGACACTGGTGTGAGAAAAGGAATACCAAAAGTGGTGGTAGTGTTTATTGATGGTTGGCCCTCTGATGACATTGAGGAAGCAGGCATTGTGGCCAGAGAGTTTGGTGTCAATGTATTTATAGTTTCTGTGGCCAAGCCCATTCCTGAAGAACTGGGGATGGTTCAAGATGTTGCATTTGTTGACAAGGTAAGGTGCAAGGATTCTTGCTAGTGGGGAGGAGTGATTCAGTTTTGGGCCGACAAGCCCCTAACTAGATTAATGAACATAAAATGTTTGGTATGAGCCTAGACGAATAAACCTGTAATCCCAGCTATTCAATGAGGCCAAGGCAACAGGTTCAGGGCCAGCCTATACAACTAAGACCCCTAACTCAAAATAAAAAGTAACAAAGGGCTGGGTACACATACATAAGGTTCTAGGTTCATTCTCCAGTACTACATAATTTGCAAAACTTTGCAAACTTTAAGCAACTTTTGACTTTTGGGGTGTATTTTGTCTTTTCCCATTAGGCTGTGTGTCGGAATAATGGCTTCTTCTCTTATCACATGCCCAACTGGTTTGGCACTACAAAATATGTAAAGCCTCTGGTGCAGAAGCTCTGTACGCACGAACAGATGATGTGCAGCAAAACCTGTTACAACTCAGTGAACATTGCCTTTCTGATTGACGGCTCCAGCAGTGTTGGAGATAGCAATTTCCGCCTCATGCTAGAATTTGTTTCTAACATAGCAAAGACATTTGAAATCTCAGACATTGGAGCCAAGATAGCTGCTGTACAGTTCACTTATGACCAGCGCACAGAATTCAGTTTCACTGACTATAATACTAAAGAGAATGTCTTAGCTGTCCTAGCGAACATCCGCTACATGAGTGGTGGCACAGCTACTGGTGATGCCATTGCCTTTACTGTTAGAAATGTATTTGGTCCCATAAGGGACAGCCCCAACAAAAACTTCCTGGTTATTGTCACAGATGGGCAGTCCTATGATGATGTCCGAGGCCCTGCTGCAGCTGCCCATGATGCAGGTAAGATGGTTGTCTTTTGTATTCGGATGAAGGAAGGGGTCCTGTGAATTCTAGGGGTCAGCATTTTGTAGAAAGGATCCTTGCAGTGTGAATTTATATATTCTATGTGCTTTGGAGTCTGAGCGAACTGAAATTCTTCCAAGCTCCACTGAAATCCCATTGGGAGGTTTTGCTATTGTTTTTCGAAACGGGGTTTCTCTGTGTTAACAGCTCTGGCTGTCCCAGAACTCACTTTCTGGACTAGGCTGACAAACTCAGAGCTCCTGCCTCTGCCACCCAAGTGCTGGAATTAAAGGCGTGCGCCACCAACACCCAGCTCAAGAAGGGGAGTTTTTTTTTAATTCACCAGATAGCTTTAAAGACTAGCAATTTAAAAATAACAATATAATTTTTTGAAACATTTGAGTATTTTTCCCATGAAGGTCATGAAAGGGCATTGGATGCCCTGGAACTGGAGTTATTATAGATGTTTGTGAACTATGTGGGTGCTGAAAACTAAACACAGGTCTGGTGCAAGAACAACAAATGCTCTTACCTGCTGAGCCATCTCTCCCTCTCCAAATCTACAATTTTTAATTGTAAAATGATTTGTCACTATAACTTCAAAGACTGAATTAGGACAAAGTTATTTCTAGCCCCCATTCCTCAGACAATGCAATCATCCCATTTATCTGTCATCTGTGTCAGACTCACTTTAATGTGCTTATTAGGACCCACTAGATGTCTGAAAGTGAAAATAGCAGGGAGTCCCTTCTCACCGCCATACGTGTGTCTGCTGCAGGGGCTTCAAAAACTATCAACTTGATTTTCTTTCTCTTCCTAGTTTGTTCAGTGCAGTCTTGAATAGACTGACAATCTCAGTATTTTCATCAAGTTATTAATATGTAATTGCTGATGGCAAAGCTTATGGTTTTGACCAATTATTTTTGACATAATTAAAATGACTGTGGTCTACTTAAAAATTCAGCATAGATTTCACTTAAAAATTTATTAGGCAGTTTCCTCTGCAGTTATGTATTAATGTATGGAATATATAACTGTATGTAAGCTAAACCTATTTTTAACTTATTTGAAATATTTCCACTTTAGGTATCACCATCTTCTCTGTTGGTGTGGCTTGGGCACCTCTGGATGACCTGAAAGATATGGCCTCTAAACCCAAAGAGTCACACGCTTTCTTTACCAGAGAGTTCACAGGATTAGAACCAATTGTTTCTGATGTCATTAGAGGCATTTGTAGAGATTTCTTAGAATCCCAGCAATAAATGATACTCTGACAACTCAAGGAATACGTGCAAGGGGATATAATGTGCAAATTATGTTCTCAATGCCTATGTAACTTTATAGCTTACCAGTGTCAAAAAAAATACGTCAACAGTTGTTTAAAGCAAATGAACGTTCATTTGAAGCTCACAATTTTAGATTGGCCGAGAGTTGATAATCAGGCCCTTAGAAACTCAGGAAAGAAGAGGTATCATGGATTAACATTGGGAGTTCAAATATGCATTCAAGTGGATAGGTAAGCTACACAGCTCAATAAAAGAACCTGGCGCTTACACACAAAGTACTGTGCCCTCTTTAATCATTCTGCATTGACTATGCAAGGAACAGAACAGCTTTTAAACACAGATCAAGTATAAATATTTTGACCCATGTGGATGTTTTCTTAAAACCAGCCAAGAACAGACAGCTGTTATTATGTGCCCTAGACATAACTACACATTATATAGAATCATGTATCAAGCTTCTTTTGTAGTGTTTTCATAACTTAACGGCTGAAATACCACACTGAGTAAAGGTAGGATTGCCTGGTATTTTCCTATTTATATCCTTAATTTTATGTGTATAGACAGGCATGTACTGCAAGGACTAAGAAAATGTTTAAGCAGATAACTTTTTTTTTTTGGGAAAAAAAAATGTGTCAAGTATTGTAACCGGAAAAATATATGGCATAATAGCTTGGCTGTCAGCAATAAAACTGCTAGTGACTAAGTGCCTATTTATTAACACTAGTGTTTTTCCTTTTAAAATTTTATTTAATGTACATTCGTGTTTTGACTGCATGTATGTATGTCTGCATGACAGTGTCAGAAACTCTGGAACTAGAATTCCAGTTTTGAGCTGACATGTGGTGCTGGGAATTGAACCTGGGTCCTCTGGGAGAGCACTCAGTGCTCTTAACCACTGAGACACCTCTCCAGACCCTAGAGTTTTTCTTTATGATAAAAATGCTACACTTGCTAACTTACATGGAATGAGAAGTCTAATTTACTCATGCAATAACCTCTCTTACAATTATATTCTGAATGCCTAATATAGGCATTACTGCAGTCATGACCAGGGAAACCACTAGGGCATGCTTTTGAGTACGGACTTCAAAAGAAATATAACTAGTATCATATTAAAAACTTAGCACATTTGTGAAGCTCATGTCAAGTAGAATCCACTTCATATGGATTAGAGCTCACCAGAGAGAGCCCTCACCACAGGGATATATCACCTCATCTTCTCTCAACCAGGTTCTGTCCTTCTCTTTACCCAACTGTGGATCCGTTTACTACCAACTGAGGTGGAAAAAATACTGATTGTTGACTCGTGATTTACTTGAGTAAATACCAAGCCCATGCAGAAGGCTTATGTGTGAGAAGAGACAGAATTTGAATATCTCAAAATCTACACAAAAATTTGATTAAAAGAAATTTCCTTGTCCCCTCTTACAAAAGGCTGCAAATGATTCATTGTGAACCAGGAGAATCTTACCATAAAAAATATTTAATTTAACCTGACATGAGAATTTCTCTCCTAGAAGTAAATGAAACCCCAGCGTCTCTGTAAGTGAACAATCAAAGGATTAATAATAAGGATATACAATAAAAAGCAATAACTGAGGACAGGCTAGCCTTAACCTCAACATGCTCCTGCCTCATCCTCTCCATACTGAGCTTACAGGCATATACCACACACAGTTTTAAGAATGAAGTTTTTAAGACATACTACAATCCAATTTCAGCAGGCACTTCTGGATGTCAAATATGCTAGCTCATTTTGCGAAGTTTTGCTGCGCTTTGAGATAAAGTCACACACATCACAGGCCAACCTTGAACTGAGGGTCCTGCTGACATTACAGGCGTGAGAACCGCACCGCCAGCGCCTGCTGCTTCACTTTATAACTTATAATGAGTCAATGTTGGTTTTCAGATTTTAAAAGCTTGAAATGAGGAAAGTAAATACAATCATGAGAGATGCAGTGATTAAACATCAAGGAAAAAAACACCCTAATATTAAAATACAATTAAAACTTAAAACATTGAGCCAAATTATTTTTCATAAATCACAAACAGAAACAGACAAAACAAAGACATTATTTTATTTCAACCTTTTAGTCTTTCCTATGTTTACCATCAATGAATATATATACTATTTGTAAAGTCCATAGTACACTGTAAAAGACACAGATGTTTATGCACTTCAATAATGAGTGCATTAGTTAAAAACGGGTAGTTTTTTCACTTTTCAGCTCAGAAAACAGGAACCATTAATGTCTATCTGGCTTAAGTAGTACGTGCGTGTGTGTGTGCGCGCATACCCCTGCTTGCATGCAGACGCCAGAGCGGTCCGTTTTCTCCAGTGCACTCCAGGGTGAGGGTGGGAGTGGGAAGGATGTTCTCTCACTGAACCAGGTCACCATTTAGGGCTAGGCTAGCTTGCCAGTGAGCTCTCAGGATCCTTCTGTCTTTGCTTCAACACTGGGGTTATATTCATGAACAGTCACACCCTATTTTTTCCATAAGTGCTACAGATTTAAACTCAGGTTCTTATACTCACTCACTAAACCACTGCAACAGGAACAATTACTTTTTAAAAATTTGAAGTCTTAGTTTTGTTTTGCTTTTTGAATGACAATTAAGTCATTTGAAATTTCTCAATGTATAATTTTTAGGAATTATAAATAGAATTTTATTTATTTTATTTATGTATTCCCTTTTAAGAAAGGGAATACATGATAGTGTTTCTGCTGTAACCTTACTAGAATATCATTAAGTACAATGACGTATAAAAAGAATAGCATACTCAGCACTTGGGAGGCAGACGCAGGCGGATTTCTGAGTTCGAGGCCAGCCTGGTCTACAGAGTGAGTTCCAGGACAGCCAGGGCTACACAGAGAAACCTTGTCTCGAAAAACCCAAAAAGAAAAAATGAAGGACTCCACTAAAAAAGCACCTTCATTTCCTAGTTTAATTGTGGAGAGTATTGCACTTTATTATTCAACACGAAATAATGTGGCCAAGAGCGACATACAGGTACACAATTTAATATTTATTATATGCATTTTATATACATTATTTTTCAACAGCTCTATGTTTGCTCTGGGGTACAATCTTAAAAATTTGCTGATTCATAGTCTGTAAAACAAAAACCTTACAAAACTCATCAAAACTCGCAAACTGATCAGAAAAGGCTTTTGGAAGACTAGAAAAAATACTTTATTGTCTCAATCATGCATTACACAAAGAAAATCTTCAGTTACACCATAAAAGTAAGCACATCTAAAAAATAAAACAAGGGAGACTAGTCCAAATCCAGCAGACGTCTGTATCCTGATTCAATGTTTTAAATATCTTATTTGTAATGGTAATAAAATATTCTCCAATTTTTTAACTAGTTCATTTTGCTTTGGACTCATGGTAAATCAAGATAGTATCTTGGGGAGAAACATCTTGGTTTGTAATTTAACTATAAAATATTCCATTTTTAGTCTATTTTAGACTGTTCAAAGAGTTCCAAAATAGATATACAGGTTCCTTTAGCACATTAATAAAAGGATATAAAGACCAACAAAAAGTAAAATAAATAATAGGCTATTAGCAAGATGGATAATCCTTGATAAATAAACTTGTAAATACAGTAAGATGTACAAAATATCACATAGTGATAGGATGTCAAGATTAGTTTTGAAAGAGTTCCTTTGGAGTACTAAACTCCACAGCTTTGTTTAATACACTTTATAGTCCTTGGTTCATGAAGACATGTAGACAAAGGTGACTGATTTATCATCTTTATGAAGGACCTAGCTGAGCTGTATTAGGCAAAAGGAGGAAAGAAAGTGGTTATAGGTGGCAGGTTAGTGAGATCTCTGTGTTTTAGGGTTGTATAATGCAGAAAAACATCAATATGATCTTGAGCACTGTTGTGACAGGCTAAATATATAAAAAGACTTATAAAAACTAGAATTTTATCCAAACATTTTGTGCAACTAATGCTAAAATATTTTAAGTTAAATTTTCTTTTCTTTCTTTTTTCTTTTTTTTTTTTTTAAAGCAAAATAAGTTTAAAAGGGAATCTGTGGCATTCAACTGATAAACATAAGATTACTAAGAGATGAAAAAAGCTACTCTTGGAGCTTGCTTCCCCCACAAGAGCACCACATTCCTAACCCTAAGGCAGCACACAGAGTCCAACAAAAAGTCCTTTTTCCCCCTAAGATCAGACTCCACGTTGGCTTAAACACCTTAAAAAACAAAAACAAAAACCGCTCAGTTCATATCCAGTATAGGGCACAGATACTGGAGTCCTTTTTTTTTTTCTGTCCTACAAAGTACAGTTAATTACAGTTAAACTAATAAACCTGCCATTAGGATGTGATTCCCAATTTCTGCCTGCCCCAATAGCTTTCACCAGGCAGATCACATGTAGTGTCACGTTAGGAACCTTCATGGTGGCAGTGATGCAGACCCCCTTTCTGACCATGTAAATCTTTTTTTTCTACAATGCGAGTCTATGTTGGTTCACACAAATACTTTGGCAAGAGCATCAGCTCCTGCACTGGCGATATATGCCTTTGATGGATGGAAAGCAACATCATAAATTGACTCATCCAATTTCTTCCTATGAGCTGTTATTTCTTGTACGCATGTCTTACTGTCCAAATTCCATAATCTAATGGAGCAGTCATGGCCTGTAAAAGAAAAAAAAAATTAAAAAAAGCTTGTTACTAAGGAACAATTCTTTTATAAAGTTAGTAGGTTGTACTGAAGTTCAAACTTACTTCCAGACATCAAATAGATTCCATTGGGATCTACTGCTAAACTTGTAACAGCATCCAAATGAGCTACCATAGAATGGATCATTTTACCTATAAAACATAGCAGAAGATTAATGTTGAGAGGCAAAAGCTAAAATACACTATCAACAAAAAACAATCACCATCACAGTATTTTTGAAAGTATTCACAACATACAAGTTAGTATTTAATTATTTGGGAGCACACAATTCACAGCAACCACTACTACTACTACCGAGACTATCACTGAGAGAGAAAACCTTGTTCCAAGTATATAATCTTTCCCCAATCCCTAGCAACAATTAATGGACCCCTCTTTCTAGAACTGGCCAAGTCTAGATGCTTTACACTAGATTCTGTGTCTGGCTTCTTTCACATATATTTCAAGATGCATCTACCATACTAATAGACTGAAGAAAAATTTTACCATTAGTTATTTTTAAAAGATTTTGCTCCTAAATGAAGCATTCCTCTACAGGTAGGGGCGGGGGAAAGGATGCTCACGGGAGTCAGAAGATAAACAGTAGGTTACATATCTGAGAAAAGTAAAAACTTGGAAGACTCGGGAAATACCTTTTTTTTCTTTTAAATTAAATTTTTAATTGATGTAAATGTGCGGTATGTGTCTCCGTATGTGCCAGGAAGTCATAGAGGTGTTGGCTTCCTGAAGCTAGAACTGCCTGATGTGGGCACTGTTTCCATAAGAACAGTATGTGCTTATTAGCCGCTGAGCCATTTCTCCAGCCCTTAAGTTTTCTAGATGCAGTAAACAACTCCTTTTTAGAGATTTCTCCCATCTGCAAACCTGCCTTCAAGATGTGCAGAGAGCTCCACCCTTACACTGAGGTGGGCCTTTCCCTATTGCAGCTGGTTTTGTTTTTAAATCTATTCTGTAAGCAGCTCTCACCCATTAGGAAACCTCAGTAAGACCTTTCTAGTTCACCAATTAGGATTCAGCTCCCACCCATTCAGACTCCTGTTAGGTAGGAACCCCAGTTAAGACCTTTTAGGTTCACCGAGTAGGATTTAGGCACAATCATTATTTTGGTCTGTCCTGGATTCCTTTCCTGGGTTGAATGTTGTGTACTATTTTACTATAAAATCCACTACACAATAAAGATTCACTCTGTGTGTGTGTGTGTGTGTGTGTGTGTGTGTTTTGCAAGTTTAAATTTAAGGAAATTATCAATAGGATAAAACGGCAGCCTACAGACTGGGAAAAGATCTTCACCAACTTTACATCAGACAAAGGGATAATATTCAAACTATATAAAGAACTCATGAAGTTAGACTCCAACAAACCAAACAACCCAACTGAATAAAACAGAGCTAAACAGAGAATTCCCAACAGAGGACTCTCGAATGGTTGAAAAGCACTTAAAAGGAAATACAAAGAAAACTGATCCCAATATTACATCTTACACCCATCAGAATGGCTAAGATCAAAAACTCACACGACAGAACATGCTGGAGAAGATGTGGAGCAAGGGGAATGCTCCTTCATTGTTGGTGGGAGTACAAACTGATACAACCATTCTGTCAATCAATCTGGTGGTTTCTCAGAAAATTGTGGAAATGGAGTTCTATATCATTCCTGGGCACATACCCAAAAGATGCTCCACTATGTGCATAGCAGAAACTGGAAATAACCTGAGCTATTTCCAATGTCCCTCAACCAAAGAATTGATACAGATGATGTGGTTCATGTACACAATGTAAAATACTATTCAGCTATTAAAAACAAGGGCCAGGAGAATACAAGGAAATATGCAGCTGACAGGGTGGGGTAACATTTCTAGGACGTGCCAGAGACCTGGGGGGAGGCTCCCAGAAGTCATAGGGGTTGACCTTAGACTCCTACACTGGGGCTATGGCTACCTCCTATAAACAGGGAGGACTCCCAGTGGAGGGATAAGGACACCAACAATCCAAAAAACTTTCAAACCAAAATTTGTCCTCTCTACTGTAGCTGCTTGGCTTCTCATGCTATTTAGGTTCCCCCAAAACCTGTTAAAAGTTCTTGAGCCCCTTAGAAAGGCTCCAAGTTTGATTCCCAACACCCCTGAAGCTCACAACCATCTGTAAGTCTAGTTCCAAGGCTTCCCTCTTCTGACATTTGCAGACACCACGTACCTATGTAGTGTACATGCATATATGCAGTCAAAACATACACATAAGATTAATCTTTTTCCATTTATTTATTAACTTTGCATACTGATTACTGTCCCTCTCCCCTATCCCTTTCTGCTTTCCATGTGTAAGAATGATGGACTCTGACCCCAGTTGGTTCTGATTGGTAAATAAAGTTGCCAGAGGGCAATGACTGGGCAGAGACAGAGGCAGGACTTTAAGAATTCCTGGGCAAGGTTCTGAGGAGGAAGGAGAGTTCTGCCATGCCTGGAGAAGTAAAATCAAGACGCCACTCCTGAGAGATGCAGGACAGAGAACATAGCCATCATGTAGGTGCCTGGGAACGTAGCACATCTAGGTCTGGGGCAGCCAAGACGCAGGTTTTAGTAAGTAATAACCTGGGAATATCGCAGGGCAGATTAGACATGTGGAGGTTAAAAAGTGGCCCAGCCATTGAGCTGTTTAAGACATATACAAATATAAACGCTGAGTGAATGTGTCTTTCAACTGGGAACCCAGAACACTGGGGGGGGGGGGGGGGGCATCGAGAAGTACTGTCTCCACCACAGGGATGGAACTGGGCAGCCTTAATTGGATACAGCTACAGTCTACAAGAAATACAGGGACAGGGGATGGAGCAGAGATTGAGGGAATGGTCAACTAATAACCAGCCCAACTTGAGACCCATCCCATGGGGGCAAGCACTAATCCCTGACAGACAGTATTAATGCATGCAGTACTATGCTTGCAGATAGGAGCCTAGCAAAATTGTCCTCTGAGAGGCTCCAACCAGCAGCTGACCAAAACAGACACAGAGACCCACAGCCAAACATTGGATGGAGCTCAGGGACATTTATGGAAAAGCTGGGAGAAGGATTAAGGACCCAGAAGTGGACAGGAACAGCACAAGAAGTCCAACAGAATCACCAACTAAAAGGCATTTATACACACGGGCAGGACCTAGATCCCCTGAACAAATGTAACAGATGTGCAGCTTCGTCTTCATGTGGGTCCCCAACAACTAGAGTAGGGGCTGTCCCTAAAGTTGTTGCCTATTTGTGAAATCCATTCTCCTAACTGCCTTGTGTGGCCTTAGTGGAAGAGGGTGTGCCTAGACCAGCAGAAACTTGATGTGTCAGGGTGGGTGGATACTCAAGGGGGGCCTCCACCCTCTCAGAGGGGAAGAGAAAGCAGAAAGGGATAGGGGAGAGGGACAGTAATCAGTATGCAAAGTTAATAAATAAATGGAAAAAGATTAATCTTATGTATATGTTTTGACTGCATATATGCATGTACACCACATAGGTACGTGGTGTCTGCAAATGTCAGAAGAGGGAAGCCTTGGAACTAGACTTACAGATGGTTGTGAGCTTCAGGGGTGTTGGGAATCAAACTTGGAGCCTTTCTAAGAGGCTGAAGAACTTTTAGCCTCTGTGGCAACTCACCAAGTTGAAATTTAAAACAAGCTGTGAGTATAGTGCAGTACGAAGTCTTTGGGGGAAAGATTATCCTGCACTGGCAACATATAATTTGATGAAGGAAAAGCAACACCATAAATTGATTCATTCTGCGGTCATCAAGATCCAAGTTTAAACTCTAGGCTCCCTGCTTCTTAATCTCCCCCTGTCTCTGTGTGGTGTGTGTGTGTGTGTGCGCGCGCGCACGTGAGAGAGAGAGAGAGAGAGAGAGAGAGAGAGAGAGAGAGAGAGAGAGAGAGAGAGAACGAGAACACACATTGATAGTGTGGATACATGGGCATAAGCACAAACAAAGAAGCCAAAGCAAGATGTCGCATATCTTCCTATGCATCACTCTCTTTACTTACTGCCTTGACAGTGAGCCATATGCTTCTCCTTTGGGCTAAGTTGGCTAATCAACAAGCTTTCAGAACCTGTTTGTCTCTGTCCCCCAGTACTAGGATTACAGGCACATGTAGTCATGCTAAGTTTTTTATATGGATGCTAGAAATTTGAACTCAGATCCTCAAGATTGCAGAGTAAAAGCTATTACACACAGAGCCATCTCCCATAGACTACTGCCCAATATCTTAATTAAGTCTTTTCCATATTATGTACACAGTCACTTGAAAGTGTGAGTAATCCACCAGATAGACCATGAATTAGAGGGATACAATGCTGGATCAAGTGAGATGCTGGTCTTCTAATGGTGATCATAACATTTCAGACTTCTTCTAGTAACTATTTTCATTAATACATACTTGCAGTTTCTCTCATTTAACCAACTTTTTTGTGGTTCCATTCTTTTAGTAACACCCTCTTCCATTAAGATGAACAGATTCCTAGCTAAAACGTAGTTCAGTAATTCACCACATTGACTATAATGTGCTAAGCACTGGGTTCATTTGCCAACATCTGCTCTCTCCCCAACAAAATAAAAGATGACATATTGGG
Organism: Mus pahari; assembly: GCF_900095145.1. Taxonomy (NCBI): domain Eukaryota; kingdom Metazoa; phylum Chordata; class Mammalia; order Rodentia; family Muridae; genus Mus; species Mus pahari. The sequence continues at coordinate 48,675,777 of NC_034596.1, forward strand.
GCTGGAGAGTTGGCTCAGTGGTCTTCCCGAGTTCAATCCTCTGCAACCACATGGTGGCTCACAACCATCTGTAATGGAATCCCATGCCCCTCTTCTGGTGTGTCTGAATACAACTACAGTGTACTCAAATACATTAAATAAATAATATTTTAAAACAATAACACGCTATGTCTTTTATAATAAATCTAGAGTTGTTACAATTATAAACAAGCCAGAGTAAGTGCTGGATCGGAGACCAAGAACACTTCCTGCTCTTGTGGATGACAACCAAGGTTTGTTTTCCAGTACCAACAGGCCAGTTGACCTCCACAGCCAAAATACCATACACATAAAATAAACTTAAAGTGTAACTGAATTGACATATGTAAATAAAATAGAACAATGTTTCACAAAGAATAAACAATAAAAAAACAGTCTGAGAAACCTTTGTTTTGCTCTGTTTACCCAAAACCAATGGTATCAAGAATATGGCAGATACTCAGACTAGAGATGGCTCAGTGTTATTAAGGGCACTTATTTTTTGTAAAGGACCCAGGTTTGGTTCTCAGCACCTACATGATGGTTGAGAACCATTCATAACACCAGTTACAAGGAATCCAGTGGCTTCTGACGTCTCTGGTCACCAAATATACACGATATACACATATGTGCTAAGCAAACACTCATACATATAAAATAACACTTTTTGGTTTGTTTGTTTGCTTTTCAAGACAGAATGTCTTTGTGGAGTCCTGACTGTGCTGGAACTCATTCTGTAAATAACGTAGATCTTTCAACCTCAGACATCTATCTGCCCCTACCTCCCAAGTGCTAGGATTAAAGGTGTGTGCCACCATTGCCCAGAATAAAATATTTTAAAAGGAAAGAAAATGTGGGCTAGAGAGATGGCTCAGCGGTTAAAAGCACTGACTGCTCTTCCAGTGGTCCTGAGTTCAATTCCCAGCAATCACATGGTGGCTCACAACCATCTGTAATGGGATCTAATGCCCTCTTCTGGTGTGTCTGAATATAGTAACTGTGTACTCACATAGGTAAAATAAGTAAGTCTTTAAAAATAAAAGAGAAAAAAAATAAAAAGAAAAAAATACGGCAGATAAATGTTGCTGCACAAACAAGTTCCCAATCAATTTAGGCTCCTCCCTCCTCTAGTCTCTCCCTCGGTTCTCACTCATACAATGCCCTCTCCTAGAATCATACAGGCACAACATAGGGAACTCGAAATACTGTCTTTACCAACATTTTATTATTTTTGCAGTACTGATGACTGGGCCTAGGGCCTACACACGCCACTCTAGTTCTTTGACACACTAAGCTATCCTTCCAACACTTTTTTCTTTTATTACTTTGAGTTAAGGTATCATTTGCTTGACACAAGCTAGAGTCATCAGAGAGAGGGCCTCAGTTGAAGACGTGCCTCCATGGGATCCAGCTATAGGGCATTTTCTCCATTAGTGATCAATGGGAGAGGGCCCAGCCCATTGTGGGTGGTACCTGGGCTGCTGGTCCTGTGTTCTATAAGAAGGCAGGCTGAGCAAACCAGGGAAAGCAAGCCAGTAAGCAGCACCCTCCACGGCCTCTGCATCAGCTCCTGCCTTTAGGTTCCAGCTCTGCTTGAGTTCCTGTACTGACTTCCTCCAATGAAGATGAATTGTGATCTGGAAATGTAAGCCAAATAAACCTTTTCCTTCCCAACTTCCTTTTGGGTCATGGTGTTTTGTCACAGAATGTAAACCCTAAATAAGATACCAGGTAATTAATTGTTAGCATCCAAAGTAAATTGACCTATTAAAAATTAAATAATTTTTTTTTTTTGGAGACACTCTTACTTCATGGCCTCAGGCTGATAGGGGTCCCCCCTTTGGTTTTTTGAGGCATAATTTCTCAGGTTAGCCCAGGCTATCCTGGGAATCTCTCTGTAGACCAGGCTAGTCTTGAACTCATAGAGATCTGCCTGCTTCCAAAGTACTGGGATTAAAGGTGTGTGCCACCACAGACCAGCTTACAAAAATTATAAATAAAAACAGTAACACACATGACTGAAGTTCAACTCCTAGCACCTGCATTAGGTGTCTCAAAACTACCTTCAGCACCAGCTCCAAGGGTTCTGACATCCTCTTCTGGCATCCACACGTACACACACACACACACACACACACACACACACAAGTACAAATAAAATAAAACCTAAAAAATAAAACAACCAAAACAAAATATCCAGAACTTACTTTTTCTTAAAGTAAAAGCTTAACACTCTATGTAGGAGGACTTACTTTATGCATACATATAGTGCTCTCAGACAACAATAAGCTCCGAGGAAAGCAACATCTTCCCATGAAGATATCAAGTATAATATAAAGTTCTAAATATATTTTTACAGTTAAAATTATTTATTCAGGCCGGGCATGGTGGCGCACGCCTTTAATCCCAGCACTCAGGAGGCAAGAGGCAGGCGGATTTCTGAGTTCGAGGCCAGCCTGGTCTACAGAGTGAGTCCCAGGACAGCCAAGGCTATACAGAGAAACCCTGTCTCAAAAACCAAAGCAAACAAACAAACAAACAAAAAATTATTTATTCAAACATGGGGGGAGGGTGTAACAAGGTCTCACTTTATGTTCTGGAATGATCTTTCTGCCTCAGCCTCCTATGTGCTGGGATTAAAAGGCTGCACCACAACGCTTGCTCATTATTTATTGAAGCTATTTATAGTATTTTTCAGATTTTTCTTTTCTTTTTTTGTATTTAGAGAGAGGTTTTCTCTGTGTCAGGCTGTGCTAGCTATGATCTGTAGACCAGGCTGGCCTCAAATTCAGAGACCTACCTGCCTCTGCCTCTTGAGTGCTAGCATTATAGGAGGCCTGCTCCACCATACCTGACCATGTTTCAGACTTTTAAAACAATTCCACCACAAATATACTATAAATTTTATAAAATGTTATTCTAGTTAATAAGAAATACCAGTTATGGGAACAGGCTATGTGACAATATTTAAATGAATAACCAACTGTCTCTGAAAACACAGTATGTGAAGATATTTTAACTGTTTAATGTAGCACTGTAACTAGATGTGCAAGTGGTCTTGGAAGGTTAATTTTCAAGAACTGTTTTATGTGTGAGGCCTATTGTACAAACAAGATTTTAGACTTGTAAACAGAAAGAATAAATTGGTAGAATTTAGAAACAATTTGTTGTTTGGTTGGTTTTAAGACTGGGCCTCATGTATTTCACACTGGCTGTGAATTGGCTATCTACTCAAGAATTATTTTAAATTTTAATAAAAATTTTTGAAATGTGTACACATAATGCCTACTTTTGCACACCATGTGCATACAAGAGACCACAGAAGTCAGAGAAGATACCCAATTCTCTACAACTCAAGTTCTAGACAGCTATGACCACCATGTAGACGGTGGGACTAGAACTCAGGTTCTCTGCAGGAGCACTAAGAACACTTGAACACTGAGCCATCTCTCCAGCCTCTGATCCTCCTACCTCCAACTCCTCCTCAAGAGTGATTGAATGACAAGGATGAACCATTAGGTTCAGTTTTTGTCATGCTGAGGACTGAATCCAGGGGTCTGTGCATGTTAAACTGACACCCACCCACCAAGCTACATCCTCAAACCTGGACTTTATTTTTTTAGGGTGTAAAATCTTATCAACTCACTTACTGATTTCTTCCATCCCCCCCCAAAAAAAGAAGAGGAAGAAGAAAGGAGGAGGAGGAGGAGGAGGAAGAGAGAGAGAGAGAGAGAGAGAGAGAGACAGACAGACAGACAGACACACACACACACACAGGCAGGCAGGCAGGCAGGCAGGCTCCAGAGACTCAGTCTGCTCACCTCCTGGGGTTTTCTGAATTAGGCCCACATAGGCTGGTGTATGTGAATGCTTAGTTACCAGACCCGATCAATCCCCTCCCTCCCTCCCTCCTAGTTAGCCGCCTTGGTCATGGCATCTCTGCACAGTAACAGTACTAACACACCCCCTTTTAAAAAACATCTCTTTAAGAAAGTTTCTCAAAGTAGAAAAGTAGGCCGCTTTGTCAGACTTCCTGAAAGACTTTCTGGGGGGTAGAGGTGGGGCGATGCCTGCAAAGGGGAGTGGGTGTCAGAAGAATCGGCTCCCCTGAAACTGAAGTTCCATGTCACATGCTGTTGTGAACAGACCTATGGATAGGCAATGGGAACTGGACTTGACTCTGCATAAGGGCAGGACCAGCTTTAGCTACTGAATCTTCTCTTCAGCACCCAAAAAACAGTATCTTATGTAATATTTTACACGATAACAGGAAAAGCAATCCTTACAAATAAATACACTGGACCAGTGCAATGGTTCAGCAGGTACGGAATTTGATACACAAGCCTGATGGCCTGAATTTGATGCATACATCCTATATAAATGAAAGCCAGAACACAAAGTCCTTCTATGACTTCCATATTGACACCCACGCTTCCAATTACATAGATCATACACACAATAAATTTCTAGAAGTTAAAAACTGAAACACCAATGCACATGAAACAGAAGTTAAAAACTGTTTATACGGGCTGGTGAGATGGCTCAGTGGGTAAGAGCACCCTACTGCTCTTCCGAAGGTCCGGAGTTCAAATCCCAGCAACCACATGGTGGCTCATAACCATCCGTAACAAGATCTGACTCCCTCTTCTGGAGAGTCTGAAGACAGCTACAGTGTACTTACATATAATAAATAAATAAATCTTAAAAAAAAAACAAAAAACTGTTTATACATCTATGATTCAACTATCATCTATTCAACAAACATATCTACTATACCAGCATTTGATCCACTGAGAAAGTTTTTAAGAACATACTTGAAATGCCAGTGAGTGATATATTTTGGTGTATTAAAACATAACGTGGCAGGCTGAAGAGATGGCTCTGTGGGTAAGAGCACTGACTGCTCTTCCGGAGGTCCTGAGTTCAGATCCCAGCAACCACATGGTGGCTCACAATCATCCGTAATGAGATCTGATGCTCTCTTCTGGAGTGTCTGAAGACAGCTACAGTGTACTTACATATAATAATAATAAATAAATAAATCTTTAAAAAAAATATGAAAAGTATTCAAATGAAAGAATGTATCCAATGAAAATGGTATAAGTTAGGCAAAGAATTGTATATAGTCAAAAATGAAACTTGGGACATTTAAGAGTGCTATATTAAGTAAGGTAAAACAGAGTTACAGTAGCTTAGCAGAGGAATGCAGATCTGTGGTGGGGTAATTAAGCACTTCATGAATTCCCAGCACCTTAGTAAAAGTTTAACTTGATTATTTTATAAACCAAAAGACAACATGCTTTATATAAAAGAAAAGTACTTTCAATAATCTCAAATCAACGGTCTTACCTGTTTTATTGTCAAAAAATTTGATGTGTCTATCTTCATGAGCAGTTATTGTAACAGGAAGTGTAGGGTGACTTACTACTCTGTTAATGTGATTACTAGATTGTAAACCTGAAAAATAAAGGAACACGGTACTTTAAAATACAAACTACCGGGTTAAAGCTATATTAATAACAGCTTAGCAGTCTGGCCTATGTCAGGACCTGGGCTGGATCTTTAGCACAAAACTGATCTACAATTCAAACCTTCAAGCAGAAAGTGGGTAACAATTCTTTACTCTTATTCACTCTGAATCCCTGTTCAGAATCCTCAGATATTAAATTTAAGAACCCATTTATCTTATCCAGTCCGGGAGAAGGAGGACAAGGCTGAAAGGACACCACCGGGAAGGACAGTCACTATAACTTGGGTTGAGTTTATAATTGTAGTGCTTGGTAGGATAAGACAAGAATGAGTTCAAGGACAAAACAACCCTGAGATCTGACCAGAGAAACATGTAAGCATTTCAAATCACTAAGAAACAATTCATATTTTAAAAAGCAGTAAACTTAATCCAGTGAACCTGTGCTATAATCTCAAAAGAAAAATATTTCAAGTACTATAATAAAATGCAGTGACTATGAACACAGGTCCACAGGGGAATATAAGTAGGTAGAGACTACAGTTGAGCTGCTGGAGGTGGCAACATTGACAGCTGTGTGAGACTCACAGGATGTAAAGATGAGGATTCTGTGAGAACCAAGAAAAATCTGAGTTTGAACCACAAGTCTTTTAAATTAAAAACAACAACTCATGTTTCCTAAGTCTGTTTATTAAACACACACACACACACACACACACACACACACACACACACACACACACACACACACACACCACAAGACCAAACAGTTAACATTCCTGAAGCCAGAAAGACCAGAAGGGTGAGGCTGATAGGTTAGCAACTAGAATGTTGCCACTCCTATTAACACCAACCAGTTTCTTAGGAAGTGGATGAACACAGACCTGAGTTACAAAGTGAGCCAGATGGGCTTACATTGTTTTGCCATCCTGAGAAAGCAACAAAGCTACCAGAACCAAACTTAGGAGCCAACCGGAGTAATAAGCTCCCACTGGCTAAACTGACATCATCTAAAACAACGTGCTGAAGGGAACACCTACAATGAACTGAAAACAAATACATTTTTATATATGAGATATTTTAAAATTAAAAGTATTTTGGGAATTGACAAAGAAAATTTCTGGGTATTTTAGTTAACAAACAGGGAAGGAACAAGAAAAGCCAATTTTCCACAATTAATGAAATGAACCCAGACAGATAAATCACAAAAAGATAAACAACAGATTGTGTGTATGTGTGTGAGAGAGAGAGAGAGAGAGAGAGAGAGAGAGAGAGAGAGAGAGAGAGAGAGAGAGAGAGAAGGAACCCTGTAAAAATACCACCATAGGAATGCAATCAGCAAAACCTCCAATGGAAACCGGATAAACTCCCAAACCTCGTCAACTTAAACTACAACTTGTAGGTAAATAGACTTATACTTAACCAAAACTCTAGACTTCTATGGATTCTTTAAAGAAACACATATCATGTGCAACAATTGGAATGCTGTTTGTAGATAACTACTGAAAATAGGTAATGACTCTATTAGGTTCCTATCATTTTTTTTTTTTTTCTTTTTGGAAACAGGGTTTCTCTATATAGGCCTGGCTGTCCTAGAACGAGATATATATATATATCTGGTTGACCTCAAACTCACAAAGACCTGCCGGCTTCTGCCACCCAAGTGGTGGGACTAAAGGTAGTCACCATGCTTGGCTCACATATATTTCCAGATCAAAATATTTCCTTTGCTTTCATTTTCAAGTTACATTTTTGTTTCTATATACCTACTCTTTGAGGAAACAGTAGAAATGATGTACAATGAGTATAACAAATTGTTTTCTAACCTCAATTCATAGTCAGCATGAAAATTAGCTAAAATACCATCCTCCTTCATGTAATAATAATCTTGTAAAAGAAATTTCAAAGAAATTCAAGAAAACTTACCAGAATCTACCTGTGAGGAAAGCATCACTAATGACTGTGATGTTTCTAAATCATAAATTACCGCACAACCAGTGTTGAAAGACGTAACCATATGGGCTGGATCACAGCCTATAAAGTCAACTGATGTAGGTATTCCATGTTCTGTAAGGGGCCCAAAACAGATTCAGATATATTTACCTGTATACATAAATTCTCATTTCCCTCCCTCTCTCCCTCCCTCCCTCCCTCATAATAATGAAAAAGAAAGCAATGTGTTAGGGTAGGGTGGTAAGAAACCTGTCTCAGGTACTTAAAAAGTATGGAGTAATATGTATTCTGTGATGCATTTTCTTTTAAGATAAAGAAAAGAAACTGGTTCATTTCTTAATGAAAACCAACCAACCAACCAAAACCAAAACAGACAGACAAACAAAAATGCCCCTAAAACATTCCCACCTCCTAACCTGGCATTCCCCTATATCATTCTCTGGAGAGACTCTTGTCATATATGTAAGCTTTACAAGTCAAATTCTGGATCTATAACCACGAAGCCTGGGACTGGCATGGTAATAGGTGACTTTAACCCCAGCACTAGGGGGTCAGAGACAGGAGTGTCTCAGTGAGTTTCTGTACCCCAGTCTATAAAGATCCAGGTCAGGCAGGCCACGCAGTAAGACACAGGTAGGCAGGCAGACATGTTGGGGTTTTTAAAGCAGGTATATTTGAGAGTATGATCCCATCAGTTCTCAAGAGTAGCTGATCCTGTAAGTAGTATCATTTGTCCACCTTACTGTTTGATGCAAATAAGTTTATGTTACAAATAGGACATATTCTGGAAAATGCCAAAAAAAAAAATTGCACTACGCTGTACACATCTGCAAGGTACTTCCAGTAAAACAGGATTAAGTAAAAAGATCATGGTGAGTTTTATAAAATTCTTTAAATATTTCTCTTTGAATTAATAAAGAAATAATTACTTTGTCCTTTTCATTTTTCAGTTTTTAAAAGAAATCTTGGGACAGCAAGATGGCTCAACAGGTTCAGGAGGCCCTTTCAATCAAGCCTGACCATGTGAGTTCCACCCCTATGAGCCACACGGTGGAGAAACAGGTTCTTGACAGCTGTTTGCTAATCTTCCTCCACCTGTACGCTAGGGCGGCCCTATATGGGTGGGTGTGCACACACACACACACACCACACACATGTATTTTTAAAATACATACAAACTATGTACATTAACTAGAGACTCTGGGCACAGCAGTTAAGACTGCTTGCTTGCTACTTGGACTTTGCTCCCAGCACTTGTCAGGTAGCTCACAACTGTCTGTATGGAACTCTAGCTACAGGGGATCCTACAGCTCTGTCTAGACTCTCTGGGCACCTGCAATCGTGTGACATACACAAGAAATGTAAGTGACAAATCTTAAACAAAAACAAAACACACTGCTCCCGATAGGAGCAAATTTAGCTTACCCTTGTCTCCATTGTAAGTGCAAATACATGGCAGTTTTTCTTGTGGATTCCATAACCTAATAGTGCCATCTGCCGAACAAGAGAGTAATTGATTTTTTATGCCACTATAGGCAAGACCCCAGACTGCATCTGTATGAGCAACTAAAGTGCCAGCTAGAACGTTTGACTCTGTGAAGAAAAAAAAAATAAAACATTAATTGGAAGAAGTCTGACAAATAACATGTTACTTAACATATAATTAAATATAAAAATATACATAAAGCCAGGCATAGTAGCATATGACTTTTATCCCAGCACCTGGGAAGCAGATCTCTGTGTTTTTTAGGCCAGCCTGGTCTACATAGAGAACCCAAGGCCAACCAAAACAAAAAACAAAACAAAATATAAAAACCCCAAGAAGACAAACCAAAGCACAGATAGTGAATATTTCTAAATATGGAATTATGAATGATTGTTATCATTTATTCCAACAATATTATTACATTTTCACAATTCTATAAATTGTAAAATAAATCAGACATATGGACATAATTTACATAACTATACTACACACTTAAAGGGCATAATGGTAAGGAAATGCAATTCTCACTGTGCTTAATTCCACTATACTTTAATTTTTATTTAGTTAAATTAATTTATATACTAACTTATTTATTTATTTTGGTTTTCGAAACACGGTTTCTCTGTGTAGTACTGGCTATCCTGGAACTCACTCTGTAGACCAGACTGTCCTTGAACTAAAGAGATCCACCTGCCTCTGCTTCCTGAGTGTTAGGATTAAAGGTGCCCCAACATGTCTAGCAACTTTCAGGATACTTTATTATTACCTGCTAGTCACTCTCCTTCCAACCATTCTTTACTTTTCTAAAGTCCTAGGTAACCACAAATCCAGTGGATTAGTGAAAATATGCTATTTTCTGAACATGAACAGAATCACACAGAATGGAATTTGTGCCTAGTTCAAGGTCATCCACTTTGTGCCACATATCAGTACTTCTTTTTATTGCCCAGTAACATTTGGTGTTTTAAAATCTTAGTTAGTTTGAGGCCAGCCTGGTCTACAGAGTGAGCTCCAGAACAGCCAGAGCTACACAGAGAAACCCTGTCTCCAAAAATAAACGCACACAATTTTATGGTATCAATCATATCAATAAAACCACTCCTTTTTAAACACAAAGCAGGAGTCTCACCTATTATTTCATCAATTCAATACCATTTATCAATAAAATAATATATATATTATACTACGCCCCCAATACACATTAAACCCATTCCTTTCAAAAAATTATTGTATCTATATGAGTGTTTTGCCTACATATATGTATGTATACCACATATGGGTCCTGTGCCCATGGAGGTCATAAGCGGGCATCGGGTCACCTAGAACACAGGTTATGAACAGCTGTGATCCATTAAGAGGGTGCTGAACACTGGACCTAGGTCTTTTGCAGGAACAAGTGCTTTTAATAGCTCAGCCATCTCTACAACCCTTACCCTACTTCTTACCCGCTCGACCGCTCTTAATTAATCTTGGTGATGTCACCTCTCGTTTCCTGGGTAACTCCTATTTTATTCCTGCCACTGCAGCTGCTATCAATCCCTTTTGGCCCCTGTGGCCCTAGAACTTTTTATAACTTGATTCCTTTACCCTTTAGCTTATAGCTTGAAAAATCATTATTTAATACAGACCATCCCTGAGTTCTCATGTAAAAAAGGTCATAAGTGATTATTCTTGTAGCGAGTACTATACTTTAATATTACTTAGCAAAAAAGAAAAAAGAATTAAGCATAACTCCTCCCTTAAGACCTCGCTTATTTCACATTCATCTTACTTCTTTGAACAAAGTCTTCACTATTACTCCTTACATTATGGCAATGTGAGCACGTTAACCAAACAATGAGAACTCATAAATTTTTATTGTTGTTTTAAAAATCATGAACAATGCCAACATAGTGTAGTTGAACACGCAGTTTTTTTTTTTAAGTTTTAATCAAGAACAAGTATATCAAAGTACCATTTATAAAAGTCAAAGTCTTATTTTGCTTTTCATTTTGAAATTAACGAAATATTTTTGTCCTCCATGAAGTAATGAGTTACCCCCCTCCCCCGGTTATCCCTACTGTTTCTGTTGTCTTTTATTTAATATCTAAGTATCAATCATATCGTCTCTTGAGTTTAAAAATGGTTTACTTCACTGGGCAGTGGTGGCACACGCCTTTAATCCTAGCACTCAGGATACAGAGGCAGGCGGATTTCTGAGTTCGAGGCCATCCTGGTCTACAGAGTGAATTCCAGGACTGTAGAGCTATACAGAGAAACTCTGTCTTGAAAAAAACAAAAACAAATAAAACAAAACAAAACAGGTTTACTTCAATTAATTTTCCCCTCTTTTTAAAGTGAGATTAACATTTTAGAAATATGTTTTAGACAAAAGACAAAATACCAATTCATGCACTAAAATACTCCTGGCATGACATTTCTCTTTTAAATAATGAAACTTTCTAGCAAGTAGAAGAACTAAATGAACAAATTAATATATGTTTGAGCAACTTTGTAATAACATTTGAACTACAGAATTTTTTCAGTTCTATTAACTAAAAAGACCCATTGTACCCATTTACTTACCATATGTATCATAGGGATCCACATTAGGACTAGGCATATTCCACCACTGAATAGTTGCATCAATACCACCACTAAAACACTGTTCTCCATTAGAACTAATAGCTAATGATAGGACAGGGCCACTATTATAGAAAAAGAGGATAATTAGTTACAAATTCTAAGAAGAAACTCAAAGCCCCCTCTCCCTCAATCCATTCACTAATGTAGTATCTAAAAGCAATTTTAGGTAAAAATGTACAACTGAAAAGTACTATTAGATTATATTCAAATATAATTAATCAAATGAGGTATTATTCAACTAATGGTATCTTCTCTAACATCAAATGTTAAGAAAATTAGGTTTGAAGACAGACTGCTAACTATAAACAACTACTGTTGCTCATTAAATACTAATCCAAGAAAACTTACATGTGGGCCCTGAATGTGTAGATAGGTTCTACATCTAAAGAGGCACTCCTAAAAGAGAGAAAAGGGATAGGGAAAAAAGAACATATTAAATCACCATAAATCACCAGTTGCTATTACAGATGTACTAAAGATAGTAAAGATAGTAAAAAAGAATGTTCATATGAACAAAACTAGAAGAAAAAGTTAGTACGAAAATACTTGCTTTTTGGCAGGAACTGTCTTTTGCAGGTTCCAAAGTTTCAGGGTGTGGTCCTCAGAGGCAGTAACGAGCACAGGCTCTACAGGATGAAAAGCTAATGCTCTCACTCCATCAAAATGACTACGTAGTGTGTATTTGGGGTTCCAAGTCTTTCGAAAGGCATCTTTATTGGCAGGCAACTAAAACGAAAAATTGCACTATTTACAGGTAAAAGTAATAAGCTCAAAGGCATGTGGACTTTTTCTGTTTTCTTTTTTGGTGTGTTTAAAAACACATATTTACAGCTGTTTCACTAAATACCCAGGGCTTTTAAATGTGCCTTAAAAACTTCAGGGCAAGTCTGTTTCTTTATGTAAGAATTCAGAAAAGTAATTTTGTTAGACTTTCAAATACCTAGATCAACTGAAAAGTACCTTAATGTTTTCATCTAAATTATCAAGCTAAATCCAAAGCTCCTATCAAATGTTATGGAAGAACAGAAAATTGCCACTGCCATAATAATTTACATGAAAGCAAAATAAAAATATAAAAATTACCAAATTTTTCAAGGGTACAGTAAACACAATAGTTTCCATTTACGAAATTGGCCAGCAAGTACAAAATTTCAAGGCAGAAAGTTAAAGGGATTTTTGAAACAATAAACTAAAAATAAAAACCCTTTAGGAGTATTTTCCTACTTTTTTATGCTTGTTTGTTTCCTTCTAAGATGGAGTCTTCTGTCACCCATGCTAGCCTTGAACTCACTATGTAGTTATCCTGAACTTACAGTCTTCCTGATTCCAAATGCTAGGATTTCAGGCACTGGTTACTCTGCCCAGTTTATGTGGTGCTGGGGATCAAACCCAGGAATTTGGGCATGCTAGGTCAGCACTATTCCTAATTCTTTTTTTTTAGATTTATTTATTTATTATATGTAAGTACACTGTAGCTGTCTTCAGACACTCCAGAAGAGGGCGTCAGATCTTGTTACGGATGGCTATGAGCCACCATGAAGTTGCTGGGATTTGAACTCCGGACCTTCAGAAGAGCAGTCGGGTGCTCTTACCCACTGAGCCATCTCACCAGCCCCCTAATTCTTGATATTAATAAAGGTTACTCTTTTTACCTTCATTTCTACATCAGAAAAGATAAGCTGTAAAACCAGTTCTAAAGCAGTTAAATGTTTACTACAATTTAGCTGAAAATATGCTCTAAAAATAAAGCTCACCAAGGTATGTATCTTTAAAAAAGCATCCTAACTTAAGCATAAAAATTTTTAAATGTTTAAAAAACAAATTTGCTGAAAAACTAAAGTGAATGTAAAAAAATATAAACAAATACTGTTAGCTTTCAATTGAGTGTTTATGCTTAGAAAATATTTAATTAACATTAGTCTACTATTAATCCAGTTCTTCCCATCTTCTTTTTCTAGCCCTCAACTGAAGTTAAACATTCAGGAAATGATAAAATCTAACTTTGTGGTGATTGACAAGATAAAAAGCTCAAAACCAGAACCATGGCTTTAAAGACTAACCCCGATAACAAACCCCTGATTTCTACAGCCATTTATTTTGTTAATACCAAAATATGGCTTCAGCTGAGTTAATAAGAGTGAACGACTCGAGATGTATTTTCTCAACCAATATTTTGAAGTAATAACTTCTACCTAATCCACCAAAATTCCTAAGATTTAAACATCACAAAAAAATTACAGCAAAACTGCATGTTGTTGCAAATCAACACAACGACACACTTTCTTTCCCATGCACCTTGACATTAATTCTCTTTTACAAATGATTCCAAAGAATAAGGAGCCTTCTATTAAATCATTAAAATATTAAAAATAAAACTGCACTTACATCATAACTATAGTCTGCATCATTTGTTACCGTCAAGTCTGCAAGGTCTCCAAGGCCCAGTACACTTAACAAAACATCATCAGAACCCATAATAAATGACTTGCCTCCTCCAGATGGAAACGTTATTGGTTCAGCTATAAAGAACAAAACCGCTTCTTAAATGCTGAAAAATCATACAGTACAATACAATATTGTGGGGAATTTAAGCACGAAACAGTTACAAAATTCAGTAATATTATGAATTCTACTTCCCACTTCCACATACAAAAAGCCCTATTACTGAGTAGAAATAAACAAATGTATTCCAACTACAATGTAGTAGTTATCATCAACAAGTTGAATATAAATTGTATATATTATCCTAGAGTGGAGGCTGAACACAAAAATTTTGTCTATTTAGAATCCCTTACAACTTCAGTAAACTGTAACTGGACAGTTTTGATTAAATAATCAGATTTCAGTCACTTTAGGGGAACAAAGTCTACCAACCTCGAATTAGCACATAAGGCATTTTTTAAGTCAATAAATGACTGCTAAGTCCTTTTAGTTTCTGGGGAAGTAAAAGAACATTCAGGTATGACAGTTTCCAGACGCTGTGACACACCACCTATCAGTGCCAGCTACAGTCTAGGAAATGATGACTCTACTACTAAGTGTCCTAAAGGGAACACCTTCCAACTGTAAAACTTTCACTATGGCTTCATTTTAATGCCCTCTTTTATTTATTATGATGTTGCTAATGTAAAAAACAACTAATTCACATTAAGTATAAAACTTTTAAGGTTTGGGTCAGAATGAAAGGAAAACTTTACTTAGCCATCTCATCTCTGTCTTGTACATGATTACACTTTCTATATTGATACCTCAGTTTGAATTCAACTGCTATCACTGGAATAACTCACTATAAACAAGATAGTTTAAAGTGTAAGCAACAATTCTCAATATAATTTTAAGTATGTGCATTGAAAATACAAACATTAAGATGCCAAGAAAGAAAATTACAAAATGAGTCAACCTAAATATTTAAAATTCATGAACTTTAAAAAATATTATTCAAAAACTCATGCTAGTGAATTCTGAAAAATTCCTATAAAATGGCATCTATTTAATAACTATAGGAAACAGGTATAATGAAATATACTAATACTAATTTACTAATACTGAAAATAATTCATTCAACTTATATATTCCATTATCAAAGTAAATTTGTAAGTTTTTAAATTTTTATTTGATAGTTTCCAGACTCAAGTGGTCCCTTAAATGAAGGCATAATTCAGCAACTAATCTAATTTGAGAAGACTTTATAAATATATACAATGTGTGTGTAAGATGGTAAGTATCTCACACATTAAACCATTATGAGAGCTATCATTCAATGGTTATACTTGAATATGAACAATACATAGTACTGATCTCAATCAATATTAGTACACAGTTACTGATAATGCAAGAAGCAGCTAAGAACTGTAAGATCAACAGTTTAAGACTCACATTAAAGTCAGTAACAAAATTTTACTTTTTAATTTTTACCAGTTTAAAAAAATTACTTAAGTTCATAATTTGTTTCTAAGATAATTCAAGACAAAATGCTACAATTCCTTTCACTAACAACTATACAAATATTAACACAAACTTCAAAGTGCAATAAAAAAAAAAACCTCACCATCACAAATCAATTCAATTTTTTATAAATTCTTTTTGTGCAATTATTTCTGATCAACCACCAACCAGCTTCCAGCACAAGAAGTGGCTCAACAACTTTATCTGGGTTATTTAACAAAAAAGTACTCATTTCTAAAATTAGTAATGTAAACTACATTTTTGTACCTTTCCTATATAGATACACATATTTGTTTATATCTAGCAAGCTATACTACTCTTTTGATACTTATTTACATGTCTAAAAGAAAAAAGATATTTTAAGTTATTATTTCTGCTTTCCTTATCACCCATCATTGCAGCATGTAGTAATCACAGTAAATTCTTAATTTTTTGCTCTAATATCACTGCTGAAAGAATTAATGTCTATTTTACAAATAATTTTAAGTTTATATATAATTATCTATACCAGTACATAGCATAAAATATAATGAACAAATAAAAATAAAATTATGAAATGAACATTTTATTGTACTTTATTTATTTTAGACAGGGTGGTGCTATACAGTCCTGGTCATTCTGGAGCTTGCTATGTCCTGGAGCAGGACAGTCTCAAACTCACAAGAGATCCTTCTGCCTCTGCCTCCTAAGCGCTGGGACCAAAGGCCTAAGTTTTATTTTAATGACAGAAATTTTTATTAAGCAGAATTGTCTTTCATGAGAATCCTAGGGGCTATGAAATAGAATCTTTCAAAAAGGTTCTTTTAGAGAGTCCTGTAACTAGTTCTTCTTCTGACGGATGGCATGACCAAGGAAACCTGTAGCTCATATCAAACTCCTTTTTCATTCAGTGGTGTGTGTGTGTGTGTGTGTGTGTGTGTGTGTGTGTGTGTAGGAGAGAAGGACAGAGAGTTAGACATTGTTAGACAAGCACTCTGCCACTGAGATATATTCCAAGCCCCTTTCCTCCAATTTTATTAAGCCTAAAGAACATGCAGGCCAATGACTGATCCCAGTTTTGCCATTGACAATACAGAATATAATTTGGTCTTTAGTAACAATAGTTTAAAATGTTGTAATAATAGACAACAGGTATTTGTTCTTTACGAACGGAAATGTTTTGTTTTTCCCCCAAAAGCACCAAATTTTTTGTCAACAAAGTCACTAAAATAGACTAAGAGTCACTCTTTAAAACGTGATGAAGGTCAATCAGCCCAGCTACCCTTCCACTATGACAAAGACTGGTGACTTTCTTCTAAAAGAACACACTCACACACTTGACAAACACACACAGAGAGCTCTACGATGGCCTTTATACAGAGTAAGCCTGGCTTTTCCCCTAAGTTGGTTTTAAACACTGAAAAGGGTTTGTATCATTAATCTGACTTTTCCTTAAACTGTAAAATATGTGGCCTAAAATATAAGTAACAAAAATTTTAGTAAAATGCATTACACATTACTCAGAAAAAGAAAATCCCAAATGAAAACAATAAAAATAGTAGAGCTGGTATTTATATTTTAGAAAACAGTAAAAGAACATAGCTCAGTAGAAAGGAGAGGGAAAAAAAAATCCAGGTTATTTTCATTCCCATTCTTTAGTATTAGTTTTATTACATGATTTTAAAAAATCTTTCTTTGCAATTCTGTGAATTAAAGAAAAAAGGGTAAGAAGTCATAAGTGAGGAAAAATGCAAAATTGTTAAACTTCACTATAAGAAAATTATGTCCAGAAAAAATTAGAACAAAATGTATATAAAAATTTGAGGAGAGTGAACAAATCCCCTTGCAAGCATAAATAAAAATAAACCTACATAAAATTGCTATTGTGTTATCATACATGCATTATATTAAAGTAATTTGGATTAAATTGAGATTATTTAGAAATACATCTTCATACATTAGTCAACTATATCCATATATCTTTAGGTAAAATCAGTTTCAAAAATTGCTTAAGTAGTATTTTCACTTCCTATGTACTTCTGGCTTAGATAAATTTTAGAAAACTCTTACTAGGTAATGGATACTTGCTACAAAGTATAAAAATGATGTTCCTTATCCTACTATGATTAGCAGTTACATCTACTTTTAGGAATAATATGTAAGATCCACATTACATTTCCTTGCACTTCTATTGGTAGTTATTAACAGCTACTACATTTGAACCGCACTATAAAGAAATAGTTTTCTCTCCAACTGTATTTTTAATGTCTATTTATGAAATTGTTCTTTTCTTAATACTAGATTATAGGGTAAATTTAGATTTAAGGAAAGTACTCTGAACTGATGGAAACAACTACATCTAAAATGAAAACAAAAAAAAAAAGGAAAAAACTAGAAGACACATTTCATCCCTGAACAATTATACCAAGAGCTCTCTCAACACCTCTAAAAACCATGTAGTATGATCTTCAGCATTTTATACAATAGCATGTTTGCAATATGAAGAGGTGGTCTGGAGTTAAGGAACTCAGCATTACAAACAAACAGGATAGCTAAATGCGGTACCTTCCTCTGCTCTTGCACCGTCATGGTCAGCCATTCTAGCAGAGGCTGGCCTAGACTGATTAATGATTCCTGAAGGGATGTGGGGCAGCTCATCATCTCCCAGATCAGTTATCATGTCGCAGAGGTTTGTCCTGTTGACCCCTGTAAATTAACGTCAGCAGTAGAGGTTCATTTAATAGCTACCGCTTGACTTGCTGGCAGCCTTACTAAAGCAATTTACTAACAAAACAGGCTTTTAAGAAGGCCAAGTTATTAAATATCGTCTTATACACAATTTTCCAAAATACACTGAAAACATTTAAGTATGTTGTATAGTTACTATTTTGTGGCTCTTTGTGGATACTGGACAGATTAGTGAATAAATAACACTGTATTTGAAATATACAGGGGGGGAGAGAAAAAAGAAAAACTTTTATTACTCAACTTGGATTCTGTAAGTTCAGCCACAAAAAAATGCTATTAAGTCAATGGAAAAAGTTAGTATTTAAAGCTGATGTTTACTAGTCCATAAAACAAAACATGGGCATTTCAACTTAAATCATTGTTTTAAAAAGTCAAAGAAAACACATACAAAATGACTTTTATGAGGGTGCAACAAACAATTAACTTTCCCTGCTGTTTTTATGGATATTTCCCCACCATATTAGTACAAATGTCATTCACAATTTAATCCAATTTGTTAAAAGTTGTTTCTTAGAATTGTTTACCTAAAATTTTCAGTTTTCCAAATTTCAAAACAGATTTATCCTTGAGTTCTTTGAAATTCTTGTAATGATAGAAAAAGTCAGCACTGTTATAGGCCATAAATTTAAAGAATAATTTCACCTAATGCCTAGATAATTTAGATAGAAACCACAAAACTCAAAAGCTTCAGCAGTTATGGTATACTTCTTAACTGTGAATTACATAGTATACTTTTAAACTATGAGTTACATAGGATGAAACTTAGTTTTAACAATGTCAAAAATTTAGGAAAAAAAAACATTTTAAATCAGCATACGATAAAAGGAATTAAAACAGATCCTCGGTCAAACATCAGGTTCTCATACTCATTAGAGTGAACACCAAGGAACTAAGTTAGGCTGCTTTGTGATTAAAATCACTGGCAGGTATTTGTGTATTTACAGTCTACAGGGAATGTCATTTATCTATGTATCCCAAATAGAATGAGAGGCAACTGGAGGTCAGGATATAACAGAAATAAATGAAATTTTGTACATTACATTACAGTAGTTCCTAACTAAAAATAATACAAAAGTCAAATTTTTGAATGTATGATATATGATATCCAAAAGAATTATAGTGGAGAACTGTGCCCTGAGCATTTTTTCCTTGCCAGTGAAGCAATCATACATTCTCTAAATAAATGAAAAAAATAAATGAAAAAAAAAAAAAAACCAAACAGAAGAAAAAACAATGCTGACTGGATATCCAACAACCTGGTACATTCAATGGGAAAGAAAAGAAACATAATCTTTCTCACACAAAAGTCTTTATAACTTTCTGACTTGTGATTACTACCACTATTCATTTAGTTTCTGCAGTTAAAACTCTGCATCAAATATTAATTCTACAACTTATATAATAAAGAGGAAAAAGTTATTTTTTACAAAGAATTTTCCTTTAAATTGTTCTTTAATCTTTTTCTTAACTTTGTTCATGGTTGTACTAGACTGTACTAGACTCATTTTTTTAAGATCTTCATACCCCATTTATTGTCTATCAAATTTGAATACTACCAATTAAATTGGATTCCAAATTATCACATTTATTCTCCTGCTTCATTGCTAGGCAGTGCCAAGTACTTAGTACTTCGTGTATAAGGACTCCTACTTTACCTTATACAAGCTTCATGATGTGCAGTTTTCTATCCCTTACCTTGACCCATAACACAAATTTTCTTAACTTTCTGTACAGTGCAAATTGTTCTGCTATGTATTCTGCTTTATTTGACTAAATCTGCCTTCTCCAACTCCCTCACTCTCTCTCACTTCCTCCCTCCCTCTTGCTCACTCACACGCAGGCACACATGCAGACACACACACACACACACATACACACACACACACACTCTTGGCCTATACAAATCCTATGTATTTCTCTAAGCAAATCTATTTCCTCGGGAAATATTTTATTGATTTTTTTTCTGCTATAAGAATTTATTATATGTCTGTGTGCCTTACTAAATACTTATGTGTGGCTTAAATACTATAAATAATTTTGTTATGATAGCTAAACATAGTAAAATTCTAAAGCTTTGTTTTGTTTTAGAAAATATATAAAAATAAATTACTAAGTAAGTAGACTTGGAAATACGGAAGGGAGCAGAGATGAATAGTAAAGTTATTGCTTAAATTTAGGATCCAGAATTACATAATGCTATCTTTACATACTTAGAGTGAAACATTAGTCTTTAAGTAGCACAATGCCAAGTTTAGGAGAAGATGAAACTTCTCTGCTCTAATACTAGTTTCTCAAAAGCTGTCAAAAGATGAAAGCAGATTTCATAACCAGAGATCACAGTCTCTGCTCTGCAAAATAGAGCATCTTTCAACAGCAAGTTATTGAACATGCTGGGCCACGCTCTGCCTATGCCCGCCTTTTCTTTCTTTTTTTTTTAAGATTTTATTTATTTATTATACGTAAGTACACTGTAGCTGTCTTCAGACACTCCAGAAGAGGGCAGCAGATCTTGTTACGGATGGTTGTGAGCCGCCATGTGGTTGCTGGGATTTGAACTCCATGCCCGCCTTTTCAAATGAAAGCTTACTGCATCTTCACATTCATCCTAAACCCAAAGATTCTAAATAATTTAACAGTTTTAAATGCTGACCAATAATGAGAAAACTGGAGTATTACTAGTATGAGATTATTGTGTCTAATGTTAATACAAATATTCAAAGGCATAGAGGCTCGGTAACTTTCTATAAAAACATTAGCTGAGTTAGGGTTAGGACACAGACTTGTAATTCTGGCACTCAAGAGGCTGAGGCAGAGGCATTGGGAGTTTTAGAGAAGCCTGGACTGTGCAGCTGTTCCAGATCAGCCTGAACTATACAGTGAGGTTCTATTTAAAAACAGGTAACAAAAATGCAATAAAAATATCCCTTCAGTTCTTAAGTATTGCAGGAATTTAAAAGAACTATTTTTCTGTACGTGTGGTGGCTTACACTTGTAGTCCTAGCACTCTGGAGATAGAAATAGGAAGAATGAGAGTCTCAAGTCAGCCTGAGCTATTAAAAAAAACCTCTGCTTTAAAAGAGGGAGTAGAGGGGGTAGATTTCTAACTTTTAAGAGAGAAACACTACTATGAACTATAAAACACAATATTTCTATCTCTTAACTGTGACTTTCAGATTTTACATAAATGTACATTCCTCTAAATTGATTGTATCATGATGGAAAACTGATAAACTGACCACTGTTAGCTACATCCATTTACACAAACTTTATCTTCCTTTACACAGCACTTATAGTACTTTTCTCCAAATCTAAAACTAACATTTTCCATTTCTCAAATGTGGTCTCTGCTAATTGATATTTTCTTTAGTAAAACTAATGACTAGGAGGCAAGCAGTTTTATCTTCTGACTACCACTATAATTAAAATAAAAATTTCAGGGCTGGTGAGATGGCTCAGTGGATAAGAGCACCCGACTGCTCTTACAAAGGTCCGGAGTTCAAATCCCAGCAACCACATGGTGGCTCATAACCATCCATAACAAGATCCAATGCCCTCTTCTGGAGTGTCTGAAGACAGCTACAGTGTACTTACATATAAATACTTACAAATAAATAAATCTTTAAAAAAAATAAAATAAAAATTTCACATTGTTAAAAATAATGTCTTGAAATCTCTCTCACACACACACACAAATCCATACAAAAAAGCAAGAGAAAAAAATGAAATTAATAAAGTATACAGAACCTAAACTGCCTACATTTTGAACATGGATTTTATCCCTGATATAAGTAGTGGCTGTGTCTCAAGCTATTGCTGGGACTCAACTTCATAACCTGACCTGAAAGTTCAGGAAATGAGTCCTTGCAGGTTAGCTTGAAAAAAAAAAAAAAAGCAAAAGCAAGTTTCTTGCACCATGGCAATTGTTGTTTTAAATAAATGTGACACTATAATATTGAAGAAAAGTAGCAGAGCTACAAAGTGAGTATGTGGCTTTAAAAAGTGCACTGTACTCCAGAGTATCGTTCTGACGGGAGATGAAAATTAAAAGGAAAGGGAGGGGCAGAGTAAGCACAGGATTAGCTGGTCCATTTGAAAACTGTGACATTAGACGGGAAATAGGAGCGGAGGTAAAGGTAGTTAGACAGAGAAGAAAATGAAAAGAGATGAGTGCTAACCTCAGATTAAGACAAACAAACAAACAAACAACAAAACACTGGTTTGTTTACATTGTTAAGCCAGGATCTCAAGTAGCCTAAGGCAGGCCTTGAATTTCTGATCACGCTACCTCTGACTGATAAGTGCTGGAATTATATGCACTTGTCACCATGCCTATCTCAGGGCTGTCTTTTTTTTTTTTTTTTAAGATTTATTTATTTACTATATGTAAGTACACTGTAGCTATCTTCAGACACTCCAGAAGAGGGAGTCAGATCTTGTTACGGATGGTTGTGAGCCACCATGTGGTTGCTGGGATTTGAACTCTGGACCTTCGGAAGAGCAGTCGGGTGCTCTTACCCGCTGAGCCATCTCACCAGCCCCAGGGCTGTCTTAAAAGTATAAACCGAAACCAGAAACAGAAAACAAATCATCCTTTGTATAATAACGTCCCTTTGCTATCAAACAGATTTGCCTTTCTCAAAGTACTGATTGATATTACATTAGAAAATGTACAGTGATCAGGTAGCATCAAGGGAGGAAATGGTAAAATCATGCTAATATTGAAATGGTAGTCAGGTTACTCTAGGGAACATTAAATGAATCTTTCTGTATGTCTGTATGTGAGCACACTGTGCTGTACAGATAGTTGTGAGCCTTCACCTGGTTGTTGGGAACTGAATTTAAGGACCTCTGCTCACTCCGGTCAACCCTGCTCACTCCAGTCGGCCCCGCTCTCTCCAGTCAACCCCGCTTGCTCAGTCCCTGCTTGTTCTGGGCCCAAAGATTCATTTATTATCATACATAAGTACACTGCTGCTGTCTTTAGGAGAGGGCGTCAGATCTCATTACGGGTGGTTGTGAGCCACCATGTAGTTACTGGGATTTTAACTCAGGACCTTTGGAAGAGCAGTCAGTGCTCTTACCTGCTGAGCCATCTCTGCAGCCCTAAATCTTTTTATCAAATATTATAAAACACTGCCCCCACCTTGCAAGACTTTTATGCAAATATTTTAATCTTCCCACTCAGTAAAATCTTTATTATACAAAGCCCCTACTACATTTTCCAATTAAAGAGGCTGACCCCTTTCCCCTCTTCATTTCCTGTACATAAATTATTTGAAGACTAGCCAAACAAGTAAGACTTCAATCAGACCCCAGCTAATGGGAAAAAGACAGTCAACCACCTGTGCTGGAATAAGAACCAAGTACACTTTCTGTCTCAGTCTATTTTGCTCCATAGAGAATCATCCTCTTGATCAAGAGTAAAGCTTTCATTGGGCACAGTAGTCTCTTTCCTTGCAATACCTTCAACTCATCTCTAACATTAGCATACATGAGATTAACTAGAAAAAATTAAAAGAAATTGCTCTGTTAAAAAGCCAAGATTGCAAATATAAGTACAGTCTCAAAATGTGAATCCGTGAAATCCAGAAAGGCAAACATCTTTTGAAGAAAGAAAACAAATTTGAAGCAGGATCTCATAATTGGGCCTGAAACTTCCTATACAGCTGAAGATGAGGCTGAACGTCTCACCAGTGATCTTGCCGCTCCTTGAAATTACAAACACATACCACACCACACTGCATCTATGTGGTACTATGGGCAGAGTTCAAGACTGCATGAACGCTAGGGCAGGCATTCTACTATTTGAGCTACATTCCCAGCCCAGTATTATGTTCTCAAGTCAACACAAATTTTATGTGGCACAAAAGTAACAATCTGCTAAGAGTGAAACAGTTTCATTCTTTTCATGTTCAAAGACAAATAACAACAAAAAATGTTTAAAAGACTTTTAATTCCTCTTATATTCTAAATAAAAGGTTGTTGGGTTTTCTTGTGAAACAATCAAGTGTATAATGTTCCTAATGCTATGAACCATGTGCTACTTATAAGCAACATTAGTTTATATAACTTTACTGAATTAATACATGGAGGAAAAAATGGAAACTATCAAAAGCTAGAAAATTCTATGAAACTGAGATTTTGTTGTTTTGTTTCAAGACAAGATTACTCTGTGTAGCCCTGGCCACCTTGGCACTTACTCTGTAGACCAGGCAGTCTGAAATCTGCCTGCTTGTGCCTCCACCAGGTACTAAGACTAAAGGTGTACAACACCACCACATGGATGAAACTGAGATTTTTAAAATAAAAAAATATTTTTCTCACTCTCCCTCCACTCTCAGATATACACCTTTAACCCTAGCTCTTTCCTCCAATTGCTTATTTGATGTATTTTGTCACTGCAATAAAAAGCAGACCAACAAAAGTGTTTATATAGGTGTGTATTTAAAGAAAAAAAGATATACTTGCAGTATACAGGATTTGGTGCTATTCAAGGTATTGGGTATCTACTGGTGGTCTTAAAGCATCCTTTAGCTAGGACACTACCATTTTTCCCTAACTTACATCTACACAACAGATTTAAAATTTTCATACTGAACTCTGAATTCACCAATTTTTAATTTATAAATAATTTCATGAAGGAAATGTGGAAGGTAAATAATTTCTAATCATTTCTTTAGAAACCCAATTCTTAAGTCCTCCCCACACAGATACACATAGCTGATATCTGCATAAATATTTAAAAATCAGAAACAATTTTAAAGGTTAACTAACTAAGACCAAATTAAATGCACAGAAGTATTGTAAGAGCACAAAAGTTTAGATTTTAGAAACTAAAAAGGGTTAAGGGCTAAGGATGTGAATGAGGAGTAAATCATCTGCATGTGTAAAACTGAAGGTTCCATACTCAACGAGGTCAGAAGCCAGAGGGCTTACTGTGGATGGATGCAGAAGAACACATCTATAATCTTAGCACTAGATTGAGAAAGAGAGACAGAAGAAATACAAGTTCAATGGTAGCTTGAGCTAGATTGAGGTCCTGCCTTAAAACAAGTAGACTCTCTTTAAGAGACGTCTACAACACACACTCTTGGGTATGTCCTACTTTATTTCTAAGTACCTCCCTTTCTCTTAATCCTCATGCTTAAATTAAACCTATGTTAAAATACCTTTTGTAAAATCCCAACTCCATGTCTAGATAGATGAACAGACATACAGACATGCAAACAACAACAACAAAATATGAATTAAAACACATAAAATACATAAAGCTTATATACAAAAGTATTTCAGAGTTTTAGGGAAATAGTATTACATGCAAATACTAAATGCAGTTAATTTCTAACCAGCATTAACAGTTAAACTTTATTTTTGTCTTTAAAGTCATAAACTTTAAATAAACAAAAACAGAAAGTCTCATATGGTAGCTAGGCTGGTCTTCAACCTCCTATATAGCCCAGGCTGGCATTGAACTTCCCAAGGCTATACATATAAACCCTGTCTCAAAACAAACAAATGAAGAAAGCAACAAAACAAACAAAAAGCCTTGAGATGCTAGATATATTTCTACTAACTCTCAAAAAGATCTAGGTCTATTCATAGTGTATATAGAAGCAACATTAAAATGTTTAGCAGATTAGGTTAGTACACAGTGTATAAAATATAACCTGAAGTTATTTTAAAATAAGTTATTTTCCTTCACTCAATTAGGAGGAGGGTGGTTTACTGTTGTTTAAAACAGGGTTTCTTTGTATAGCTCTGGCTGTCTGTTAGCTCTGTAGACCAGGCTTGCCTTGAACTCAGAGATCCATCAGTCTTTGCCTCCCCTGAGATTAAAGGCATAAGCCACCACTGCCCAGCTATTTTATTTCTTTTTTTTTTTTCAATTTTTATTACATATTTTCTTTATTTATATTTCAAATGCTATCCTGAAAGTCCCCTATACCCTCTCCACCCCACCCCCAGCTCCCCTAACCACCCACTCCTACTTCTTGGCCCTGGTGTTCTCCTGTGCTGGGTCATATAAAGTTTGCAAGACCAAGGGGCCTCTCTTCCCAATGATGGCCAACTAGGCCATCTTCTGCTACATATGCAGCTAGAGACACGAGCTCTGGGGGTGCTGGTTAGTTCATATTGTTGTTCCACCTATAGGGTTGCAGACCCCTTCAGNTCCTTGGGTTATTTCTCTAGCTCCTCCACTGTGGGCCCTGTGTTCCATCCAATAGATGACTATGAGCATCCACTTCTGTATTTGCAAGGCACTGGCATAGCCTCACTAGAGACAGCTATATCAGGGTCCTTTCAGCAAAATCTTGAAATTTAAATCCTAAAATTTGAATGTGATTTTTATCTAAACTGAAGTCAACCATGCAATAGTACCTTCATATTCAACATGCATATATTATAGGTAAATGGTGTTAAAAGTAACAGAATTCCAGCATAGCACATAACGTTTTTAAAAATAAGTAGTTCATAACAGTCTGGAACTTCTTTTTATTCCCATGCAACAACACAACTAATATAAACTTATACAACTTTAAGAAGGTGGGAATTTAAGTGGTAAAGCACTTGCCTAGCAAGCATAAAGCTCTAGGTTCAGTCCCCAACACCAGTGAAGAGAGGGAAGTGAGGAAAAGAAAGGAGGGGAAGGAGAGGAAACTAATAGGTGAAATTCTCAAAATTCCAGTTAACTCCACAATAAATTAAATGATTCAAAAACGGCATTATTGAAGAAAACACTATTCCTGATATTCCTGCCATTTTATAAGCTAATGTATCTGTCACTAGAAACAGGAAGAGGAAAGAATGTCTCTGTTGCAGTCTTTGCTTTGCACTATTGTCCTTGACACACTTGTTACTTTACTCTTTCGATTTTATTTATCGTTTGTTTGTTTGAGATAGGGTCTCATAGCAACCATGGCTAGCCTGGAGATCCACAGGTAGAGAAGGTTGGCCTTCAACTCATGTAGACCTGACTGCTTCTGCTTTGCCTTGTGAGTGCCAGAATTAAAGATATGTGTCTCTCTGCCTGGGAAGATTTATTTATTTTTGTGTGTATGAATGTTTTGTCTATGTGTATTTGTGCAATATGAGAATGCAGTACCCATCTAAGCAATAAGGGGCACCAGATCCTCTGGGATTGGAACTACATAGCTGGTTGCTAGCAACCATGTACATGTGGGAATTCAAGCCAGGTCCTCTTCAAGATACACTTCAAAAAAAAAAAAAAGTTGGCCTAGAAGTCAACAGCCAATAAAAATTTTTCAAACAAAATTTCAAGTCTCTCCATTAGTATCACAGGAATGAGGATCTTCCTTGGGTGCTCTCAAGTATAACTCACAAAATAGAAAGTTAGCTGTCTGAGAGTTCTACAGTCATACTTTTACAGATAGGAACAAGCATGCAGGTACCCAAAGAGAACCAATTACGGACTAAATAACCCTTATGATCCCCACTTGCAGCACCATCAGCCCTACTAAGTGGTGTAGTCAAGTAAATATTACTCAGGAAAAAAATGTGGTTGCTAATTGTCCTTGGATTATGACCACAAGCAAACTCCTGGGAAAAGATTACCTATCCCACTTACTTACAGATTCTCAAACTAAGAAATCCTGGTAATAAGGAATTCCTTCAAGTAGAAAATAGAAGAATTTGTACTTTCGTTCCTTCTGAACAAATTTCTATTATTTTAATTTCCAAAGCCAATATTCCTTTTAATTTGATAAATCTTTTAAATTTTTGAAAATCTTTTCACCTTTACATATTTGAAGTGATTTTCTATTTGACCAATTACAGACGTTTTATTTCAATTACACAACAGACAAAGTTTAAAGTTAGTTGCTCCCTTTATGACACAAAAAGTAAATTGCATAAAAAAAAAGTCCTTTTGTTCAATATCAGCATAGGAAAATGGTAATAGTTGTAACTGCACTTACTCTTCACCCCTTTCTTCCCCTTTCGCTCCTTCTTGTACTGTTCCTTCAGTTTACTTATTAGCCCCTGGTCTACATCCCAAACCTCAGCAGTTGGGGAGAGGTCATCTTTATCTACATGCAGCATATTATTAAAAGAAAAGAAATCAGCAGTTGGCAATGCAAGCTGTTGGCAGTAAACTGTTAAAAGCTTTACATCATCATAATAAAGATATTATAATAGCATATACTCAGAACACTTTAAAGGTGCAGTCTCAAGTTTGGTATTCACAATGTAAATGTTCTTAAGTTCCTAAGCATTTAATATCATCAACAGGTAAGCAAAACCTCATTTTTATATATGACAAATTTGAGTATTTCACAAATGGACTAACATTAAAAATATAATATCAAAAAACAGACCACTGCATCTTTATAAAAATGTTAATAAAATTATTCAGCCAGCATCATATAAGCAAATGAATGAATTGCATGCAAATTAATAAAGTGCAAGCTGTAAAAGTCAGTGCCATTTCACTGATGAAATTAGTCATGCATCCCTGTCATAATAGTTCTGCATGCACAGGTAACTGTACTATGACAGAAAGGTATTCTAGTCCAACATAATTCATAGTTTCCAAATACAATGTCTCAGATTATTCACACAAAGCATTCAAAGAACACCACCTGTCTACATCCCTTCATAACCGTTCAACATTTCGTTACCTTTTTCCAGTAAAAATAAAACAAATAAGCAAATTCATATTCCACTGAAGTTTTGATTTGAGCTGATTTTTTTTCATGGTAAAACAGTGACAAACACAGAGAAGTTAAAACACATACTGCTCTATACTTGGTAGTATTTTTCTTGTGTGTGTGTTTTCAGCAATGTTTAAGTAAATACTAATGCTGGGGGGGCAGATAAACTCATAGTAAACTAGAGAACTCTTAGAATAAAATAGTATAAAAATAATTTTCTTAGACTTACTTTACTCATTAAGGATTTTCCTTCATTGAGTTTTCAGGCAACTTTATTATTATTGAATTTAATAGTTACAAATGAACTGTTTTAGAGTCCTGTTATAAATTAAAAAAAATCACATCCAAGTTCTTAGATTTTAAATAAATTACACTAAATAGTAAGATTTTAGTTTTAAATTCTGGCAGCTAAGCATATTCTGTTTTCTAAGTCTCATAAGGGCCGTAGGCCTCATTCAGTCATAGAGAGTCAGAGAAAGGCTTTCCTGCCTCTCTGGATTGATGTGTAAAGCAAGCATAACCAGGTCTCATGTTTGAACAGAGAGAAAATTTAGAGTTCTTATTCTGTTATACAGTTGTTATGCCTTTTCTCTATCATCATAGGTGGCTGGTATGTGAAAAGATGTTAATTTGTTAAATTCTGTTATTTAAAACTGAAGATTAGTATTTTCATAAATTGCCCAATGTGTAATTGTAGCAGTTTTAATATTGATATAAGAAAAAACTAATTTTTAATGTACTCTAATCATAAGGGTTGCTGAAACCTATGCTGTATCAGAAATCTTTTCCATTTACTGAATAATGTGACCTGAGTCATTTGAACTCATCTTCTGTTGGAGGACTGGGTCTCAGAACACAGCACCAGCTATCTTGGACTCATGATCCTTCTGTCTCAGCCTTGCTGTGAATTATGGGCTTGCACCTCAAGACCTCATATAATCATCTTAATGAAACTAATGATTCCTGTTATCAACTATTTACACAAGACAAATTGAAAACATTTTAAAAGAAATGTTTTACAACCCACAGTCTAAAAATAAATAAGTAAACCTTAGGCTTTAAGGGGCACAATATATAGGAAAGAAAACTAATTATAATGACCAATTTTCTAAAAGCCCTGCATAGCAAGAATTAAGCTGTGATTAGCTATAAGTACAATAACAAAGAATAGAGTGAAAAAGCAAAGGAAAAAGGTTATTACTTGCAAGGTAACCTCAAATCTAGAAAACAAAGTAAACTAAGGAGGTGCAAAGAACAGGTGGATGCATATGTGCACAAAAACATCTTGGAACTTGCCTGGTAAGCAACAGATGATTTGATATTGCTTATAAGAAATAGGTAAGAGCAAAAGGGAAGAGGCAGGAATACCAAGAAATGAAGTTGAATCAATTATGGAAACCTTTTTTTTTTCCTTAAAAGAAAACACAAACATGTACAAAAAGGTGATTCCTAATAACTTGAAACCAGAAAACAATAAAATTCTATTATGGTAATTCTATTACCGAAGCAGAATGCCTATTAACCATAGTATAAGTTTATAACTACTTTCATGTCTTGAAAACTTGATCTCTTGTCTGTAAATACTATTCTGGTATTAATTATATATTGCGATCTTCATTAAGTCCAGAGATCATAATTTCAAAATGCTGAAGAAAATAAGTGAATTGTCCTTTTTTAAAAGATTTGCCTATTTATTTTATGTATGTGAGTGAGTATACCGTCACTGTCTTCAGAGACACCAGAGAGGGGATCAGATCCCATTACAGATAACTGTGGGCCACCATGTGATTGCTGGAAATTAAACTCAGGACCTCTGGAAGAGCAGCCAGTGATCTTAACCTCTGAGTCATCTCTCCAGGCCCTAAGTGAATATTCTTAAAACGCCATCTATCCCCATGAGAAAAAAGCAAACGACATGCCTGCTAATACTTGTAACTATATGAAGAACATAAGCTGCTAAAATTAAACTATATTATCTAATTAAATAACAGAGGCCAAGACTTCATAGCTTCCATTAAAAGCAATGGTTTC
Source organism: Mus pahari (assembly GCF_900095145.1). Classification (NCBI taxonomy): domain Eukaryota; kingdom Metazoa; phylum Chordata; class Mammalia; order Rodentia; family Muridae; genus Mus; species Mus pahari. The sequence continues at coordinate 48,706,699 of NC_034596.1, forward strand.
ATATGATAACAAAAGATATGGAGTATGTTTAAGACTCTTGAGATAATGTGAATCTAAAAACCTTCCCATTTAAAAACCATTATAAACGTAAATAAGTGAGTTAAATACAGTGGTAGTGGTTTTACATGCATCCTCTTAGTCTCAGGAAAAAAAGAACATAAGTAACATAAGAACATAAGCTGTTGAGTAAATGAATTTCACAAACATTGCATAGATCGTTTTTGCTTTTATATAGAAGCTGCGATCACTAAGCATATAACATGCTTTAAAGTTTCAGTCTTGTTTGGTACTAAGAATATTTCTTGGTTATTTCCACTTAAAAAGAAAATGAAGATCAAGAGCTGTCACTCAAAAATCAAGTCCTCTTTACAACTCCACAGCCAAAGTCTCTGAACAAATATTAATCACTTGCATATGACATCATTAAAAACATAATTCCATTTCATATAAATTTCTCAACTGTTTTTCCTTTGGTCTAAAAATTAAAATTGTAGCAACTTTAAAGAAAAAAGAAATGATTATATGCCAAGATTTAGCCAAACAGATGTTGTACAAACTTTTAACTAATAAGTAAATTATACATATATACATATATACATATATATGTACATATGTTCATACATTTAATGAGTATCTCTAAATACTGTAGGTGATTTCTAATTTTATATCTGACATTTATTTATGGTCCCTAATATATACTTTAAAATGTTTGTATAATTTCTACTTTTACATAACAAATTTTCTGGAAAAAAAAGTACTTTTGAAGTTATAAGAATAATATAGTCAAAGACTTTTTTTTTTTTTTTTAAATGGGGCTGAAGAGATGGCACAGCATCTAAGAGCACTAACTATAATCAAAGATTTAATGGGCTGGAAATAAACTTAACTTTTTTTCTTTTACTGTTTCTCTTATAAATAAGTAATCTCTGAAAATATAGCATGTCCAAACCAGTCAGTAAATGTTTATAATTTCAATTAATGTGCCCCTTCTATTTCCACTTAAATTAAAAATGATGCTTTGAGCTATAAATGAGAACACAAATAAATTAAAATCTTTTAAGTAATTGCTTTTTATACTAAGTCAATAAATATAGTATTTATAGGTTTGTCTCTCCTATTAGCAATGTTCCATTTCAATACATAAATGAGGCTCTCTAAAAAAGATTTACTTTATTTTTATTTATATGTATGTGCATGCATCCATGCATGCATATCACTGCAGAGGACAGAAGAGAGTGTAAGATCCCTGAAGATGGGGCTGGTGAGATGGCTCAGCGGGTAAGAGCACCTGACTGCTCTTCTGAAGGTCCTGAGTTCAAATCCCAGCAACCACATGGTGGCTCACAACCA
>NC_034596.1:48708163-48732762 GCF_900095145.1 Mus pahari
AAAAAAAAAAAAATCCCTGAAGATGGGAGTTACAGGTAGCTAGCTGTAAGCCCATCATATGTGCTAGGAACCAAATGCAGGTCCTCTGAAAGATAAATGCTGTCTCCCTAGTTCCAACAAACAAAAAACTCTGAAATGTGGTTTGTTTGTTTTCTGGTTTGCTGAGACAGGATTTCTCTTGGTATACCCCATGCTGTCCTGAAAATCCCAAGGAGACATGAACTCAAGAGACCTGAGTGCTGGGACTAAAGGCATGAACCATCAACACCCAGTCCAAGTCCAAGTGTGTTAGTGTGTTTTTCTCAACACCAAATATATATGTATATATATATTAAACAAACCTCAGAAAAGCTCTATAAATACACTTGAGTTCTGCCACAACCAGAACTATTACCTTGAAACATTTTAACTACTGATAGACCATTTCTTTCTTTTGATTATGGATGGCCTACTATTAGCTTTATATATCACTTTCAAAGTTTAGGCCCTAACATTCACGTAGAGAATACTATAGGCAATAAGTGTAATATTCTCACTAAATCTTGCTCATTGTTAGGCTATGAGTCAGAATTAACAATTTTATTCCTACCCAGAACTTAAAACAGGTAACACCACCATATGAACATACAAGGAATTCTCTTAAAGTCTTGATTACCTAAAATTAAACGATGGGTATGAATAAAAATGAATGATTCTTGCTTTAAAAAGATCTGTTAAGAGGGAAAAAATAAATTTGTAAATCAACAGACCAGTTCAATTCAAGATCAACTTCAGATGTCAAAAAAAGACCACATACTAAAAATCTTAGTAATAAATACAATAAACTAGAACCAAATAGCTCGTTATCAATACCACTTATCCTTGCTCTTAATTTACCTGCTACCATTCACACAGAGCCCACACAGTGTTTAGTAATAAGGAGCTGAGAAGCCTAGATTTCCCTCCACCCCAGACTTCTTTGTCCCCTTACCCCATTCTGTACCATCCCCTGAACTCCGTGCTTCACCAGCCCCTTCACCATCTTCTGCAGTCACTAAAAAGTCGAATTCTTTCAGTGCTTCCTCAGTATCAGGATCATCAGTTAAGTCAGCAGCTAAACCTTCATTACCTATCTGTAAAGAGAAGATGAGTCAATAATTAATACTTTTATTCTACATTTTAAAGAGGTCCTTTAGTATTTCCACCTAACAATACTTACAGATCTACTTTCAAATTATTCAGATCCACAATTATCCTTTTTTCTATGATTGATAAGTCTCAAACTATGCTCTAGACATAGATAAACAGTTCAACATTGTTGTATGAAGATCAACAGTAACATCTGACACAAGTGATGAGTGTGCTGGAAAAGGCCAAAGTTCTACTCAAGAGTGTTTTTTATTTATAGTAGGTTCACAGAATCATCTAAGCTATCCTGAATTGGCTGAAGATACTGAGAAATGTATACTAGCTCTATGATTCACAGCAACACAGAATAACCATCAATAAACTTATATTAGTTGCACAACAAATAATAAAAACAACCTACGTCCCAGAACAAACTAGTAAGAAAATGAAAAAGCTCAGGTTTCTGACATGGCTCAGCAGGAAAAGCAGCTGCCTGATGAGCTGAATTTTATCCTAATAAACCAAATAAAGGTGGAAGGAGAAAATTGTGCACAAAGTTGTCCTTTGACTTCCACATACGTGCCTTAGCACATACACACTCCTCCATACACATTATATAGCACAAAAGTAAACCTCTATCCAACAGAGTGTATCATACTTGTGAAAAGCTGGAGAAAGGTTGAAACTGCTTTTGTAGACTCGAAGCTTTTGACAAACACTTGCTTTTTTTTTTCCATATTTCTACAAAATCTCCAGTACTACAATTGAATTTACTCACTCTTTTTTCCTTTTGTGATAGACAGGGTATGAAGAAGCCAAATGACTTTAAACTCATTATATAGGTGATGACATCCTTAAACTCTCTATCCTCCTGCCCTTCCCTCTCATGAGCTGCACCACCACATCCAGTCTATGTGGTGCTGAGGCTGAACGCAGGAATTTGTGCATAGTAGTCAAATACTCTGACATACAACCTCAGCCCTTGCCATTTAAAAAAAAACAAAACTACACAAACACTTGAAATATTGAACAGTACTACTTTGATGCTATAAAATGGGGCATAGTGTACAAATGGTCCAGTAGCATCAACTCCCCATCTACTGCTACAATACATCAAGTCTACTTCTTAGAGTATGAGGAAAAGTAATTTTTTATTAATCCTTACCAAATAGCCAGAATGCTGGCACATACTGACAACCCATACATCAGACTCTCATCCAAGGTGGGAGCATCTACACCATGGTTTCTGTTCATTTTTCTCCCATATGATACTGTACATGGAAAGATAAACTTCAGTGTGACCCCAAATTGGGATAGAATTAAGGAATGTGTACTGGCTGGTTTTGTGTGTCAACTTGAAACAAGCTGGAGTTATAGAGAAAGGGGCCTCAGCTGAGCCTCCATGAGATCCAGCTGTAAGGCATTTTCTCAATTAGTAATCAAGGGGGAGGGCCTAGCCCACTGTGGGTGGTGCCTTCCCAGGCAAGAAAGCAAGCTGAGCAAGCCAGGGGAAGCAAGCCAGTAAGGAACATCCCTCCATGGCCTCTGCTTCAGCTCCTGCTTCCTGACCTGCTTGAGTTCCAGTCCTGACTTCCTTTGGTGATGAACAGCAGTATGGAAGTGTAAGATGAATAAACCCTTTCCTCCCCAACTTGCTTCTTGGTTATGATGTTTTGTGTAGGAATAGAAAACCTGAATAAGACAGAGTGCTACTTAAAAAAAACAAAAAGCTTCAAGCCACTGGACAAAAACTTTTAACAACAGACCTTCTCTCAGATCATTTAGTGAGTAACACGTGAAATCATAATTCCTGCCATATGTACATGAACAGAGTAAGAGCTGGCAGTTATTATAAACCTTTCAAGGACAACTAAAATAATTACTGTTGAAATCACTGTGTGGAGGAATATTGTAAATCTCCTACTTTGTGCTTATGGATCCGAAGTTTGTCTTTTCCTTCTGGGATGCCCTCAATCATGTCATTTTCTTCTTCATCACTGTCATCGGCATTTTCTAAGAAATTGAATGTCTCAAGAACATCACCAGGGGGCCTGTAGAAAAGAGAAAAGATGATTCCAACTATTTCAAAGATTGACTCTGGTATTTCTTCCTGCTTCCTCATTCCTCTATCCTTCTTTTTATCTAGTGATACTACAAATTGAACCCAGGATGTCACACATGCTAGACAAGTGTTAAATCAATAATCCACACTCTGATCCTTCTAATTCCTAGTTTAAAACTACTTGAAGGTGGCATCTGCAATTCAAACACAACCTAATTTTTTGTTGATGTGAGACAAGATATTACATAGTTCAGAATAGTCTCAACTCATTATGTTGATGAAAATAACTTTTAACTCCCGATCCTCCTTTTCCAATAGAGTCCTGGCTCAAGACACCCTAATTATTGCCTAAAACTTTTATTCTAGAGTATCTTTAAAGATTATTTGTGCTCTATAATTAAAATAAGGATTTTTCTGTGTTTAATAAGTTTCATCCAAAGCTTTTGTCTAAAACATTTTAGGTAAATGCTGTAAGAAAATAAAATCTCGGGACTGAAAATGCCTCAGCAGGTAAGGCTATAGGTAAGAGATCTTTCAGGAGACCTGAGTTTGGGTCCCAACACCCACATCAGATGCCTTACAATGGTATGAAACTTTAGCTCTAATGGATATATAATGCCTTCTTTGAGCCTCTGCACGCACTTACAATTTACATGCACATAACCTCTCAACACACACATGTACGCACGCACATACCAGCATAATTAAAAATAAGTCTTTAAAAAGAAAAATAATCTACTAAGATTAAATGATCAAACATGCTATTATTTCTGAAAATATTTAAAAAGCAATTTCGGAATTTTTTTTATAATTACAACCACTTATACTTTATTGGAAGACTAAACAGTAAAACGCAAAAGCTCATTTATTAAAACTGCCCATATTTAAAATTATAAAACATATATTACACAAGATATACCACTCTGGGGAGCAGAGGAAGTTCTAAGTAGATGTGTATTGTTGACATGAGCTGGTCAGGCTTCGTGTGGTCATATGCATGCCTTTGGTCAACCAAGTGGCTGGGTGGCAGAAGCAGGAAGATCTGTGAGTTACAGGCTAGCCAGGGCCACCTAAAGAACCTTGTCTCAAAAATAAAACAAAAAGAAAAACAAAACAAAAAAAAAAGACCGGAGTGATGTCAAAAGACTAAACCTCAGCCCCATGGGGGTTACAAATCCTTTACAGGATGAGGCTCAGTGTGGTACCAAAACCTTCCTCTGATCCAGTTGTGAACGCTGACAGTTTGTGTAGAAATGCCCATAGTAGCTTTCTAACCCCCAAACCCAGAAATGAAAGTCCTGAAGACTGCTCCCCTGTGGGGACTGCTCCTTACCAAGATTAGCTAACCTCCTTGATTCAACTGCACACCAGAAACCCCACTTCCTTGTTCAGTTTTATATAATAAACACATTAAGCTTTCTGGGTGCTGTACTTCTCCATCAGAGAGTCCAGGAAGCCATCCCAGTTTTTCTGTGTATATGTGTCCAATGTCTGTAATTTCTTCATTCCCTTCTCATATCTAGTTAGGGTTCCTGAACTTGAGAGGTACCAATCCATCTTATAAATTTCTTATGTAGCAAAAAAGTATCTTTAATCTGTTAAAATGTTTTCAAGTATTTAAAAACAGCTAATAACAATAATCTATTTTATTAAGTCTATATATAAAAAAGTGGCTTTCATAGATTCATTTAATATCTAACAATAAATGCAACTATAGAAAATATAGCAAAAATGAGACTCCCAATGAAAAGTCACTGATTTTGATTTCCCTAAGTTAAATGATGTTAATCAACAAATACAAATCATACCTTTTGATTTCTTGTCCTTTTTGCTTAGGAGATTCACCACCATTCAAGATCTGTTCTAAATTCTTTGCTTCTACGGATCCATTTGGCTCTGAATTAGACAGTCCAAGTAATGACCTTACCCGTTGAGACCGTACATCTAATATTGTATCTGTATATCCTACTTCCTGAAGATACCTATCAAGAGAAAATGAAACACTAAAATTCAACTACTGTCATCATCTGCCACCTTCAAATCATATTAAAAATTTTTAAAAAAGCCACAATCACACAAATTACTTTTTCTTTGTCTCAATAGCTTCATTATAGCCTAATACCAGGTCTAAGAGAACGATGTCAACTTTAAGTTCCAGGATATTCTATACCCTCCTCTGACTTATGTAGGCAGTCAGCATATATGTGGTATACAAGTATACATTCAGATATATGTATGTATGTATGTATGTATGTATGTATGTATGTATGTGTATATATATACTCATATACATAAAACAATCTTTTTAAAAATATGAATTAAGGCAAGAGGGGAGGGGAGGGGAGGGGAAGGGAGGGGAGGAGAAATAGAATGTCATCTTTCAGGAACGGCTGAGCGTGTAAAGTGACCTACAGCCAAGCCTGATTACCAGAGTCCAATGCCTGTGACCCGAAGGTGAAAGGAAAATCAATGCTGAAAGCTGACCCTGATCTCCAAAAGAAGCTGTGGCACATGCCTGTGCCCATGCCTACATACATACAAATGGATCCTTTAAAAGCAGCATTATGAAAACCATACAGTAGAGTGAAGCATGTTTTTACTTATACTCAATATAAGCACTTCTGTAACTTTTTAAGTTGAAATCATTACTCACTGTCTTAATAGCTGTCTGCCTTGCTTCCATGTTAGTTGGCTGTTCTGGGGTACTGGAGGAGCCTCCATATCTTTGGTTTCCTCTGGAAATTAAAGAGGGGAAGTTTTGCACACATTACTTCAACTTATTGTCAGTGTTCAGGCTTTTTTTTCCAAAAATAAATTTACACATGAAAATATTTTATGTAAGACAAGAAAAAAGTTAACAATTTACTACAGATCATTTCTTCTTTAAATGTTTGGTCAATAACTCAGGTACTCTACCTACTTTAAAAATCAAAAGACCTCAGATGTGCTTTAGCAGGATTAAAAAAACTAAAAGTCCTAGACTTGAAAACAGAATTCTGCTGCGTCAAATACCTTTAAGATTTTATATATATATATATATATATATATATATCACTTATGTTATTCATAATCACCAGATACTGAGGACACACACACACACACACACACACAGAGAGAGAGAGAGAGAGAGAGAGAGAGAGAGAGAGAATTTCATTTCAAATTTATATCAGTAGACATTAAAGTCTCTATCACACTTTATTTTTTAGAACAAAAGATGAAACGATTCAGCTAGGAAACCAGGCTGCTTAACTAACTTAGATCACTGTGATGGGCACACAGGTGGTGGATAGAGCCTTTGCTTAGGTCCTAGGGCAGTAGTTTGCAGCCAGCCAAGCAGCCACTTATTCTTAGGACATGCAGACCTGCTGGGCCTCGGTTTCCAGTAAGCTCAGAATATGGTCAACGCCTCCAGGAGGAGTCCTAAAAACACTTCCTTCAGGTGAATGACAAAGCCATTGGTAGCTCATTCTACTTACTTGTAGTCAAAGGCTGTCTGTTTAAAGAGCCTAGAGGAGGAACTTAGAGCCCAAGTCAGAGACAGACTTTAGGCAGACATCCAAAAGTGAATGCTTGCCTCCTCACTCCACTGATCCCTTATAATGTATACCTTAGAAATAAATATCTTTTATACACACAAAACCAGAAAATGGGTTTACTACTCTGGAGCTTTTTGTCTGCTTATTGAGACAGTCTTATTTACGGATTTAGGCTGGCATCAAATTGCTCCTCCTATTTCAGCCTCCTAAGTGCTGGGTTTAAAGGCATGTGTCACGATACTCAACTCAGCATTACATAACCGTATATACAACAGGTAAAGAGCCACATCTTAGTCTCTTTACATTTACAAAAGAGGAAAAAGGAAGAATCCACAGGCTTAAATATAGCAACATGCTTACCATGTACAAAACCCTAAGTGCAATCCTCATTGAATTAAACATGTTTAGTAAGCAGCATAAGTTCAGATAAATTAAGTTTTCAAAAATTATCCTTATAGAAAAACTAAGAACTATTGTGGGCACTATTATCACCACACAGATTCACAGTATCGAAATAAATGTAATATAAAGACACACACTTGAAAAATCGTTCTCCTCACAGTCCATACTGAAATTATTAATTCTCAACTATTATGTTCCCAAACTCCTTAGAGTCACTTAGTACCTATTGGTAATATTATAATATCTTTCGTAGCCATTACTTCCTAACCATAACAATCTCATTTTCTTCTTATTCTTTCTTCAAACACTAGTTATTTTCTAATTTCTAGAATTACTTAATTCTGATAGTCTCTTATTTTTCATTTTATAGCATTTAAAATTAACAACTGGAGAGAAAAACATTTTTAAAAATATGACTACTCAAAGTCCAATCACCAAAAGTTAACAACTATTAGTAGTTAAGGTTCTCATTCTCAACTTCAACAATAGGAGCCAATGTATACACTTTATTATACTCCAGAAACTATATTAACACTTAAATCACATAGAGTTAGGGGTATATTGCAATGATCGAACACTTAACATAAAATACAGAAGCTTACGTTTCATCCCTACCACTACTATAAAAGTATAATATTTTACACAACGTATATAAATATTTAATTACCCCTTTATGCTGAAATGAGTTTTTATTATTTCACTATGACAGTTAAAAATTCTGAAGTATGTTATAGCAAAATAATTTAATGGATTTTTGAATAAACAATCAGCACCTAGCTTAACAAGCATCAATAGCTTTAGAAACTCTTTCCCTCTAACCACTTACTAGCTATTCTAAAATATTATTAACACCATCTCAACCTCTAAAACTTAATTTGTAAATGTGACAGAATGATTTCTATCAATTTTCAACTTTATAAACTTAACACCTATGTTGTCAAGTTTAGCTAACTTACTTTTATTGCTAAACAGCATTCTGTCCACTAATATGTCATATTTATCCATTTTAATGCTGATATTCTAGTTGCTTCTAGATTTTCACTATCATCAAGGGTATGTATGTATGTGTGTGTGTGTATATATATATATATATATATATATATATATATGTGTGTGTGTGTGTGTGTGTGTGTGTGTGCGTGTGTATACATACACACACATACATACACACACATACATAATGTGGACATATATACACACACACATATATACACACACATATATAACACACACATATAACACATATATATGCAATTCTTATATAAGCTGCAGTGATCAAATGTTTACATTTCAAGTGGTGGAACTATCAAGTTACTGTGTATGTATGCTGTGTTCCCTTTACAGACACAAGGGCACCTTAGGCCTCTGCATTATTAACAACCCTACCATCAACATGCACAAATACATCCTGCTAACTCTAAAGCCTCTTCAGCATTTGACACTCCTTCTCTGTCACTCTCATAATGCTAAACTGTATTTCACTCATATCTTTGCCTATACTTCTTGAATAATAACATATCACGTCTACTTTTTCCTTCTTGTTTGTTTTTTCAGACACGATCTCTCTCTGTGTAGACTCTGCTTCCTGGAGTTCCAATTATGTGGACCAGGCTGACCCTGAACTCAGAGATCTGCCTGTCTCTGCCTCCTGAGTACTCGGATTAAAGGTGTGCGCCATATCCACTTTTCTTTTTATGTAGCTGTCTTCAGACACTCCAGAAGAGGGCATCAGATTTCGTTAAGGATGGTTGTGAGCCACCATGTGGTTGTTGGGATTTGAACTCAGGACCTTCAGAAGAACAGTCAGTGCTCTTAACCACTGAACCATTTCACCAGCCCCCATATCCACTTTTCTACTGAATTATCTATTTCCTAAACTTGTAAAAGTTAAATTATTTACATGCTTGAATACAATTGCTTTCAGGTTTAGAAAATATGCAAAATGATGAGGTATAAACATCTCCAAATTCTGTTAAATCATATTTTCTTTTTTACATTGATTTGAAGGAGTTTATAAAGCCAATTGTTTCATTTAACATTTATCTACAAATATACTTTGATGCAGATAATTTTCTACTTAGCATGGTATATATTTGCTTACTTCATTTTTGTTTTCTATCCAATATTCTGAATAGTTTTCTGTATCAGTAAAAACATTTTACTTAGTTTTTTTATCATGTTTCATAAGTAAAATTATTTTACTTATATATATCATAAATAAAAGATACTTGTCTGGGTACAATTTTAAGTATTGGTAAGAGCAAATTGCATGTTAACAATCTTGCTTTATACAAACTAGTGCAATAAAATAAGCTAAGGTAAGCACAAGCTCTACTCCAGGAGCAACAACCAAAACCAACTCTAACTCTGTTCATTTTCTGAAAAATCTATACTGGAAAAGAAAATAAGTGAAGAAAATCTTTAAATCCATTTTTCCTACATATGTTTTGAGCCTCATTTACTAGTCTTACTGTAATTAAAGGTAGTAAATATATACAAAAATATTTCCACCTGTCATTTTTCTAAGACTTATTTTTAGTTTTTTAGCAAAGGGTTTTTCTGTTGTTTCTTTTTTGTTTTTCGAGACAGGGTTTCTATGTGATAACCCTGGCTCTCCTGGAGCTCTGTAGCAGGCTGGCTTGAACTCACAGAGATCTGCACATGCCCAGCAGGAAAGGGTTTTTTGAGACAGGGACATAGTTGGTAAAAAATGACCTTGAGCTCCTGATCCTCTGCCCTTTCTAGCCTGAGATGATGAGTATCATAGACAAATACTGCTATTCTCAGTTCTTACTCTCACTCCTCTATGGAGGAGAATATGATTGTATTCTCTAGAATCAGAATGAGCCTTTAGAACCACTCAAGAACCATGAATGGCATGTAAATCTCAGTTTGTAACAAACAAAATAAAAGGTTCTGCTGCTAAAAGCCCAAAGCAGGGACGGCCAAAAAATAAATAATTCAGGTCTGCTTCTCAGTACTTATTATTAAACCAAAATCTAATCAGTATTTTAAAAAAATTACTATTAATATCAACACCTATGTAAGTTTTACCATCTTACTATATATACTTTGAAAAACCTTAAGGAAACAAAATTTTCATATTAAAATTTAAAAAAAATAAAAAGGTTGCTTTAGGAGCAAGCTACTAATAACATTGTAGGCTTCTATTCGACTCCATCAAAAATGTCTGTAAAATTGGGCATTCTCATCTGTATCTGTAATTCCAGCACTCTGAAGGTAGACACAGGACAGTCAGATGGTCAAGGTTATCCACTGATATCTATGGAGTTGAAGGAATCCTAGGATACACAAATCCCTGCTTTAAAATAAGGGGGAAATGGGATGACCATGATCCAGATACTTAAGAAATAGAAAATTGCTAGTATGATTCCTGAATCTTCTTATGTTAAAATACTCCTCTTTTAGATTCTATACAGTTATATGGACACCTAAACTAAACTTAACATTTTCCTATATCCAGTCTGCTCCAGGGTACACATTTATGAACTATTATTCTCATATTTACTACTTAATACAGAAGAAAGCTAATTGGAGATAATTTTCCTACTCTAAATTTTATATGGCTGCTATAAAATCCAATCTAGCTAACTTTCCAGTATCTTAGAACTACAGTGAGGTACTTAGAACTTCTCCAGACAAACCTTTTTAAGTATTAAAAATATAGCTTAAGCTTGTGCCACATCAAACAACCTGAGCCAAATTCATCCAAAACCCACAATGAGAGAAGTACAGATGTAATTACCAAGCAGTCCTCTGACTGCCCTTCCCCCCCGACACAAAATAAATACATGAATGAAAAAACACTGGAGAGGGAACAGCAACTTATTATGTAGCCCTGGCTGGCCTGGAGCTCACTGTGCAGAACAAGCTGGTCCTGAACTCTAGAGAGAGATCTCCTTGCCTCTGCCTCCTGAGTTCATGGCATATACCACCACACCCAGCCAAATATAAATAAATAAATATACACACATATATATATACATGAGGGACAAAAATTGTTTACAGCTAAAAAAAATAGTTACTTTACCATGTTTTGGTTTTAATTACTAGCAAAAAGATATCGATAATTTTATATAGGTTTCAATTTGGAGAAAATGGATTGAGAGGCAGATGAAACAAATTTTTATTTGTTTGGTATTTTCACCAAGGGCTAGAGAGATGGTTCATGGGTTAATAAGATTCTCTATTGTTCTTCCAGAGGATTCAAGGTCAATCCCTAGAATCAACATTGGGTAACTTGCAACTCTCTGTAACATCACCTCCAGGGAATTTAATTCCCTCTTCTATACTCTGTGGACAGCAGCACTCCAGTGCACACACATGAATATTCATGTACACACATATACATATTTTAAAATAATAAAAATATACTATTAACATTCTTCATCAAATTTCACAGTTTATAATTATCATTCATCTGATGCTATAAAATCAAAATCAGGATAAAGCATACATGCCTGTTACATAAAGATGGATTTTTTTAAAAGAATAAAGTTTACCTGATTCAAAGGTGGGCATTTTCAAATCACCTTGGTTCAGTTCTGTGCCATATTTTAATTTGTGATACTTTGCCCTGAAAATTTAACAATTGGCAAAAAATAATTATTTGTTTATAACTGAGTACTGCTATACTTACTAACAAAGCAATGTGTCCATCTTAAATTTTTTTTTTTTTTGCTAAAAACACTGAAAACGTATAGCTATGTAGATAAAATATACAAAAGAAAATTACCCAAGTAACAAATACAGGTATGTAAGAAGATAAATTTCTACTTATGATTAGAGGGAAAAAACATCTGAAATATGTGGGAACATATATTACTTCTCATTTTTTCGTTTCTTTTCCCATACACTAAGTAAAATGTGAAAAAGCGTTCAATAAAGTGTACAATGATGTAAACGGGGATGGCACTGTTCTGCTCTAGTGACATTAACAGTGAGATCCACGTACCTTTCTTGTTTTAATGCATACTCTAACATCTTTATTCTTCTCACTAAATCCTTCTTCAAGTTCTCTTGACCTTTCCTTTCTCCTTGTAAAAATGCAATCCGTGCCTAAAAACATTAAGACTCATTTATTTCACTTTTCCTTAACCAACCCAACCAACCAGCTAATTAAAACAGGAAAAATAATAAATGTGAAATACAACATTTTTATGCATAACCTAAAGACAAAACTCATAAAAATGGTCAACCAAACTTTCTACCAGATAACATAATGTCTTTGAAAATAAAAATAACCACACAGAGGCCATTTCCTTATGATTCTTTAGAGTCTCTAATAAGATTAATGCTTAATCTTTATATAACCCTGGAAGAAATTCTATGGGTAAAAATTAGCATAATTAAAGAATCTGAGGGTGATAGGAATACAGAATAGCCATAGAGAAAGAGGGTTAAAGAGGAAATTTCTCTGTACAAGGTGGACAGAGAGCTAACATCTACTTGATTCTGGTTTTTGTTTCCCCAGGAGTTAATTAGAAATTAGAGATCTGAAAATAAGACTGAACCAAGGCTAGGGTTTTACCCATACTCTGGTGAGTGATCAGTAGTTTAAAATTGAACAAATAATACTAAAAACAAATGGATCGTAGGGTTTAAGGTAGAGCTAAGGACAACAAATAAAGCAGCCACAAGGAGAGGAGATAAAGAGGAAAAGTAAAATGACTAAGGGCCTAAACATCAAAGTATATTATTTATATATTTAAATTAGCATAATATTTACAAAAACTAAAATTATATTCACAAACAAGTTTTTTCAGAAACATCTCTTAGCATCTTTTCTGAAATAATTAAAATTAAAATTTGCTTTTAAGACAGGGTCTTAAACACCAGACTGTCCTCAGACTTTACTCACCTGCCTCTGCCTCCTGAGTGCAGGGATTGCAGGCATACAACTACCACCATGCCCAGCCAAAAATGTTCTATTATACATTTCCATTTTACCATCCCATTCCAAATGTGTTTCAATTCTTGAAATAATTTCAGAGTATTACAAATAGTTCAGCTACCATTTGTTTTGTGGTGTCATTTCTTTTTGTTACCACTTCCTCCCTATTATTATTATTATTATCATCATCATCAACATCATCATTATAATAAAGGATGTTTCTTCATCATCATCATCATTATAATGAAGGATGTTTCTTCTTTAAAAAAAATTCAATGGTCATCATCATTATAATAAAGGATGTTTCTTCATCATCATCATCATTATAATAAAGGATGTTTCTTCTTTAAAAAAAATTCAATGGTGAATGCCTTTAATCCCAGAATTTGGGACGGAAATTTGAACCTGTGAGTTCAAGGCTAGACTGATCTATATCTCAAGTTCCAGGACAGCCAGAGTTATACTGTGAGGCCCTGTTTTGTCTGCATGTATGTCTGTGCACCATGTATGTACAGTGTGATAGCTATGGGCTGAACCCCAGTCCTCTAGAAGAACAGCTGGTGCTCCTAACCACTCAGTCATTATTACTCTAGCCTTTTCTTGTCTTGTTCTAGTGCATTATGAGGATTGAATACAGGTCCTAAGTCTAGTAAGACAAGCACCTTGCAAACAAAGCTATCCCCCCAAGCCTATAACTTTTTCTTAATTGCCTTATGTCTTCTCTTGATGACTTTGAGCTGGTAGTATAGTCAACTATTTACTACTTTTAATCCAACTGAAAGTGTGAAGGTTACATTTGACCAAATAATTAACATATTTAGCACTTAGTAAAGTATAAAGGACTTCCAGTTACTTACAGGTCATAATTTACCACTAGCAGCACTCATCTCTGCAAACAAACACTTAAATGTAAACTCAAAAAACAAATTTACAAGTCAGAGGTGGCAGCCCCATACCTGTAATCCTAGCACTAAGGAGACAGAAGCAGGAGAATTAAAAATTTGAAGTCACTCTGAGCTACAGTGAAATTGTATGAAAAAATGACTAAAACAATATGATAGCATCAAAACCAAAAGATACCTATTAGTAAACATGTATGAGATTCTCACAGTTTAGTAATGGCACCAAAAGAGAAAATAAATGGACTAACAAACCCACCATGCAAAAACCATCAATATTCAGCCAAATTAACCAAGAGCTTTAATTTCAATCAATCTCCAAATGTATGTCTGCATATCTGTATGTAAAAAGAGACAGCTCAGTGGTTACATGTGCATGCGACTTTTGCAGAGGGCCCGTTTGGTCTCAGTACCCATTTGTGATATTGGTAGTGAAGCAGAAGAGATAAAAAGCTTACAACTTCCTTTTAATTCTAGCTCCAGAAAGACAGACAGACATACACACACACACACACACACACACACACACACACACACACACACACACACAAATAGAATAAACCTTTAAAGAAATAAAATAAAATTTACAAAGAACAGCTCTGGCCAGACTGGGAAGGAAAAAAGATGCTAAATGTCTTGGTTGGGTTTTTAATCCTTGACAAAAGCTAGAGAGGTATTTAAATACTTGTGAAGTGGAACTTCAACTGAGTAAGTGCCTCTATCAGACTGCTTATAGGCAAGGTGGTAGGGCATTTTCTTCATAACGGTTAATTTGGGAGGACCCAGCCCACAGTGAGCAAACTGAGGAAGGGGTGGGAGGTAAGCCAGTAATCAACATTCCTCCATGGCTTCTGCTTCAGTGCCTGTCTTCAGGCTCCTGCCCTGACTTACCTCAGTGATAGAGCATGACCCAGAGATTTGTTAGATGAAAGCAAACAAACAACAAACAAACAAAAAAAACCTTTCCTCCCCAAGTTGCTTTTTATCATAGTGTTTCATCCCAGCAACAGAAACTCTAAGGCAGAAATTGGTACTGGCAGTGAGGTACTGCTGAGACAGCCCGGACCCATGTTTTTAGGAAGGTTGTGGAAAGTCTTTAGGCTAGAAAATTGAGTCATTGGAGCTTAATAATTAGTAAGCTATTGTGGGAATGTAAAAGAAAATGCTGAAAGCAGTGCAGAAGATGGAAGTGAGGCTGCCTTGTCAAGCTGCAGAGACAAGTTTGAGTCTCTTAAAGGCTCTATCATGACCATTTAATAGTATTGTAAATTAAGAATCTGGGTTCTGGATAGGCACAGTGGCACAAATCTTTAATCCCAGCACTTGGAAGCAAGCGGGTCACCTTGAGTTCCAGGCCAGCCTGGTCTACAATCTATGTCTAAGGTCTATATAGTGAGTTCCCAACAGCCAGAGCTATGTAAAGAAATCACTTTAAAAAAAAAAACAAAAAAAAACAAAAAAAACGAATCTAGAGCTAAAGATGATTAAGTGACCAGCATCGGACTATAGAGATGACTTAAAAGTATAGAGATGGTTTAAAGTGTCCTACTGCTCTTCAAGAAGACCTAAGTTCAATTCCCAGTACCCCTGTGAGGCAGGTCACAATAGCCCCTAACTCCAGGGGAATTAAAACCAGGGGGATTAAAATCTCTGGCCTCTGTAAGCACCTGTACTCACATATACACAACCAGACACAGTCACACACATATACACAACTAGACATAGTTACACACATATGCAAAATAAAAACAAATCTTTGATGGGCAGTGGTGGCACATGCCTTTAATCCCAAGGCAGAGGCTCAATGAGTTCCAGGACTGCTAGGGCTACACAGAGAAACCCTATCTTGAAAAACGAAAACCAAACAAAAACAGGGGTGGGATCAGCATCACTGAGGCAAAATCTTCTGGGAAATGTTTACTTAGACCAGCACACAGAAGTTAAGAGTTCAGAGAGGGCCAAGGCTGCATTTCATACTAGTGGCATAGAACGAGACAAAAACATTCGATCCCCCTGAACAAGCTAGCTGTGGATTCAGTTCAAAGACCCTGCCTCAATGAAATCAGGTGGAGAATCACTAAGAAAAACTCCCAATAAGTATGCATATGCATGTGTGTAATCATATGTGACTTAGGCACCCATATACACATGTTAACACTCACATACACAAAGTATTTTTTTTGTTGTTTTAAGATTCATTTATTTATGTATAAGTACACTATTGCTCCCTGCAGACACATCTGAAGAGGGCAGTGGATCCTATTACAAATGGCTGTGAGCCACCATGTGGTTGCTGGGAATTGAGTTCAAGACCTCTGGAAGAGCAGTCAGCACTCTTAACCACTGAGCCACCTCTCCAGCCCACAAAGTACTTTTTTTAAAGGATAAAATATGTAGGAATTAAACAAGGATACAAAAGATTTGCACTTTCACTGGTGAATGAAATTACAGAGGATATAAACACATTCTGTGTCCATGCAACACAATTTTAATAGTTAAAAATGTCAACGCCACCCAAAGTAATCTACAATTATGTTTTATGCACCTTATGTACATACAATTTGTAACTTTCTTTGAAGGGCTATTATAACCCTGCCTTGTCTAGAACTCTATCTAACCAGTCTGGCTGGCTTCAAACTTACCGAGTACTCTAATTAAAGGTGTACATCAGCATGCCCAACCTTGTATAACATTGTTGTTGTTGTTGTTGTTGTTGTTAGGTTTACAGAGATAAGGTTATTATTATTATTATTATTATTATTAGGTTTATAGAGACAAGGTTTCTCTGTGTAATGGAGCCCTTGCTGTCCTGGAACTTGCTCTGTAGACCATGTTGGCCTTAAACTCACAGAGATCCGCCTGCCTCTGCCTCCCAAGGACTGGGATTAATGGTGTGCACCCCAATACCTGGCTTAAGGGGGGGCAGAAGGGTGTTTAGCTTCCTGAGCCACATGATGAATTCCAGGCTTCCTGAAGCTAAGTACCAAGACCTGTCTCAATAAAAGTCGGGGAAAAGCACACTACAATGGAATGTCTGGTTGGTTCAATGAAGGTAAGACTTCCAATTTCTTTTTACCTAGAATGCTGAGGTTTGAGTCCAAAGCTTTACATTTGCAAAGTAAGTACTCCAATGAAATGTTTTCCCCAACAGAAAAACAATTGTTGAGCACCAGCAAAATTCTTTATCTGTTGACATCAATTGATGTTTTTAACTACCCTGATCTAAAAAGAAGAAAGGTAAGCCAAGCATAGTGGTGCATGCCTTTAATCCCAGCACTGAGTTCAAGGCCAGCCTGGTTCACACAGTTCCAGGGTAGACGGGGCACATAAAGAGACCCTGTCACTCAAATGAACAAAGTAGGAAGGGAAATTGTTAACTTCACTATTACCAAAGCAAAATGTACAAAATTGCTTCCATCTATCCAATTTTTGTTAATAATTCAGTATGACCCAACTTTGTTCCTGATTTTCAACATCTGGTACCATAGTTTACATATCTCCTGAATTCATTCACCATTCAACATCTGATTGCCAAAGAACTATTTACTATTTGCTGATGTTTGGTGACAACCACTAGAGGTCACCAGCATAAAACTTTCAATATTGATTCAAGCAGGATCAGTCTAAATGATTCACAATTACTTGTTTCCCTTTCCAGTACCCTTTTCTAAAACAAGATTCAAGGGCTAAGAAAAATGGTTCAATGCTTAAGAGAGCTTGCCATGAAGCTATAAAAACTAGAGTTTGGATCTAACATGCATGTTGCAAGTCAGGCAGCTTGAGCATGCCTGTAATCCCAGCTCCAAGGGAAGCAGAGACAGGAGGATTACTGGGACTTCCTGGCTTCCAGCCTACCAGAGAAACCCAATTTCAGAAGAGACCTCAAAGGTCAGAGAATATCTGGAGATAGATGAGGACAGCTACATCCTCTTCTGGCCTCCTGAGTGTGCATACACATAGGTACAGAGACATATAATAAATAAAAGATTCAAACCTTAGGATGGTTGTGGTGGTATGTATCAGTAAGATGTGCTGAAGAGACGAAGGCATAGGACCACCAGGTTGAGGCCAAGCTGGGTAACACACACAGAGAGAAGGGGGGCAGGGAGAAGGGAGGGAGGGAAGGAAGAAGGGAGGGAGGACGGGACGGAGGGAGAGAGAGAAATACTTTATACTTTAATTAGCAGGTTCAGTGAGACTGCTGGTAGAATTCGGATCCCTAGGGCAGGCCTTAGAAACCAACCATCTTGCTTCATGATCCACAGTCATATGAGAAGCTGCTACCATATATTTTCACTGAGATTCACCATGAAGTTGATATTATTTTTAAAAACCACACACAAATGACTAATTCCAAAAATTCAGTGCTCTGAGGCAGAACATACAAACCTTTGTATAATCTATCATGTTGTAATAAAAGTCTGTGTCCAATTCAAAGGAGGGCACTCTATTTTTATCTTTTCAAAGAAAATACATGAACAAAAATCTTGTATTCCATAGCTTACAGACTTTTTATTAAAATATTTTCCAATTTTATTGATGGAAAAGAATTCCAGGGAAAAGAGAAATACTAAGAAAAAAACATACAAAAGCAAGTAAATCTTGAATTTTTTTTTTTCTTGGTTTGAGACAGGGTTTCTCTGGCTGTCCTAAAACTTACTTTGTAGACCAGGCTGGCCTCTTAACTCAGGGATCTGCCTGCCTCTGTCTTCTGAGTGCTGGAACTAAAGATGTGTGCCACCACTGCCTGACTTTAATCTTATTTTTTAACCCTTCTATTTAAAACAAGGTTTAATGAATAATCAAAACAATATCACCCTCCGTGGCCCAGTAATTCAGAGCACAGTGCTTTTCCTGAGAATGCAAGTTCAGTTTCCAGTGCCCATGTTGAGCAGCAGGTCCTAAGGGAACCAAATTTTAGCATCCATGGACACCTGCACTCTTGCGCACATAATTAAAAATAAAATAAATCAAAGTACCATCAGCCTCTAAATTCCCAGCTTCATTTTACATGACCATAGTTGGTTGAAGAATGGATTTTCTTTCTCTTTTCAAGGCAGTCTGACTATGGTAGTAGCCCTGGCTGGTCTAGAACAAGATAACAGAGTAAAAATACATTCATTCTGTCTGGGAATGGTATAATCTCATCTCTCAGGAAGCTAAGATGGAAACACCCTGAGTTCAAGGCCAGCATAGGTTATATAAGAAGACTATGTCTCCAACAAACAATAATACAAATAAAAGGAGAGATTAACTTCAAACTGTATAATAAAAACAAGATTACAAACAATACTATTTCTACATTCAAATTAATAGATGGAAATCATTCTCCTTAAAATTCAAAGAGCACTTAATAATCAACAATTAAATTAGCAACTGACCAAGGGAGATTCCTAAAATTATTACAAATCTTGACCCTCTGTGAGAAAACGGCATTCAGCTATGTAATACGCCATTCACTATTAATGCTCAAATCCTTCCCCTAAGACCTTGATACTATGTGTGTTCTAGAAATTATAAACGCATATTCCACATATAGTATTACCTAACATATTGTTTGATGCAAACTGTAGCAGTAACGCAGACACATACATGCTTCTAAAAAAGTGTCTATTTATTTCATGTGAATAAAATTATAAACAGCCTTGTCACTTCAGGTAAGACTTGCCCTTAAATGTTTAACAAAAATCTTATAAACTTTTTATCTTTTTAAAATTTAGAATACATAATAAAGTAATAACCATCTATAATATTTGTTACTATATATGGATAAATCTCATTTATACCTTACAAACAGACCTATGAGTTGGTGTATTTTCCACACTTTCTTTACAGAAGAGTTCAGGGAAGTACACTTAAAGGAGCTTCTCTTGCTTTTCCCAAGAGAAACAGTGGAACCATTAAGACATGAATCTAGACGACCTTAGTTCAGAGTATACTCTATTACTTATGAAATGATAAAATATCTATGAATAGCAGGGAAAAAATCATCTAGAGAAGAGTTGGCAATATCATGACTTAATTACATTCACATCTAAAAGCCTACATTAACTTCATTTCTGAATTAGAATATTTCTTTAATACTGTTTTGTGTGTACAGGGGTATGGAGACTACACATATCACTGAGTACACATGAAGGTCAGGAGACAACTGGTGGAGGACTTGGTTCTTTCCTTGACCATGTGGGTTGCATGTATACAACTCATGTCATCAGCCTTGGCAGCGAGCACCTTTTACTTGCTAAGCCTTCTTGCTTATCCTGAATTAGAATTCTAACTCATTAGAATTAACAAGCTCCACGTCAGTATAGCAAAACTAACTGAATTAGCAAGCAGAATAAAAAATACTTGCCAGCTCAATTTTAGTCCAAAAATATTGGAATCCAGTCCTTTTTTTCATCATTACTAAAATTAGGTGAATGCAGTAGTGCTCCTAACCATTTGGCCATCTCTTTAGGTCCCATTTTGTTGTTTTTATAAGACAAGATCTCAAGAGGCCAAGCTGACCTCAAATTTCTTATCCTGCCTCTATCTCTCACGTACTACGATTGTAGATGTGTAGCAACACATCCAGTTTTATGTGATATAGACGATGGAACCGCCTTGGGCTCCATTCACGCATGCTAAGCAAGCCACCACTCTATGAACTGAGTTACATTCTCAGATGAACACCTTTCCTCTTGTTGAACAATGTCATAAATTACAGTTTTCAGTTTTCTCAATTATAAAATATGGGAATACTCTTACATTTACAATTCACTTTTATAAGGTTTTTCTTTTTTAATTTTATGCATTTACTTTTATATGTATGGACGTTTGCCCAAAGATATCAGAAGAGGGTGTAAGATCTCCTAGGAATTAAACCTGAGTCCTCTGGAAAAGCAGCCAGAACTCTCAGCCACTAAGCTGTCTCTCCACCCCAACATGTACAATTCTTAACAACTTTAGCCTAGAAGTACTTATTCTATCTTTGATATTTTACTTTAAAATAAGGCAAAATTGTTTTTTATGATTAAAGGAGAATTAATTTGGTCCAAAAAAGCATGTTTCTAATTTCAGACTTTACTACTCTACTGCATACTAATTCAGAACACTCATGACAGAAATTAAGAATGTATTTATTTTCCTAGCACTCAGGAGGCAGAGGCAGGCAGATTTCTGAGTTCGAGGCCAGCCTGGTCTACAGAGTGAGTTCCAGGGCAGCCAGGGCTATACAGAAAAACCAAAAAGGAATTTATTTATTTGAAAATCTGAACATGAATAAGAACTGTAGGTTTTAGAAACCGGGTATACTACTTACAATCTATGCTATGATATAATCATGTAACTAACCTACTATTAAAATTTCCAAAGGGTTAAAACCTGAACACAATCTCTATACTTAACCTTAAGAAAGTCAATGAGGAAGTGAACCATGATGGTGTTCCCCTGTAATCACAGCACCAGGGAGGATGAGACATGAGGAGAGCCAGAAATCTGAGGTCTGAGCTATAGAGTGCCAAGCCAGCCAGAGCTACAAACCCTGCAAAACAGTTTCTCTCACTTGATACACAACCATCGCAACTACAGGTATTTCAAAATACTCTAGGCTTTAAGTCTCTAAAATTCCATTCTTCCCACAAGAATGGCCCAAGAAAAGGTATGTATATATATATAGGTTTTTCGAGACAGGGTTTCTCTGTGTAGCCCTGGCTGTGTCCTGGTACTCACTTTGTAGACCAGGCTGGCCTCGAACTCAGAAATCCGCCTGCCTCTGCCTCCCAAGTGCTGGGATTAAAGGTGTGCACCACCACCGCCCGGCTCCAAGAAAAGGTTTAAATCTAATTCTTTTCATTAAAAGTGCAATAGCTTACCAATTAATAAAGTCACTGTCTTAGCTCCTTTCAATTGCTGTGATAAGACACCAAGACCAAGGCAATGTAAAACTTACGTTTCAGAGGATTAGATTACACAATGAAGCAAAGGAATGACAGCAGGAACAGCTGGGAGCTTACTTTTTGATTCCAAAGTAGGGAGAACACCAGCAGTCTTTTACAACCTCAAGCCCATCCCCAGTGACACACCTCCTCCACCAAGACCACATCTCCTAATCCTTCCCAGCTTTACCAGCTGGGGACCAAGTCTTCAAATTTGTAAGCCTAAGGACGGTTATTCTATTCAAACCAAAACAATCACTTAATTTTTTTGTGAGGGGTTGTGTTGTAGATAGCCCTCAAGTAGTTTGTATTTTGATGCTAATTCCGCTTCGCCAAGTAAGGCTGCTTAGGATGAGGGTACTAAGGGTTTCATGAGTGACCCTTCTAATGAATAAAGATTTCTAGGAAACCAATCATTGGGTGAGTAGGCAGGACTTCTGGGTCAGACCGAGGGACAGCAGAGGCAGGGCTGCTTTTGGACTTTTGGATGGAGCAAAAATGTAGGTAGTGGTGACCCACGGTTCAGATAACAGATCCCAGGGATTTGCTACTGGAGGACCTAATTTAGAATGGCTTACTATTAGGATGCTAATTGTGCCCAATGACTGTGTTGCCTTTTGATTCTAAACAAAGATTGATGTTTTCCTTCACGCAGCGACTTAACTGAGTTCCAGAGAAAAGGTACTCCAGACAGTCACAGGAATTTGGAAGTGTGAGGCTAGCATGGCAGTGACCCGCCATGGGAACTTAGTGAGCTGAGTGGAGAGATTTCAGAGCTCTGGATAAGAGTCTCCACGAGATGGGAAAGGGACTGCCCAGTGCCCTGCAGGAGATAGCATGGATTGCTTATTTTATTTTATTTTATTTTTTCAGTAATTCACGCTACAGGGTTGCTTTTAAATAACTCAGGAAGAAAATATTCAAATCACTAACTGGTAACTAATTTAAAATTCTTAGCAATCTAAACTTTTATGGAGTACACTGTTCTCATAACTTTGACAGCTGAATTTGAACCAACCCTTCAGAATTAACAAATACTTAATAATTTGAATAGCCATTTAGAAAAACCCTATGAAGCCAGGAGGCAGAGACAGGCAGATCTCTGTGAGTTGGAGGCCAGCCTGGTCTACAGAGTGAATTCAAGGACACTCAAGGCTACACAGAGAAATCCTGTCTCAAAAAAACGTGGGGTCTAACTCATAGAAAGCAGTCTGGAGCTCAAGTTATAGAACAGCATCATAAAATTCTTCCTCCAGGACCCAGCCTGGCACTCTGGTAAACACACTACCCACAAGCCAGACTGATCACCTTCAATGTGAAAGAAATGTTCTCATAGAACAGCATGCATACCAAGAGAAGAGACCTAGATCTGCTATCAAAAGCAACCCTCCTCATGGTAGTCCAGGGAATTCAGAGTATGGGTCTGAGGGGGAAAGAAGCAACAAAACTGTAGCACATGAAACAAGAACACTGGATTTAGCTTGAGGGGTGAGAGGCAGATCTCCAAAGCGAGTTTTGGGACAGCCAGAACAACAAAGAAAACCTGCCCCTTGTAACTAAGATTAGACAGACAGACAGACAACCACATGATTTACAAACAGATGGTAGATTCCAATGCTAACACTTAGAATTGACCTTAGGCAAATTATCCTGCTATACCAGTATAATACTAATACTCAGAAAACATGAGAGTTTATCTGTGAAATTACAATTCAAAAGAATGGATTTGGAGCCATGAATACACACCTGTAATCTCAGAACCTGGGAGGCAGAGGCAGAAGGGAATAAATTAGGTCAGACTCAACTATATAGCAAGTTTGAGGCACTCAAGGAAAGAGAAGGAATAAAAGAAGGAACAGGGGAAAAATGGGGAAAGGGAAAGGTATAGTTTTGACCTCTTAAATCTTACTTTTAGTATGGGTTTTAAAACCTTTTAACCTTCTTTTTAGTCCATCACCCACCAAGAGTAGCAGAAAAGAAAGGTTATTAGGATACAGGGAAGCAGAACTGTTTTTTTGGAACAATTCTCATCTGTGTTTTCAGGAAATCAGTAGTTTAGTTCACAGGTCAGCATTGGCACTTGACTCAGTTTGTATCAGCTGACATCACTCTGCCAATCAGCCCAAATCCACTGAAGTCATAGAAACCTCTCATGAAGTTTCCTGGTGCATTTTTCTCTATGGAGTCATGACAAATGGAATTCAACAATACATATAAGGCAAACCACATGTGTCCTTTCACATGTGCCCTTTAAATCCATCATGTGCCCTTTTTCACATGCTTGCTTTAGAAAAACATCCTTTCCCCTGTGTCTGCTTCAGAAAAACATTTCTTTATGTGTTTGCCCCAGCAAAATACCATCCGAAAGAACTGACTTTCCAAAGAAACCAGAAGTTTCCATTTCAGAAAGGGAAAGGAGAAAAAAATAGAAAGAGAAGGAATAAAGAGAAAGAAATGTAAATGTGGTAAGAAGAGTTTCTGCACAACTTTTTCTGGGCCAATGAACCAAGAGAAATGTCAGCAAATCAAAGCGTA
This sequence comes from Mus pahari, assembly GCF_900095145.1. Taxonomy (NCBI): domain Eukaryota; kingdom Metazoa; phylum Chordata; class Mammalia; order Rodentia; family Muridae; genus Mus; species Mus pahari. The sequence continues at coordinate 48,732,535 of NC_034596.1, forward strand.
GAGCTCTAAATGAACACTGTGGGAGCAGGTACTGTTATTCATAAGGGCTATGGGGGATTACTGGGGTTGACATGGAGGATCCTTTAACTTACAAAGAAAAGGATGTAGTGTTTAAAAAAATAGCAGACACAAATGGATGTATCTGGAGGATATCATCCTTAGTGAGGTAACCCAATCACAAAAGAAGTCACTAGATATGCACTCACTGATAAGCGGATATTAGCCCAG
>NC_034596.1:48733177-48741391 GCF_900095145.1 Mus pahari
GATGGCCTAATTGGCCATCATTGGGAAGAGAGGCCCCTAGGTCTTGCAAACTTTATATGACCCAGCACAGGGGAACACCTGGGCCAAGTAGTGGGAGTGGGTGGGTAGGGGAGCAGGGGCAGGGGGAGGGTATAGGGAACTTTAGGGATAGCATTTGAAATGTAAATAAAGAAAATATCTAATAAAAAAAATAGCAGACACTATGACCAAACTGCCTAAAATTGTCATAGCATAGACAATCCCACTTGCAACTGTACTAGAAAAGGAAGGACCTGAAGCACAGCAGTACTATAGTGAGATGGTTGAGGCTGGAGAGACAGTTCAATGGTAATACTGGCTGCTCTTCCAGAAGACCTGTGTTCCATTCCCAGCATACAATTGCCTGGAACTACAATCTCAGAGGATTTAATTTGTGCTTCTGGCCTAGGCAGGCACTGCATACACATGGTACACAGACATACATGCAAACCAAACACCAATATACATAAAATAAATTTTAAAAATTAAAAATGTATTTCAAGCAACTGCCATAACTTTACAGTTCTATTAGTCCTGTACAAATGTCCCAATTTCCACACCTTTACCAACACTTGATTTTTTGTTGGGTTTGTGCTGGGATTAGGGGTTGAACTCCTGAGCCTCATACACAGTAGGCAAGTTCTCTAGCAAAGAGGTATGTATAGCCGACTCTCCTGTACTTTTTATCTTGAGAGTGTTATCAAAATTGCCCAAGATGGCCTTGAACTTATTCTTTTGCCTCACCTTCCCTAGAAAATGGATTATACGCAACTAGGCTCAATTAACTGAGGTTTGTTTTGCAATGGAATTTAGACATGGGGCCGCCCTGTCTGACCTTTTCTTTCCTTTCTCTTCACTTCCTGACTAAAATACACTTCTAGCTGTCTGTCATTCTTTCATTTCACTGAGTCTGGTAAATAGCCTTTTCTGCTCTACACCTCTCACATGCTGTTCCCCCTACATGAAACAACTCTCCCACTTGACCTACTCTTCAGGTCAAAGCTTAGCTGTCCTTTTCTCTGGGAATCTATTATCAAAACCACAAGTATAAATGAGCTAGTCCTTCTGTGCAGTGAAATTTCTTTAGTATAACATTTGTTAACATGGATAAAAATCTACTTGTCTTTATTACTACTTTATAAGCAATGAGAGTAGAGATTATATTGACCTTCACAGGCAATTCTAAGTAACTGTTTGAAAATATGAACACTGACCTAAATATTATTTAAACGAACTATCGTTTTAAGGAACTCTGAATGATACAGAGTTGAACATGTATTATTCTATTTGATTTTAAAGTCAATAAAGATTAAATTAGGTTTCACCAATTTTTTTCTGAGGGTTTTTTTTTTTTTTTGGAGGCAGGGTTTCTCTGTGTAACTCCATATCTCATCAGACTGGCCTCAAACTTAGATAGCTACTTATCTTTGCCTCCAGAATGTTGGGATTAAAGGCATGTACCACCATGCTCAGCTAAGATTTTTAAAAATAACCAAAATAACACATTAAATGTGTGGGGGGGGGGGCATTTGTCCATGGAGGCTGGAAGAAGAGTGTCATATCCCTCAGAGCTAGAGTTACAGGGAGTCATGAGCTGCCTAGTGTGGGTACTAATAAGAAATCAATTTGAGCTCTCTACAGTAAGAGTAGCAAGTGCTTGTAACCTTACTAAACTACTCTCATAATTTTTCTTTTTAATTTTTTTTTTAGATTTACATATTTTATTTTTACATGTATGAGAGTTTTGTATCTATGTACCCCATCTATACTTAGAACCCTTGGAGGTTAGAAGAGGACACCAGATCCTCTGGAACTGAAGTTATGGACACTTTCTGAGCCACCATGTAAGTACTGGTTAGTAAGTCAATCAAAGGACAATTCTTTCTTGCCATGGGGATCTGGGATCCCTTCTTTAAAATAGCCATCTTGGGGGCAGGACAGATGGCTCAGTGGTTAAGAGCACTGACTGCTCTTCCAGAAGACCCAGACTCAATTCTGAGCACTCACATGGCAGCTCAGAACTCTCCATAACCCATTCCAGGGGATCCAACATCCTCAAACAGACATGTGTTAAAATACCAATGTATATAAAATAAAATAAAAAATTAGCAATCTCTCTAGCCCCTTCTTAAAATTACAACTACCATGTGACCCAGCAATCCTATCTCTTGGCCTTACCCAGAACTGAAAACATACTCTCAGACATCTGCATAAGGTCACAGTCACACTGTTCTCAGAAGCTAACAAGTAAATCCAAATGTCCATCAACAAATTAACAAACAAGCAAAAAGTCATGTATACATACAATACATTATTCCTGTAAAAATGAAATATGAGCTAGTATGGTAGCATCAGTCCATGATCCTGGCACTTGAAAAGAAAAAGATCAAAAGTTCAAGGCCTTGTTTAGCTATATAGCCACTTCAAGGCCAGCCTGGGCCACAGTTGAGAGAGAATGAATGAAACCCACAATGCACAGTTGAACCTCGAGGATGAGGATAGTGAAAGTGGGGGAGTCACAAGAAAAATATTGTGCCATCCCACTCATATGATATATCTAGAGTGGTCAGATCTGTATAGACACAACACATTAAATAACTCAGAAACAAAGTAAAATAAGGGCTGGCAGGAGCTGGGGCAAGAGAAACATTCTGGACACTAGTTGTGTAACAAGATTAAGTATTTAACCCCACTGACCTGTATATTTATAATGATGGTAAATTTTAACAGGTTAAGGGGGGGCATATGCATTCCTGAAGATGCAAGAAAATCATTAGTTCAAAACCAAACTGGGCTACATAGGCAGACCTTGTCTCAGAGAGCAAAACAAACAGGAAGAATGATTCTGAGGCTGGAATGTTTGTAACTCATGACAAAAATGTAATCTTTCTGCCTTATAAAATTATTCGCTGGGCGTGGTGGCGCACGCCTTTAATCCCAGCACTTGGGAGGCAGAGGCAGGCCAGCCTGGTCTACAGAGTTCCAGGACAGCCAGGGCTACACAGAGAAACTCTGTCTTGAAAAACCAAATAATAATAACAATAATAAAAATAATAATAATAATAATAAAATTATTCCATTATAAATAATTTCAACTTCACTTAAAATGTCTTAAAACTACCTCTAAGATTATCCTTAGTGTAAATTCTCAACAATCAAAGTACTATTACTTGACATGAGCATTAAGTAAAATGCAAATTGATACAAGCAACAGTAATGACACAGATGATCTACAGTTCAAACAATCCGCCACTGACACTATACCGTTGACTTAATTCTACAACACACTCTGACTTCTCATTTACACTGATTCTGCCAACAAAGGAAGAGTTTCCATTACCTGGTAACTCAGTCATTAAGAGAAGTTTCCAAAGTTAACTGTGAAATCATCTTCCTGGAAAGTTAAAAATACATCAGATCCATCTGTCCAAATGCTATCACTCCAGAAACTACTTGTTACTAAATATCTGCATACTGTTTAACATTGCTCCTAGGAACAAGATGATTTCAAACGCCATTTAATAAAAAAAAAAAAAAAAAAAACTACTTAGTTTTAGAACTCTAAATCATGTGAAGAAATAAGATACTGATCCAAGCACACTAGACTAGCCTGGACACCTCAGCAGATACATACCTGAATCCCTCTAACTAGCTTTATAAATGCCCAGCAGCCCTGTTCTTAGCTTCTTTAATTCTTGAACGTGAAGGCTGAATCGGATGTCTTTTTAGGGTACTCTAACTACAAGGCTAGAAAGATGGCCTAGGGAGTAGCACCAATCCTGCTTCCCAAGTGTAGGCCTTGGAACCTATATGACAGACAATAGGAGAGAACCAACTCCCACAAATTGTCTTTTGTCTGTCCATCTCTGTTCCCCATCTACCTCCACATCCAATGTACATACATACATTATTAATAAATTAGCTGATTAATTAATTTGAAAAAGGACTTGGTAAAGAACTGGAAGACACATATTCCAGGCATGCAAGATTTGAAACTTTTATTAACTCATTAGTTTCTCTATCCTTTTACCACTTTCACCACACTGTACAAAGAAGCCACTGACCACACACACAACAAAAATACAAAATTTAGAAAACAATAAAGAAAGGAGGTGAACCTGACTTCCAGAGTTGCTGTTATTAAAATATTATTTTAAGTGAACCAAAAAAATGTAGAACTAAGCATATATAGAGTGCTTACATATAATGCATAAGGCTCTGAGTTCAGTCTCCACCAATACAAATGTAACATAAAATTACTAAGTATGCAACAAAAGATGTATCACAAATTAAATATCATAAAACATAGGGGAGAAAGCAAAATAAGTAAGTGATGTTCCCCAAGAAGGCTCAAACACAGATTTTATTCAGTATCTCAGTTACATTTCTGTTGCAATGACAAAGCACCATGACCAAAAGCAACTTGGGAGAAAAAGGTTTATTTCAGTTTACAGCTTACAGTCACTCATTCAGAGAAGTTAGGGCAGGAACTCAAGACAAGAATCTGGAGACGGAAACTGAAGCAAAGGCCATGGAGAAGTGCTGCTTACTGGCTTGTTCTTCCTGGCTTGCTCAGCCTGCTTTCTTCTTTATCTACCCAGAAATCCCATAATGAATAGACTGGTCTGTACAGTAGTTGAAATTTGCTACATTGTGGGCTCTTCTTTTTCCCAGTCTTTATATCCCTGGTTTCATCCCCCATCATGGGACAGAAGAGAAAGAAAGATAGAGGGGAAAGAGAGAGATATCTGTGAATCAACCTTATAGAGGCATTTTCTTGATCAAGAGTTTTGGTTTTGGTTTTGGTTTTGGTTTTACCTAAAAATTCCAGGACTGAACTGGAGAGATGTCATACCAAAGAAGTGCAATCTCTGATATACAGGAAATACAGAATACACTTGCACAACAAGTTGTCCTCTGACTTCCACATGCATGTTATTGCATTCACACATGCTTACACACACACTCTAGCTCAGTTGGTAGAATGCTTATCTGGCATGTATACAAGGCCCTAGACTGACTCCCTACCCTACTGCATAAACTGTGTGTGGTAGTGCACACCTGTAGTTTTGACAGTGGATATGGAAGCAAATGTATCAGAAGTCCAAGGCCATCACAGTGAGTTCTAGTGCAGCCTGTGACATGAGGCACTGTCTCTAGAAAAGAAAAAAGAGGGAATAACTGAAAAGTGACAAAAATGAAACTCAATAAACTGATATAAAGCAGACAGAATAATCAACTTGAAATTTTGTACCCTGAGAATTGAACAACAACAAAAAAATAAAAATAAACCACAGAAACCTGGCGTGATGGCACACACCTTTAATCCCAGCACTTGGGAGGCAGAGGCAGGCAGATTTTTGAGTTCGAGGCCAGCCTGGTCTAAAGTGAGTTCCAGGACAGCCAGGGCTATACAGAGAAACCCTGTCTTGAAGAAATAAATAAATAAATAAATAAACCACAGAATCTCGTGAGACACAAATAAGCCAATATATGCATAATAAGAACAGAGAAAAGAGATATGCAGAATAATTATTTGAAATAAGTCAGAAACTTTCTAAATGTGATGAAAACTGCTCAATGAATCACAGATAGAATAAACTCGGAGATTATTATCATGATATACCAGAATCAAACTGTCAAAAAAAGAAACTCACAAAAAAATCCAAAGAAAAGTGACTCATCACAGTTGAATTCCCACTAGAAATAATGAAGGAAGTACAATGATGAATTCAAAAAGCTGAAAGAAAGAGACTGCCTCTTGCCCAGAGTAGATTCAAGCCTTGCCTTAATATGAAAATAAAGAAAAAGACTACCTAGGGCTGGAGAGTTGGCTACATGAGTAAAAGTGACCAGACTTCAACTCCCAGAATCCATTCAACAAGGAATGAGGAAGATTCCATAAAGTTGTCCTTTGACACACACACACACACACACACACACACACACACACACACACACACACACACACACACACAAAGGATGATAATAAAAACATTGGCAGGATGGTAGCGATGCACACCATTAATCCCAACACTTGGTAGACTGGGGAAGGCAAATTTCTGTGAGTTAGAGGCCAGCCTGCTTTACAAAGCAAGTTCTAGAACAGCCAGGACTAACAGAGAAACCCTATCTTGTAAAACAAAACAAAATTTAAAGACTCCCTATATCCAGCACGGGTAAATATAAAAGAGAAGCTGAGTGTACTGGTATGCCTACAATCTGAACACTTGAGATGTGGGAAGGGATGATCGTGAATCTGAGGCCAACCAGGTTACTGAGTTAAACACAAGGTCAGTCTGAGCAATTTAGGGAAACCTCCATTTAAAAATATAAAGTGAAAAGAGAGTTGAACTTTGTTTTCCTTCCCAATTTAAGAAACAAGTTCATTTAGTAATAATTAGAAGTCTGCATTGGTTGGACACTGAACTTACATAAATTGTAGGAAACCAGGGCTTTGCAAATGACAGACAAGCACTCTACTAACTCAGCTACATCCCAGCTGCAAAATTACAAAGTATTTTAATTAGTATTTTCCTGAATGTATGTTTTCTTGCAGAGGGTGGGGACAGTACTATTCATTGAATCTAAGCCTTTTCAAATGCTAAGCTAGGGCTCTACCAACCAAGATTATATATATATATATATATCTCCAGCTCTTTTTCCATGTATTTTTTTAATATACTTGATTTGTAGCACATAACATGGAATATTTTCAGCTAAGTGCCACATGCTACTCATTAAGCACTTCAAAAAGTTACTCATTTTGAAGGGAGAAAAGCTCTTGCAGTAAGCCTATAGTAATGTATTCAATTGTAAGATTCCCCTGGCACAACATTTTTCAGAAAAAGGGGATGTGCATAATTTTAAATCAGGCTTGGTGTCATCCTACACTACTACTACTGAAACATTATCTCCATTTTGTGGATTTCCCCAGTCAACAACACCAAATTTACAGTTTAATGAAATGCTCTCAGCAACTCTGTTCATTTAACAATAATTTAGCAAATACCTGTATAATGTTCCAGGTCCTTCCTCTCATAGTGAATATACAAGTGAATCAAAACACCTGATCCTTTCAAAGAACTTATACCAATCTACTACAGAAAAGGACAGCAAACTTAATAATACAAATTTTATGAGGTGCCAGAAAGGAATAACAAAAGGTAACAGATGTGCAAACAACCAAGACACACAAATACAGAGGTGTTACAAAATCCTGGTTCCTACTTGTAGTGATTTGAATGAGCAGCCACCATAAACTAACGCTTGCTTGGTCCCCAGCTGGTAACTGAAAGGATCGGGAGGTGTGACCTGGTTGGAAGAAGTGTAGTCTTGTTGGAGGAGGTGTGTCACTGGGGCACTGGGGTCTTAAAAGCCCACGCCAGGCCCAGTGCATATGTCTGTCTGCGTCTGTGTCTCTGTCTCCTTCCTCCCTCCCACCTCCTCTCTGCCTGCTCATCAGGATGTAGCTCTCAGCTACTTTTCCAGCACCATGTGTTCCATCTGTGCCATTCTCCCCACTAGGATAACAGACTAACTCAATGTAACCATAAAAAAAGGTCCCAATTAAATATGTTCTTTCAGGGCTGGTGAGATGGCTCAGCGGGTAAGAGCACACGACTGCTCTTCCAAAGGTGCAGAGTTCAAATCCCAGCAACTACATGGTGGCTCACAACCATCCTTAACGAGATCTGACTCCCTCTTCTGGAGTGTCTGAAGACAGCTACAGTGTACTTACACATAATAAATAAATAAATAAGAAAAGTCTATAAGACTTGGAATGGCCATGGTGCCTCTTCACAGCAATAGAACAGTGACTAAGACTTTTACTCTTACCCGCTTTCTAAATATGTAAATTTATGTGTGTCCTCCATTCAGTTTTAATGGTTCTGGAAAAAAGCAGCACAAAGATGATTAAGTACTTTAAGAAAAGCTAGGTATGGGGGCACAAAACTATAATCCCAGCACATGGAAGACCTCTGAGGCAGGGCTTCATGAAGTTCAATAGCCACCTGGGCTGCGTAACAAATACTAGGCCAGCCTAATGAAATCCTAACTCAATAATTAAATAAAACCATAGTCTGGGCCACTATAAAAGTTCTATTATAGCTAGAGAAAGTACCCAAGGAGCTGAAGGGGGCTGCAACCCTGTAGGTGGAACAACAATATGAACTAACCAGTACCCCTTGAGCT
>NC_034596.1:48741481-48774956 GCF_900095145.1 Mus pahari
GGGGGGGGGGGTTAGGGAACTTTCGGGATAGCATTTGTAATGTAAATAAAGAAAATAATAATAATAGTAATAAAAGTTCTATTATCTAACTCATAGACTTGAATGTTTGGTTCCCAGTTAACAGACTATTTAGGAAGGATTAGGAGGTGAAGCTTTGTTGAAGATGTGTCAGTGGGAGTGCCAGGCAGGCCAGTCTTACTGTCTCTCTCTGCCTCCTACCTGCTGATCGGGATGTAAGCTCTCAGCTTGATCCAGAACAAGCCTACCTGCTTGCCTGCCTGTCACCATGTTCCCAGCCATGATGAAAATATACTAACTTTTTCAAGCTATAAGCAAACCCAATGAAATGCTTTCTTCTATAAGTTGACTTGGTAATGGTGTATCTTCACAGCAACAAAACAGTACAGTATCTAAGACAACATCAAAACCATTACATCTCCATTAACAAGTAGCTTCATGGGCTGGAGAGATGGCTCAGCAGTTAAGAGCACTGGCTGCTCTTCCAGAGGTCCTTAGTTCAATTCCCAGCACCCACATGGTGACTCACAACCATCTGTAATAGAATCTGACGCCCTCTTCTGGTGTGTCTGAAGAGAACAGAAGACCAGAGGTCAATCTCAGCTACACAGCAAACTTAAGGCCTGCCTGGCCTACATGAGCTCCTATCTCAGACAAGAAAAAGGGAGAGAGGGCAGACAGATGATAAGACAGATACACAGACAGACAGATATAGATAGATATTCTATTATTATTAACAAGTAGTAACTAAATATCACCCCTAACATTTACTGAGCACTTACTTATAACTAACAAAATAAATATACAACAATATTCCATCCAAAAGTCAAAGCAAATGTCAAAGCAAATGTCAGGGAAATAAAATGTTTTAATTCAAAAAAGTTCTGGATACTTCATTGAAATAAATAAGCATAAAAAAGATTGTCTAACTTAGAGACTGAGAAGGTGAGTAGCCTGGGCTTATTACATTAAAAAACAAAAACCCCAACAACAAATTGTCCTGATACATGTATCGAATAGCTGGTAGCACCACCAAGACTAAGCTTATGACCGACCACATGCCAAAGACCTGGTCAAAGACCTCGCCACCTGGAAAACTGGCCTGCCTTCCTCACATTCCTCCCTCCATGAAGAGCAGAAGAAAGTAAAACAACTCTGATCAACCCCCTAGAGCCAACGAATCAGGTTTTAAGGAAAGCAAGCAGGACCATACAAGAGACTAATACTACAACACAAGGGCAGTGCTAAACAAAACTCAGATACTAAGAACTAACGGATCTGCCTCCTTCCCACTGTGTGTGTGTGTGTCCACACATGTATCCATGTGAGTATGCCTTCAAGCACATACACGAAGTCAGAGAACAACTTATAGCAGCCTATCCTGACCTCCTACTATGTGAATCCCAGAGATCACACTCAGTCTTAGCAGCCAGTGCTTTTATCACTGGCCCTTGTCTAATCTCTTGAACAAAAATGACTGAGATAGAAATGGTCTGAGCCACAATGTGGACCCTGATTCAAAGAGACACCAAGATTCTAAGCTGGAAATCCAAACAATATATATTTGATAAAATCAAGGAACTAATAATCTATCTCAACAATATGACATATAGTAGTTGTAGTGGCTATTCCTGGTTGTCAACTTGACTACATCTGGAATGAACTACAATCCAGAATTGGAAGGCTCACCTGTGATCCAGATCTTGAGACTGGAAGACACAAGTTTCTGACCTGGAGATCTTGAGGCATAGTGGCCATGAGAAGGAGATCTCTGAGCTCAAGGTCAGCCTGGGACAAGCAAGTCTCAGATCCATGAGTGGTGATACACACCTTTAATCTGGGACACACCTTCTGCTGGAGGCCTACATAAGGATATTGGAAGAAGGAAGATTCACTCTTCTTCGCCTGCTTGCCTTGTGGATCTGAGCAACTGCTAGATTCTCAGACTTCCATTCACAGCTGTTGCTGACCACTGTTGGATAGTTAAGACTACAGACTATAAGTCATCAACAAATTCCCTTACTATAGAGACTATCCGTAAGTTCTATGACTCTAGAACCTTGACTAATACAGAAGTCATACTGCAGTTGTGTTTAATAGCCCTTATCTTTAAAAATATATATTACTTTCTTTCTTTTCTTTTGTTTGAGACAGGCCCTCCCTGACACCCAGGTTAGCCTAGAACTCACTAGCTAACTAGACTGGTCTCAAATTAACAGTTATCCTCCTGTCTCAGCCTGTGCAAGTGTTAGGCTTATAGGCACAAGCCAACACATAGGCTTTATATTAAAATGTCATGGGTGAAATTACATGGTTCCAAGACCGTGTAATTTAAAATAATTCATTCAAAATAATGACATGTGAGCAAATGGACAGAAATAAGTTAAAATAAGACTGATCAAGAAAAAGGCTATATATATATATATATATATATATATATATATATATATATATATACCTCAGTTAGCAGAATGCTTATCCAGCATGCACAAAGCCCTGGGTTCCATCCCCAGAACCACAATAACCAGGTATAGTGTCACACTCCTATAATCCCAATATTGTCAAGAATTCAAGATTACTCTTCTCTACACAGTGAGACAAGCCAGCCTGAAATACAAGAGTCTCAGTCTCCGTGGAAAGATAATGATCTTAGGGTTATACTTTAAGATGGGTAACAGTTTGTGGGAGATCTCAGACTATATTTCTAAGCATATATTTAAAACAATCAACAATAAAAATGCTAAAGCAAGTTTATAACAATACAATTGTAGTTGCAATATAAAAGATAAACTTAAAAAGACAGGCAGCATATAGAATAAATTTTAGATTACATTACAGAGTTCAGGCAAGAGCACTATGAACAAAGATAATGGTAGCAGTGTAATGGAGCACACAGAATAAATCAGGGCTTAAAACTTAAAATCTACAGAGGCAGGCAGATTTCTGAGTTCGAGGCCAGCCTGGTCTACAGAGTGAGTTCCAGGACAGCCAGGGCTATAGAGAAACCCTGTCTCGGGGAATATAAAATAAAATAAAACTTAAAATCTAAAGGTAGATTTGGGGGGTGGGGAGAGCTGCAAGAATGAAATGAAGGGCTGAGATTACAACTCAGGTAGGATTCTTGCTTCCTATGCATGAAAAAAGCCTTGGAGCTTGGGTTGGACTCACAGTATCATACAAACCACTTTACACCTATAATTCCAGCACTGGGGAAGTGGAAAGAAAGTAAGTTCAAGGTCCAACCTGGATACAAAAGACCCCACCACATAAAAGGATATATTGAAGAACTTAATATCCGTAGTTTGTGGGATAACACAAGACTGTATTTTGAAGCATATTTTGAAACATTAATCCAGCACACAGAAAACTCAATAAAATTAAATATTAACTAAAAGCTCGTAAGTTTCAATCTCATTTACTTTCTAAGTCTCTTTTAATCTGCCACTTGAAACATTTTATCCCCTCCAAAACAAGCTCCTTAGGTAAAATCTTGGTTTCATATGTAATTATATACCAGAGAGTAGCCCAAAGCAGCACGTATTTACTCAATAAATAAGTATGAAAAAAATTAATAAAATTCAAGAGACTGACTACACTATGGAAAAGGACTCAGTGACTAAATACTAGAAATAACATTAACGGAACAGGTTTAGTGTGATTATAGGGAGACCAGAGATACACAACTAGCTGAAGAGATGAACAGTTGAATTGGTATAGAAAAGTTAAACAGTAAATTTACAAATAAGTCTGAAAGCTAAAAGCATGACCCTGGGTTTAAATCCCAGCTCTGCTTTCTGCTATCCCCAAATGTGTATTGAGCACATACTTAAACTCTGGGTGGACCCCAATATTTCAGAGTCAGAAATTTAAATTTCACCAACCTCACAAACCTGTGCATTAGAATAACAAATAGTAAATCTGAGTATTACTAAGATTGTAAACAGGAGCTTAAGAATTGGATTATGGGGGCTGGTGAGATGGCTCAGTGGATAAGAGCACCCAACTGCTCTTCCGAAGGTCCGGAGTTCAAATCCCAGCACCACATGGTGGCTCACAACCATCTGTAACATGATCTGACGCCCTTTTCTGGAGTGTCTGAAGACAGCTACAGTGTACTTACATATAATAAATAAATAAATCTTTATTAAAAAAAAAAAAAGAAGAAGAAGAAGAATTGGATTATGGCCCTGAAGATGGCTCATATAGGCATCTACTGACTACTATACCTGCTAACCTAAGTTTAATACCTAGGTCCACATGATCCTCTAACCTCCAAACATATACTGTGCCCATGTGCATGCCCACATACACACAGGCACACAGAAAATAATCAAAATGTAATAAAACTTGTGTGTGTGTGTGTGTGTGTGTGTATATGTGTGTGTTTAGTAAAATACAGTGAAAGCACAAAAGAATTAGAACCTCAGACTACACCTAAAAACAAGAGTATATTACAGAAAGTGGACAAGAATGGAGGTGCCCTATACTATTCCTTTTATTGAAAAAGGTAAGGCATGAAGACTGCCATTAATTGAGGCTATCCTAAGCTACACAGTTGAGCACCACACCAACTAGGAATACATAGTTAAGACCCTGTCTCAAAAACCAAAAGGTGATGAAACAGAGAAAATGAAAGAAGGTATGAATAGAATGGAAGCCAAATAAAGAGTCCATTGCTTGAGACAGTCTCACTATATTCCTCTGGCTAGCCTGGAACTCAAGAGAAGTCCACCTGCTTTTGCCTTCCCACTTCTAGGATCAAAGCCCTAAAGGAAAAGATTTGGGCAAAGAAATAGTTGACAGCAGAAAATGTAGTTTAAACCCAATACAGTGTATAAAGCCATAGGATTTGGAAATTTGAAGGTCAATCATGAAGGGGAAAGGGTGAGACTTGTGTTATGCAATGTTCATAAGGGATAAGACTCAGACCGAGGCTAACAGGTAAGAATTAAAAAAATGAAAAAAAAAATTATTTTTTGTAAAGATAGTGAGATGGTTAAGGGGTAAAAAAGCTTGCCGACAAGCCTGACAACCTGAGCAGGATCCTCAGGGCTCTGACAGTGAAAAGTGAAAGTTGACTCCCACAAGTTGTCTTCTGACCTCCATCTGTATGCTGTGGGAGATCACAAACCACAGACACTAAATAGCAGTCATAAGCTCAGGGCTCACTTTCCAACACAGCCAGAGTGTGTGTTCACATCTTAGTCCCTGCTACCTCGAAGGCTGAGGCAGAGAATCACTTATACCCAGTCTAGCCTAGCAACAATACACGACAGTCTCCAAAAAAGTGTGTTGATGACATCCAGAACTACATATAAAAACACAAGTAGTGGGCTGGAGAGATGGCTCAGCAGCTAAGAGCACTGACTGCTCTTCCAAAGGTCCTGAGTTCAATTGCCAGCAACCACATGGTGGCTCACAACCATCTGTAATGGTATCTGACGCCCTCTTCTGGTGTGTCTGAAGACAGCTATAACTGTACTCATACAAAAAATACATAAATCTTAAAAAAAATAGTAGTAGTAGTAGTAGTCTTCTTTTTAGGAAAGTAACAGAAATAATTTTAAACTTACAGCTTAAATACAACACATATTTTTTTACACATACATTCAACACAAAACTTTGAAGTATGTACTCACAAGCAGTTTTAATTAAAGACTAATAGCATTCAAGGCCACTGTGAGCCACCTACCAAGGTCCAGGCAGCTTTTTCTAAACAGTCCTGCCCCCCACCCACACACAATGAGTGACAGCACTTAAAGCACGTTCAATATTCTAGAAACAAATCTGAAACACTATTAATTAACCCAATAAAACAATTTTTAAAATATACAGCATATTCAAGAACATATAAACAATTCAGTGGTAAACATTTTATTCCAAAAGTATCAGTATAAAATAATGAAAATGTCTCTGGATAAAATAGAACCAGAGAACATCATATAACATTCTTTAAACAGAGTAAACAGGCTGGAGAAATGGCACATCTTCCAGGATATCTTAGTCTCAGTCCCAGCACCCACAGCAGGGAGGCTCAACACCTGCAACTCCAGCTCCAGAGGATCCCAACATCTGACCTTTGAGCACCTGAACTCATGTGCACATGCACATACACACACATAATTAAACATAATAAAAAATGTTTAAAAGGAGGGGGAAAAGCAAGTAAAGAAAGACTATCAATCTGAAAGAAACCAAGCTGCAGAATCCTTACACATCCTTTTCTGTTGCTGTTAAGATCAGCAACAATGAAAAAGAAATGGAAGAAAACCATGTATTTCAGTATTGTAAAACTTGAAAATCAACAGTACAAGGATCAAATACTATATAAGGACCTGGTGGTTTATCAATTCAGCAAAAGCCTCAATGCAATTTTTAACAGATTAAGTTCTACCTATCCACATGGAAAAGTCGGTATCAACATACTAGAAAGATGTATGTCCACAAAACTCTAAATCCAAGAATAGTAAACTCTAGAAATTTAAAAGAAAGCACAGCAATTTTGACATAAGTTTTCTGAAAGTAGTAATCTCTAAAACACAAATTTATTTTTTTAAGCA
Source organism: Mus pahari (assembly GCF_900095145.1). NCBI lineage: Eukaryota > Metazoa > Chordata > Mammalia > Rodentia > Muridae > Mus > Mus pahari. Next base: position 48,748,060 of record NC_034596.1, read on the forward strand.
CAATTTTAAGATTACGGAATCAACTAAAGGTGTCATATAAAATAAGTAGGATTTTGTTGTTGTAAAATTTAACTTCACCCACTCTGTGGAGTTAGATAAGTTTACTGGCGTGCCAGGTGAGGTGGTACAAGCCTTTATAACCCCAGCACTCCAAGAGGCAGCATGTAGACTTCTGAGAGATCTAAACCAGCCTGTTCTACACAGTGAGTTTTCAGATCACCCGACAACAGAGACCCTGTCTCAAAAGCAGCCACAATACTAGATGGTGAGGGCACACACCTTTGATCCCAGCAGAGGCAGAGGCAGGTGGATCTCTGAGTTCGAGGCCAGCCTGGTCTACAGAATTACTTCCAGGACAGCCAGAGAGAGGTACAGAGAAAAAAGCCAGTTTCAAAAAACAAAACAACAATAACAAAATCCCATAACCAAAAAAGTTTACTGGTTGAATCAATTGCTTTTGCAATTGGCAATGAAGCAACCTTATTTTTAATTTTCTTTTACTTTTTTTGTTTGTTTAAGATAAGACTCTATGGGCTGGTGAGATGGCTCAGTGGGTAAGAGCACCCGACTGTTCTTCCGAAGGTCCCGAGTTCAAATCCCAGCAACCACATGGTGATTCATAACCATCTGTAACAAGATCTGACACCCTCTTCTGGAGTGTCTGAAGACAGCTACAGTGTACTTACATATAATAAATAAATAAATCTTTAAAAAAAAAAAAAAAAAAAGATAATACTCTATGTAACCGTGATTGTCCCGGAACTCTATCAGTCTGGTCTGAACTCATGGATATTAAACCCCCTCTTCTTCCTGAGCACTGAGATTAAAGACTTGTGCCACTACACCTGAGTATTTTTAATTTTTGAATAAAATTATTTATATTGTTTGTAAATAATCAGGTCAGAAATAAATTAATCAATGTAATTAAAAAGTTTACTATTCGACACCAAACTGAAGACTCATATTTATTTGAGGATACCTTTTCTCGCCCCCCTCCCGCCCCACTCGCTCCAGTCATATTTATTTCACGTATGTGGGTACACTGTCACTGTCTTCAGACACAGCAGAAGAGGGCATTGCATGCCCATTACAGATGGTTGTGAGCCACCATGTGGTTGCTGGGATTTGAACTCAGGACCTCTGGAAGAGCAGTCAGTGCTCTAAACCACTGAGCCATCTCGCCAGCCCGAGGATACCTTTTCTACATTCATTAATCGAGCTGTTGTTTCAACATTATTTCTCACCAAAGGAATTGTGTGTGTGTGTGTGTGTGTGTGTGTGTGTAATAATGAACAATATTACTTATGTCGAAATTTATACATCTGAAAAACAGGTACAACGTTTAATTAGATGCACGCTTTTTTTTCTTCTAAGCTTAAATTATACCCTGGAAAGGAACTTAAAACTAAATGCAACCATCCTCCAGCTTGAATAATCCTTTCAAACAGATGCAGCAATTTTAAAAATTCAAGGCATGAACCCGCAACTGCTACCTTCCAAAAGCTAGGATAACTCCAGTCTGTCAGAGGATCACATTAAGTGGACATTTAACTCCGTTTTAGCTTGTCCTAAGCAGTAAGTACGGTCTACTTCAAATGAAGACCAATTCCTTCCGCAGACAGTTCATAAATACTGTACAGATAGCCCAGCTTTGCTCGGCATCCGTAAAAACCATGACTATAGAAGGGAACTCTAGAGAAGCAGACTCAAGAGAGAAATATTCGTTAAAGTGTTGCTGAGTCGGTAAGCGCTAAAGGAAACCCAAGTGAGTAGGGCGGCATCCCGGGTACTTCAAAGAGTTGAGGATGGGAAGGCAAACTTCGCCGGTCGGCCGCAAGCCATTGTGCGCGGCGGTAGCCCGAAGCGGCGTGGCTGTCAAGGGGCGAGTGCGTACCGAGGCGCAGGGGAGGGGGCAGGACGCCACCTCGGAAGGGGGTGCGGGAGCCAGGAGGCCAAGACGCTCACATCCCAGGCCCTCTGCGCCTGGCCTCACCCTCAAGAGGACCCACGAGCGCACACTCCGTGCCCAGCGCGCCCACGCCAGACCCTCGCCCAGAGGCGCTGGGCCCAAAGCCCGGGAGGCCCGGGAGAGGCGGCTCCTCCGGAGGAGCCCTGCGGACGCCATGCTAAAAGCCAAAATGGCTGCCCCAAGGATGCCCGCAGCGCGCCGCCCGTGAGGAGGGAGCCGGGCGCTGCGGGAGCGGGGGAGGGGGCGCCGGGAGCGCCGTCCCCGCTCGCCGGCCCGAACCGCTCAGGTAGGTCCCCTCCGCCCCCGAGGGCGCGGACCTCAGCCCCGGCCCCACCACCCCCCCCCCCGGCCCCGCGGCCCCGGGTCCCGGGCCGCAGTCGAGCCGGGTGACGGCTGACGTACCTGCAGCTCGGCCCGCTCCACCTCCCAGTGCGCCCGCTCCATCTCGAAGCGAGCCCACTCGTGCTGGATGTAGTGCAGGATCCCCGGGATGGTGTACTGCTGCGGCCGGGACAGCTCCGGGCCCGCCGGGGGCCCCGCCGCCTCGGCGGCCGGAGGCCCCCCACCGCCCGGCGCTCCGTTCGCTCCCGGCGGCAGGCTCAGGTTCCCCCCGGGTCCCTGCTGCGGCCGGGGAGGGGCTGCCATCCCCTGGCCGCCGCCGCCACCGCCACCGCCGCCGCCGGCCAGCTCGTCCATTGTGTGTGGGGCCCCGGCCGGGGCGCAGAGCCAGACGCCGACAGCTGCGGGGAGGGCCGGGACGGTGGCCCCGCGCCGACCGCAGGGCGGGGGGCCGGCCGGGAGAGGGCCCGGGCGGGGGTCGTTGCCGTGTGCTTGCCGCGGATCAGAGCAGGGAGCTGCCGGCCGCCGCCATTACGGTCCCTCCTCCATCTGCCCGTCTCACTCACTCACTTTGGGGGGAGAGGGGGGCCGCGGCGGGCGGAGGGAGGGAGGGGACGGACGGAGGGCCGCCGCTCGCGCACGGCACGCTGGGTAGCGAACGCCGCCACCAGCCGCACTCCGGAGAGCCAAATAGAGTCGGGCCTCACCCCACGCAGGCGCACTGAGGAGGGACCGCTCTTCGGGGGGGCGGGGACAGGCCTGGGCTCCGCCCCCCTCGGGCGCCCGGCCCCAGCTTTTCTACACCCGTGGAATCGGGATGCTGTCTTGACTTTGGGGGGGAAGCGAGTGGGCGTCGGGCTTCCGGGTCGTTTTCCTCACGCACGTAGCCTTAGGGGTAGCGTGGGTCTCAGCCGAGAGCCTGGGCTCTGGAGCTGCGTGCAAGCCGGCCTCCGTAGTGCCCTGGAATTCCTGACGATTCTCCAGAATTCCTGGCGTGTTTTGCTCAGTCCCAGAGGGTCGGGCCTCTTTTCAGCCTGTCACTCACTTGACCTCTGGTTTCGTGGCACCAGTCAGTCTGCAGGGTTCGGGAGACGTCTACTCTTGGCAAATAGCCCAGATTCTTCCGGACTTTCTCACTGGTTCCTGGGCTTCGTCGCAACCTGCTTCTTTGGTCCCACTTCTGTGCTCCTGGCCGCCAGTTGTAACTTCTTAAGTCTTTATTATTCTGAGATTGTCTGTGTTTGAAGGAGTTTGAGCTATTGCTGCTGCTGCTTTTTTACTGGAAGAAGTAGTGATAGCTTGAATTCTTGAGAATAGTGGGTTGGATGGCAAACGATAACTTCCAAAGAGACTGATGTTTAGAAGTGAATGAACGCAGATATTGTCATTAGTGGCAGAAATTTTGATCGAAACAAAATGAGAGTATTGTAAATAGAACTTAAAATGAACTAAATCAACACAACGATATCTTCCTTCATCATTAAGTGGTTTTAGAATGAAATACTACATACACAAAAGGTCAGTTTTTAGGTGCTGTCGTGTGCATTTTTCTGTTCTGTGCTTGGTTTCACAGGAATTATCCTCATAAACTCTTAAGTTTTTAAAGTAAATAGAGGTAGCAACCAAGCTGCAGGCTTGGTGAACCATGCCTTTAATCCCAGCGCTCGGAGGCAGAGGTAGATAACCTGATCAGTCTGGTCTCTGAGTTTCAGACCAGCTTGGTCTGCAGAGCTCCAGGACAGCCAGGACAACAGAGAAACCCTGTCTGCAAAAGCCAAAAAAAAAAAAAAAAAAAGGAAAGAAAAGAAAAAAAACAACGAATAACATTTGGTAGTACAGTAAGATAAAAGCAATATGTAATAGCAAATGAAAAGAAAGATACATAGTATTTACAGCTATACAAGAAATAGTATATAAAATTGGTTGTGTTTTTAAACTTTTACTTTCACTATGAAAGCCTATACAAGTTTTCACATTGGAGCATATAAGTGACTTCATATAACTTCAGAGAGAAAAAGAAATACATTTTATATAGTCATGTCTGCTGTGTTATGAAGAACTAATTGGATCTGTTACACTTATTCTTACTACCATATTTATGTATGAAATGTGGTCTTTAATAATATGAAGAAATGAGACTGGAGAGATGGCTCAGCGGTTAAGAGCACCGACTGCTCTTCTAGGAGTCCTGAGTTCAAATCCTAGCAACCACATAGTGGCTCACAACCATCTGAAATGGGATGCAGTGCTCTCTTCTGGGGTGTCTGAAGGGAGCAACAATGTACTCGCATAATTAAATACATCTTTTTTAGATATATGAAGAAATAGTACTGTTATCTCAGAGTATTAACAATCAGCATACAGCTGGTTCTAGCAGCCCCATTCCTTAAGGGAGGACACACAAAAAGCGCAGAAAAACTTACATCCTGAGAACCTTTTTACAAACACAAGGAAACTTTTTTAGGGATCTGAAGCCCACTTGGTTGGTGATTATATCAAAAGAGCAAGTTGCACATTTATATTTCTCACTTCATACTTAAGCTCAAGGTAAGGTTGCCCCCCACCTACCCTGAAAAAAGAAAACTTGTTCTTCTATTGTCCGTCTTAAGTGGAGACAGGCAGCTCTCTGAGTTTGAGGCCAGCCTGGTCTACAAAGCCAGTTCCAGAATAACCAGGACTGTTACACAGCCTGTGTCAACAAAGAAACAGAAACAAATAGCAAAAGTTTTCTGCTCTGGTGAGATGATTTTTTACACTGTTAACATTGTGCTTCCTGCCCATTGCTCCTGAGAACTCTGAAATGAGTTTCTAGAACTTTTAGATAACAAGTTCTCCAAGTTACACTCTCACAGTTCAGCTTACCGAACTGGAATTCTCTCTCTGACCCCTGGCTGAGTCATTTCCTCTCTTCAGTCCCCATTGAAACTTCCTATTTATCCTGTCCTCTCACTGGTCACTCATCCCTGGTCCTGCCCAGATTCTCTTCCTTTCAGAATGGTTTTGGGTAGGTGGAGGGTAAAATGGTGTAAAATGGTGTGCTGCCCTTGAGCGTGAGATTCTCCTGTTTCTGCCACCCAAGTGCTGGGATTGCAAATGGACTTCAGCTTGCTCAGTCCATGATGCTCTTCAAGGACGTCTATGTATGGCGGCTCTGTGCTTTCTGCACTGGGGAGGCTGAGACAAAATTCTTGCTGGGAGTCTGAACCCTGAGCCACATGGTGAATTCCAGGCTAGACTAAAGTACATAGTGAGACATTGTGTTGTTGTTGTTGTGGTTTGGTTTGGTTTAAAAAACAATGCCGCTGGGCTGTGGTCGCACACGCCTTTAATACAGCACTTGGGAGGCAGAGGCAGGCGGATTTCTGAGTTCCAGGCCAGCCTGGTCTACAGGTGAGTTCCAGGACAGCCAGAGCTATACAGAGAAACCCTGTCACAAAACAAAACAAAAATAAAAAACAATGCCTATATTTTTGATCGGCTTAGTTTTTAGGGCACTTTGTTTTCTATCCTACAAGTAATATTTGAACTGATATGCTTATTCAGCTGGACTTGTCATATTTAATTTACATGTATTATGAAAGCCTAAGTATATCAAGGAATTCCAGGCTTTTAAGTAAGTTGGGAATAGATAATACTCAGATACCTTCTTATCAGTTATACTCACAAATGTGACTATGAAAAGCTTGTACTCTATTCTGCCTTTGAGAACCAAGTAGTGACTTGTGATTAAGCACTTTGTCTTGGTGACTATACACCTGTCATCTTCCCACTGAAGAACTCAAGCAGGTTCATAAATACTATTTTAGTTGTTGTTTTTCCTCATCATAAACGGTATGACAAGAATTCTTGTTTTCATGGCTGGGAGAACAAGTCACAACACAGTTCTTGGTGACTTTAGCAAGTTCCATTGTATAATAGGAAGTAGTCCCCACCCCTTCATATCAGTGAGCGTGTGTGCATTCGGAAACAAGGAAATACAATCTCCCTTCACAATTTGCCTACTGTCCTCTGATTAGGCTCAGTATTCATCATTAGCATGTTTGAAATTATAGTAATTTCAGGTGATTCCATTACTCTAGGAAATAACAGGGTATTTGCACTTATAAAGTAAAAAAATCAAACAAATACTACAGCCTACAGAAGGTTTCATAAGAACTGACATGAGGGGCTGGAAAGATGGCTCAGTGGTTAAGAGTGCTGACTGCTCTTTCAGAGGTCCTGAGTTCAATTCCCAGCAACCACACGGTGGCTCACAACCATCTGTAATGAGATCTGATGCCCTCTTCTGGTGTGTCTGGAGACAGCTACAGTGTACTTATGCATATAAAATAAATAAATCTTACAAACAAACAAACAAACAAAGAACTGACATGAGTTCAGACCAAAGAAGCATACCACATATTACATAGCTACAACCAAAAAGGAGGAGGCAGCTCGAACCTGCACTGAGGCCTAGCCTACAAAATAAGATCAGATACTGACTTATTACAGAAGTTGCTTGTGGCTATGTGTCTTAGTTTGGTTTTTACTGCTAAGAACAGACACTATGACCCAGGCAACTCTTATAAAAACAACATTTCATTGGCTGGCTCACAGATTCAGAAGTTCAGTCCATTATCATCAAGGCAGGAGCATGGCAGCATTCCGGCAGGCATGGTGCAGCAAGAGCTAAGAGTTCTGCATCTTCATCCAAAAACAACCAGGAAAAGACTAGCTTCCAGGCAACTAGGAAGAGGGTCTTGAAGCCCACGCCCATAGTGACACACCCACTCCAAGTCTATGCCTCCAAATAGTGCCACTCCCTGGACCAAACATATTCAAACCACTACACTATGAAAATTACAAATATATACTTTATGTATTACGCAAGCCAAAGTATACAAGGGAATTCTGGGCTTTTAAATAAGTTGGGAGTATATAATACTCAAATACCTTCTTACATATTTTCAGGGTACTGAGTCAGGCAAATAAAATATTGTGTGTGAAAGAAAAAGAAATTGAACACCAAATGATACTATAAGAAACCCATGATACTATATAAAATTCTAGACCAAATTCATTTTGCAATTGTCTCCTGGGTATTATGAGTCAGAAAAAAAAGTAGGCTGTGGTAATATTGTATAATAGCTATCTTACAGAGACATCAAAGTTGAAGAGTGAGAAAAGAAGATCTCCTGGAGCCAAATCCTTCCTGTACATTGGCTAAGAGTGTACAATCAAGTCTCCAATCTTTTTTGTTTGTTTGTTTGTTTGTTTTTTGTTTTTTCGAGACAGGGTTTCTCTGTTTAACCCTGGCTGTCCTGGAACTCACTCTGTAGACCAGGCTGGCCTCGAACTCAGAAATCCGCCTGTCTCTGCTTCCCAAGTGCTGAGATTAAAGGAAGTCTCCAAACTTAAGAGCAGAGTGATTGGAAAATATGAACAAACGGGAAGCTGGCCAGACTCTGCAAGGTGATGATTTGACAAGCTTAAGACTGTGGCTTGCCCATCAACCAAGGCGTACACATGGCTCCAGCTATGTCCCAGGATGGGACGAGGATGCTTGTCAGGCATCAGTGGGAGGGGAGGTCCTTGGTCCTATGAAGGCTCGACAGATGCCCCAGTGTAGGGGAATTGAGGGCGGGGAAGTGGGAGTGGTGGGTGGGTGGAGGAACACCCTCATAGAAACGGGGAGAGAGGATGTGGTAGGGGGGTTCCAGGAGCGGGAGAAACTGGGGAAATAGGATAACACTTGAAATGTAAATAAAGAAAATTTAAAAAATGAATAAAAGAATGTGGCTTGTCTCCCAGTGGAGCATCAGGCACGGGGCACCTGTCCTGAGCAACCTGTGTAGGACAGTGCTCTCCTTTGGAGACTGCTGTGGTTTGGTTCCGTCTTGTCTTGTTCCTTCTTTTTTCTTGTATCAATGATCAACTCCAGACTCTCACATATGTAATGCACACTACTGAGGCCATACTACCTTCAGCCCCTTGAAAAGATATAACAGCACATTGTAATCACCTTTAATTGTGCCTTTCTATTGACAGCCCAACCGATTGGCAGTACATGACAGTTATCCCACAGAAAAAGATGGAACTCTTTTTCTTCTTTTTCTTTTCCAGGAGTAGAAATTGAACTCAGGGCTTTGTGCATGAGAGGCTAGCACTGCTACTCTCTTCCCAACCCTTCTTTTTGACATGTGTTTATGTGGAGGGAGAAGTACACATGTGAACATACATCAGTGTACGTGTGGAGGTCAGAGGGCAACTTAGTGGAGTCATTTCTTCTGCCGTATGTGGAAGGGGGGTGAGATGCAGGTCATCAGGCACAGCAGTCTTCACCCACTGGGATATCTTGCTGGCCCTACTGTATATTTTGACAGTGTCTGGCTGAGCTGCCCGGACTGGCAGACTCTCTGGCCAGGACAGGGCTTGAATTTGTGAGTCTCTTGATTCAGCCTTCCCATTAGCTGAGATGGGAAAATTCTTTAGAAACATTTGAAATAACTCTTATTGAACTTTGTTTCTTTTAGTTGAGGGTAGCAATAAGAATATTTTGTTTTAGCCGGGCGGTGCTGGCACACGCCTAATTTAATCCCAGCACTTGGGAGGCAGAGGCAGGCGGATTTCTGAGTTCGAGGCCAGCCTGGTCTACAGAGTGAGTTCCAGGACAGCCAGGGCTACACANCTGGTCTACAGAGTGAGTTCCAGGACAGCCAGGGCTACACAGAGAAACCCTGTCTCGAAAAACCAAAAAAAAAAAAAAAAAAAAAAAAAAGAATATTTTGTTTTTGCAATACTGAAGATTGAATCCATATTTATGAGCGTGTTCAGTACAATAGCAGTCGGCCATTGAACTAGACAGCTCACAATTGATATTTTAACTTATGTCAGGATGGACGGGTTTTGGATGGTTTGGGTAATGGGAGTTAGCTCTGGGGATTGAACCCCCCTGCATATAAAGCATGTGCTCTATCACTGACTGTACCCTACTCTACACTAATAACTCTTGTTAATAGATATTGTGTCTACTGTATTTTTCTTTCTACACGAGGAATATTTTAAATCCCATACTATTTCCCTAGTACATAAAAATGTCCACATTTTCCAAGAATCTCCACATTTGCCAGCCCCTGCTCACTTAAAGTGTCCTGGCTGTTTCCATACACTGCCCTTAACCTGCCGACTTCCCCTCCCCCACACATGTACTCTATTCCTATATTCTGGATTTCTTCACTCATACTTTTCACCTGCTTCTTTTTGTATATGAATATTTTCTTGCCCTATTCTGCTGGCTCTTCTTGCTTTTTATAAGGGAATCCACTCCACTCCCTTTTACCTCAGCTCTCCTTGTTCTTTTAGCTTTTAGTGGGGGGTGGAGAAATGACTTCCTATCACAGATGCTTGATGCTTTTTCACATGAACCCGGGTTTAGATCCCAGCTCACAGCGCCCTGTAACTCTATCTTCAAAGAATCTGATGCCATGTTCTGGCCTCCACAGGTGTACATACAGGTACACAAATACACAGATGGCACATAAATAATAAGATAACAAACATAAATTGTTATTTACCTGTTGCATTAAAGTATTATGTGATAACCCTAATTAAAATTCTTTTATTTAACCACTATTAAAGTACTTTAATAGTATTTTTACTATACAAACATCATAAGATACGGATGATTGTAAACTGAAGTGTGATCAGTTTATGTGCTCTGCTGACAATTGACAGGTTGATAATTTAATTTCCTATTTACATTTCAGCAGGGATTATATAGCATTGCTACAATTTATTATGAAATACAGAGCAGCAATAAATGAGCTGGACGGTGGTAGCAAATGCCTTTAACCTCAGCACTCAGGAGGCAGAGACAGGTAGAGTTCTATGAGTTGGAAGCCAGCCTGGTCGGCTGAGCAAATTCCAAGGCAGCCAGGCTATGCACAGAGAAACCCTGTGCCTTAGGGGTTACTGCTGTGAAGAGACACCATGGCCAAGGCAACTCTTAGAAGGGAAAGCATTTAATTGGGGATGGCTTACACTTTCAGAGGGTTAGTTCATTATCATCATGGTAGGAAACATGATAGTATGAAGGCAGACATAGTAATGGAAGAACCAAGAGTTCCGTATCTTAATCCAAAGGCAGCCAGGAGGAGGGTCTTCTGAACAGGGTAATGTTTGAGCACAGGACCTTACAGCCCATTCTCAAAGTGACACACTCCCTCCAGCAAGCCCATACCTTCTAATAGTGCCACTTCCCATGGGCCAAATGTATTCAAATCACCACACCCTGTCTCAAAAAGTAAACCAGAGAGTGGGAGAGGGAGAGAAAGAAAGAGAATGATATTCAATTCAGATGCATGGCTTAATTTTTCTTGGTCAGTTTTTGCCTGCTATATTTTAATTTTCAGAAGTAGAAAGGAAGCTGGGGACACACAACTCTAGTCCCAGCACTTGAGAGGCAGAGCCAGTTCCAAGACAGCCAAGGCTACATGGAAAACACTGTTCAAAAACCAAAGAGGTTAGGGAGGAGGAGAAGAACAAATAAAAGAAGTAGAAAGATAGGTTAGCTCAGCTTTCTCAAAGAGGAAACTAAACAAGAATTTCAGAAATATGTTAACCTGTTAACCACAAATATTTGGGAGCTTGTTTGATTTGTTTGTGACCGGGTTCTATACAGCCGAGTCTGAACTTCAATTCATTATATAGCTGTGAGTGGCCTTGACACTTTGGCTTCCCTCTCCCGAGTACTAACAATGCTGGTGTGTGCCACCACATCTAGCCCTAATCACAGATGTTAGGCACATCATATACAGAATGTATACAGAATGTAGCATGTCATGTCTCACAGGGCTTCAGAGATGAACCTACCTATGAGGTAATGAAGAAAAGACAGACAGACACACGGGCAGATCAGGTGATCTGGCCCCTCAGCTGGAGAAACCATAGCACCCCTGAAGTACAGTGTGTTTTGAGTTGAGTAGAGAAGCAGCATTACTGCCTTCAGCTGGACAAGGAGGCATAGTTACTACATGCAGATAAACAAGGGGTGGGGTTTATAATACAGCTAGATAGAAGGGATGAGCTTAGCTAGTCTCAGTAGGAGCAGTCTCTGCAGGGGAGCTGTGTTCAGACTGTAAATACCTCAGTTGGGGACATTTTCTGCACACTATCAACATCCACACGTGAACAAGAGGAAGGCTTTGGCATTCCTCTGTGTGACTCACCCCCTCTGATGGGGAGGGGTTGCTTTCTCATTCCTCCATGGGTCTGAGGGTCTGGGGTCCTTGCCATGACTGTGCCTGTGTCACAGCACACGTTCACTCAGGACTTACACCACCCAGGGCCCCCTCCTCTCCTGCAGCAGCAGCTTTAGCTTTCCTGTCCTAATTTTCTCATCATATAATTGGGTCACCTCTTGGACATTTTACACTGTCATTTTTTTTTTTAAGTGGATAGAGAGACTGTCTCAAAAAAAAAAAAAAAAAAAAAAAAAAAACTAAATAAATAAATAATTAAAAATGGCCAGGCATGGAGGTACACCCCTTTAATCCCAGCAACTGGGGAGGCAGAGGCAGGCGGATCTTTGTGAGTTTGAGTCCAGCCTGGTCTACAGAGTGAGTTTTTTTTTTCTTTTTATTATTTTCATGATGATGGGGACACAATACAGGGTCTTAGACATACTGAATAAGCATGTTGCAGCTGCGCAACATTCCCAGTCTCAGTAGACTTATACTGGTAAACAGGGTGCAGCTATGGTCCTATTTATAGTTATCACTAAATGGCTAAGTCTTTTGTTCTCTTTTTCAAAGAAGGAGAGATAGTAAAGGGTGTCATGCATCTCAGCTTTGCCTCTAACTTTTACTGTGTAGCAGGCTGGCCTTGAACTCCCGACCCTCCCGCCTCTGTCTCCTGAACGCTGAGACTACTCTTTTTTTTTTTTTCTTAACTCATTTTTTTAATTGGATATTTTATTTACTTACATTTCAAGTGTGATTCCCTTTCCTGGTTTCCCGTCTGCAAACCTTCCCTATCCCATCCCCCCTCCCCCTGCTTCTATGAAGGTGCTCCCCCCCCCCCCCCCCCTCNCCCGCCTCACCACCCTAGCATCATAGCAGCCATATTTATAATAGCCAGAAGCTGGAAACAACCCAGATGTCCCTCAACAGAGGAATGGATACAGAACATGTGGTACATTTACACAATGGAGTGCTACTCAGCTATTAAAAACAATGACTCCATGAAATTTGCAGGCAAATGGACGGATCTAGAAAATATCATTCTGAGTGAGGTAACTCAGTCACAAAAGACCACACATGGTATGTACTCACTGATAAGTGGATATTAGGCAAAGAGCGTGGAATACCCAGGTTATAACTCACGGTCCACATGAAGCTCAAGAGGGAGGAAGACCAAAGAGTGGATGCTTCAGTCCTACTTAGAAGGGGGGACAAAATAATCAAGGGAAGTAAAGAGTAGGTAGGACTGAGGCCAGCCTGGTCTACAAAGTGAGTTCCAGGACAGCCAAGGCTACACAGAGAAACCATGTCTCAAAAAAAAAAACAAAAACAAAAACAAAACAAAACAAAACAAAACAAAAAAAAGAGTAGGTAGGACTTTGGAAAATCAGAAGGGGAGGGGAAAAGGGGAAGAATCAGGTATAGGAGGAGATGGAGGAGATGTACAGAGGGTCAGGAAATTGAACAGAGGTGTGTAGCATTGGGAACTGGGGTACTGGGGTAGCAACCAGAAAGTCCCAGATGCCAGGAAAGCAAGAGCCTCCCAGGACCCCTCAGGGCTGACATTAGCAGAACTACCCCACAAAGGAGAGGGGGCACCTGTCCAGACCATATTCAGAGGTTAGGCAAGGGCCATGGTTGAGGGATGAGGTCACCCACCCATCTCCAAAATTTTAACCCAGAATTGCTCCTGAATGACTACTCTTTAGACCAGTGGTCTCAATCTGTAAGGCTCAACCCCTTTGGGAGTTGAATATCAGACATCCTTATATTATATACAATTACATTGTGATTCACAACAGTAGCAAAATTACAGTTATGAAGTAGAAAGAAAATAAGTTTAAGGTTGGAGGTCACCACAACACGAGAAACTGTACTAAAGAGTCACGGCATCAGGAAGGTTAAGAACCACTGCTTTAGACAAACCCAGAAATACCAAGTCCTGAAGGGAACACAGAAATTGAAGCGTATCTGTATGTATTTCATATTTTGTGTTGTAGCATGTCTCAGTTAAACTTCAGTTACTCCGATTCTTTTGGCCGACAGTTTGAGAACATCCCAGCAGGGAAGGACTGATGGCAGGAACTAAGAACACTCATCATGTTGCCTCTGCAGTCTGGGAGCAGGGATCAGGGCGGGCTGCTGCTGCTGCTGCTGCTGCTGCTGCTGCTGCTGCTGCTGCTGCTGCTGTTGCTGCTGCTTTCTCCTTTGTAGTCTGTGCAGGACCCCAGCCCAGGGAATGGTACTTTCCATTAACCTGATCAAGATAATCCCTCATAGACTTCTTTCTTTGATGATTCTAGAGCCTGTCAAGTTGACAATATAGCCACCATATAATAGTTATAGCACCATGGAATAGTTATATAGAGATCTTCTAGATTATCTATCAGCCTGTCTATAACTTCTTATAATAACTTTATTTAATAGCTTTATTTCACATTCTGTAAAAGTGAATGGCTTTTCCTGGGCTTACATATTTATACAACTACTACCCTAAATCCCTGCCTTTGAGAAATCACCTTCTCTCTCTCTGGTGGTTTGAATGAGAACAGCTCCTAAAAGCTCACGTATTTGAATGCCTGGGTGTCAGTGGAACCCTTTGGGAAGGATTAGGGAGTGTGGCTTTATTAAAGAAGGTGTGCTACTGGAGTAGGCTTTGAAGTTTCAGATGCCCACCTCAGGTCCAGTGTCCTTCTCTACCTGCCTGTCTGCTGCTATGCTCCCTGCCGTAATGATCATGGACTAACCTCCGAAACTGTAAGAAAGCCCCCAATTAAATGCTTTTATAAGAGTTGCCTCAGGGCTGGTGAGATGGCTCAGTGGGTAAGAGCACCCGACTGTTCTTCCGAAGGTGCAGAGTTCAAATCCCAGCAACCACATGGTGGCTCATAACCATCCGTAACAAGATCTGACGCCCTCTTTTGGAGTGTCTGAAGACAGCTACAGTGTACTTACATATGATAAATAAATAAATCTTTAAAAAAAAAAAAAAAAAAAAAAAGAGTTGCCTCAGCCGTGCAGTGGTGGCACACACCTTTAATCCTAGCACTTGGGAGGCAGAGGCAGGCTGATTTCTGAATTCGAGGCCAGCATGGTCTACAGAGTGAGTTCCAGGACAGCCAGGGCTANACAGAGAAACCCTGTCTNGAAAAAAAAAAAAAAAAAAAAAAGAGTTGCCCTGACCTTGGTGTCTCTTCCTAGCAATGTGCTCCTAAGACACTCCCTAAGCCTGAGAACCCTGATCGTCTGTCTCTTTAGATTTGCCTACTTTGGATGTTTCATGTGAGTGGAGTTTTACAATACACCATCCTGTTACTAACTTCCTTCACCTAGTGTTTTCGAGGTGCATTTGTCTGCTCTATTTTTAATCTATATTTAGATATTCCTTTCATATAACTGTAATCCATGTGAATGTAGAATATGGTATTCTGATTTTTATATTTTCATTATCCTTACTCATTTTTCTCATTCTGGAAACCAAACTTGCTAGGCAAGCATACTACCACTGAGCTAAATGCCCCACCCCATTTTCCCATTCTTATCTATAGCCTGCCTGTGTGTATCCATTTTTTTATTTTCCTGTTTTCATTTTATTTATGTATGTACACTGTTGCTGTCTTCAGACACACCAGAAGAGGGCATTAGATCTCGTTACAGATGGTTGTGAGCCACCATGTGGTTGCTGGGAATTGAACTCACAACCTCTGAAAGAGCAGGCAGTGCTCTTAACAACTGAGCCATCTCCCCATCTCTCCAGCCCTTTTCTTTCTCTTCTTTTCTTTCTCCCCCCCCCCTTTGGTTTTAGTTTTTGCGAGACAGGGTTTCTCTGTAGACCAGGCTGGTCTGGAACTCAGAAATCTGCCTGCCTCTGCCTCCCAACTGCTGGGATTAAAGGTGTGTGCCACCACTGCCCGGCTAGCCCTTTTCATTTTATTTGTATTTATATGATATTTTTGGTGGTGGTGGTGATGGTGGTGATGTTGCTGCTGTTGTTTTGAGATAAGATCTCATTCCATAGCCCCAGCTTGCCTGTAACTCATTATGCAACGCAGGCTGGCATGGGATCCCTCTGCCTCTGCCTCCCCAGTGCTAGGCATACAGGAGTGACCTGCCGGACCTGCCTTGGTTAACAAGGACGGCTTCTCCCTCTTTTCACTATTACAGTATTATAGACTTTCAGGCACATTGTTAATTATTCCTTAGATAAATTCTTAAGACTTGAATGTCTGAGTTCAAAGGTAGAAAATCACTTTCATATTTTTGTTGTTTTTATATTCTGTCAGATCACACTGTAGAAAAATATAACAATTTAAAAGTCTAATGAGTTTGAAAGTACAAATGTGTATCTATTTCCATCTTATCAGTCTTTTCTTTTCTTTTCTTTTCTTTTCTTTTAAGATTTATTTACTATATGTAAGTACACTGTAGCTGTCTTCAGATACACCAGAAGAGGGAGTCAGATCTCATTATGGGTGGTTGTGAGCCACCGTGTGGTTGCTGGGAATTGAACTCATGACCTCTGGAAGAGTAGTCAGTGCTCTTAACCACTGAGCCATCTCTCCAGCCCCCAGTCTTTTCTAATTTAATCCTCATAAAGGGAGGAACTTAAAGTCAGCACAGCTAGTTGTCGAGGTGCAGCATAGATGTAGGTCTGAGACAAGGGGATGGATATTGAATTCCCGGCCATCATCGGCTAAATAGTGAGACCTTAAAAGAAGTAAGCATACTAACTTAAGAATTACACCGTTTATTTCATTTCATCTTTGCCTCTACTCTGTTAGAGAGCTGTTTTTCCCTTTGAGGTCAGTATCACTCTAGCCAGAGCTAGGATGAGGAACAAGCGCCCAGGTACTGGGACAGAAGAAGAGGACAAAACCACAGGAATGCCTGAGCTAGACGGCTTGCATGAAAAGTCCTTCAGGTGAATCCCAACACAAATAGACCCACTCACCCTTTATGTTTATTGAGACAAGTTCCCACAAATTGGCTCAAAATGTACTGTGTAGCCCGGGCTGGTGTCAGCTGTCCAAGTGTCTGGTTACAGACTGCCACCATCCCTGGCAGCAGTGTCAGCTGGTGGTGCCCCTACTGTCCCTTCTTCCCACCCCTCTCCCTCTTCCTCTTTTCTCCTTTGTTATTTTTCTTATGAAACAGGGTCTGGCTATGTAACTTTGAAGACAAGGCTACAGAGCATTCTGTGGACCAGACTGGCCTCGTTCTTTCATTCTTTTTCTTTTCATTTTACTTTATTTTTTTGAGTCATGATCTCATGAAGCTCAGGCCTACATTTGTAGGTCAGGCTAGTCTGGAACTCATGGCAGCCCTCCTGCCTTAGCCTCCTAGGTCCTGGGATTCTCTGCATGACCTACCACACCTGTTTTCAACTACTGTTTTTCCAAAATGAAATGCCATTTGAAAAATCAGAGTGCGGGCCAGTGAGATGGGTTAAGATTCCGTGGACAAAGCAAGGGGTGGGGGGCAGCTTTCTGAGTCCAGCCATCTCTCCAATCCTGAAAGTTCATGCTCATTAATTTTAATCGAACATTAAATGCTACTAGTCCCCTGAGTAAGGCAGAGTGGCGCTGTGGTAAATTCACTCCATCTCAAGGCAGTCCTCTGCTTCTCTGATTCCGAGCTCCCACCTACAGACTGAAGGCAGTACATAACAGGGAAGACAGACAAACACAGGTCTGCTAACCTCCCTGCTCCACGCCACAGACCAGACCTCCAGGAGACACCCATAGTCCTTTGTTTTGAACCTGAATACAACTTCATAGTCCTTTCTAAAGCGGGAGTGGTTAGTCAACATTGACACTCAACTGAAAAGCTATTTTCTATCTGAGAGTCTGGCAGTCCATGAAGTCCTGGGTGTCAGTTGACATCCTGTAGGACGCTGAGACATGGATGTGTTCAGGCAACTGCGAATCCACCCAGTCTCACACATCGTGAACTCCAAAGCTTGTCTATGCTAACTTAAGGAAACTTCTTTTTCAGGAACTGGGGAGAGGGCTTAGCAAAGTGCTCCCCACGAGAGCATGAGAACCTGAGTTTGGATCTCCAGCTCTCACAGAACAAAGCCAGGTGAAGCAGCACACAGCTGAGCTCCTAGCACTGCTGATGCAGACAGGTGAGGCTTGCCAGACAGCCAGGCTAGCCCAAAGAGTTAGCTCCAGGCTCACCTAGAGACCTTGTCTCAGAAAACAAGGATACAAAAAAGCACTTGCTCTGACAGCCTATGACCTCAGTTTGACCCCAGGAACCCTCAGTGGAAGGAGAGTACTGATGGTAAACATTGTCTTCTCACTTCCACAAGCTTCACACACACACACACACACACACACACACACACACACACACACACACACGCATGCATGCACGCACACACAAATCATCATCATCATAATAATAAATAAAAAATAAGATGAAAGCAATTGAAGAAGATACCCAGTGTCATCTTCGGGCCTCCAGATGTGCACACACAACCTACACAAATTCTTCTCAATCTCTCTTCCTCTAGGGATCGTCCCTGTGAGGACATCTGGGCACCGCTGAGGGCTGTTTTCCCCAGTGGAGCTTCCACTCTGTTCTTCCTTGTTTCACACCAGCGTTTGTGTGTGGAATCGCTTCCTTTCCACATCAGAACATCCTCCACGGCCTTGTGCATTGTTGAACACGGAGTTCATAAACACAGGAAGTTCATCCCTGTTCCCTGACCGCGCCCATCATTTGTCTGAGCATGTATGCTTTATTGTCTTACCTCAGTTTCAGAAGGATTTGACCTCCTTCCTGCCTGATGACTTACCAAGGACCGGTGTCCACTGCATGCAGGTTCGAGTCACAAACTCGCTCTTATCTCTTGAGTCCCACATTGTCTTGGCCTTGAACATTTTAAAGCAGTAACAGTTGAGCGCCTTACTTTGTGTCACTGTCACTCCTACAGAGTCCTGTTGACTGTGTATGAACAAGCAAGAAAAGCAAGGTCTATTCAGATCTTCAGGTGCTCTCTGGGAAACCTGCATGCTGATGAGTGTCAATTCAGATGTCTTTGACTGCCATTCTTGAAGTCAGAAAGAGAAAATGCTGGTCTCCTAAGGTAGAACGAAGCTTGATCTCTTGATATGAATCTCAGGGAAATCTTTTTCCATCTCATTTTACCACCTAAAGCAGCCAGGACATTTAAAGGCAAATGGTAATCATGGGTATCCCTTTGAAATATTTTCTTATATATTTGTAATTTATTAGAAATTTCAAAATTGTGTTTGTGTGTGCACAACACAACACATATGACATATCTTTTTTTTTTCAAGACAGGGTTTCTCTGTGTAACCCTGGCTGACCTGGAACTCACTGTGTAGTCCAGGCTGGCTTCGGACTCCAAGATCCACTGCCTCTGCCTTCAGAGTGCTGGGATTAAAGGTGTGCATCACCACCTGGCCATATGCCACATCTTGAGTAGAGGTCAGAGGACAGCCTGTGGAAACCAGTTCTGTCCTTCAGGGTGAGTCCTGGAGATTAGCCTCGGGTCATCAGGTTTGACAGCCAATGCTGTTATCTGATAAGCCATCTCCACTTCATGATTGTGATTCCCAGCTATTATAAAGTTGGCCTTATAATAACTCTGTAGAGACGACTCAGTGGTTAAGAGCGCTTGTTCAGTTTCCAGTACCAAGTGGTAGGACACAACTTTCCATAACTTGAGGGATCCTATGTACCAGGCACACAGTGGTGTGCAGATGTGCATGTGAGCAACGAGATTTTATACACAGAAAGTAAATCATTTATCTAGTTAGTTAGTTAATTAGTTTTGGCTGTTGGTTTTTTTGTTTGTTTGTTTGGGTTTTTTGGGTTTTTTTGTTTTGTTTTGTTTTTCGAGACAGGGTTTCTCTATATAGCCCTGGCTGTCCTGGAACTCACTCTGTAGACCAGGATGGCCTTGAACTCAGAAATCCGCCTGCCTCTGCCTCCCGAGTGCTGGGATTAAAGGCGTGTGCCACCACGCCCGGCTCTTAATCCACTATTTCTATTACTTTAAAAACAAATCACAATTAATTCTCTCTGTGTGGTAATCATTATTGTCGTTGTTTGAGGTAGGGTCTCTTTTAGCCCAGGCTAGCCTTGAACTCCTAATTTCCCTACCTCAGCTTCCTAAGTTCTGGGACTATAGACGTGTGCCACAATTTATTTTAATTACTCATTAAAAATATAAATAAAGATGCTTGTGCGGCTGGAGAGGTGGCTCAGAGGTTAAGAACACTGACTGCTCTTCCAAAGGTCCTGAGTTCAAATCCCAGCAACCACATGGTGGCTCACAACCATCCGTAATGAGATCTGACACCCTCTTCTGGAGTGTCTGAAGACAGCAACAGTGTACTTACATATAATAATAAATAAATAAATAAATCTTTAAAAAAACAAAGATGCTTGTTACGTGAATAAAAAATAAGATAACTAGGCCGGGTGGTGGTGGCACACACCTTTAATCCCAGTACTGGAGAGGAGCAGATGCGGAGGGGTGAGGATTTCAGTGAGTTCAAGGACAGACTGCTCTATTGAGTGAGTTCCAAGGCAGTCAGGACTGTTACACAGAGAAACCCTGTCTCAAAAAACAAACAAACAAAAAACAAAAACAAACAAATAAAACAATAAGGGCTGGAGAGATGGCTCAGAAGTTAAGCGCACTGACTGCTCTTCCAGAGGTTCTGAGTTCAATTCCCAGCAACCCCATGGTGGCTCACAACCATCTGTAATGGGATCCGATGCCCTCTTCTGCTGTGTCTGAAGACAGCTACAGTGTGCTCATATACATAAAATAAACAAATAAAATAACTTTGCTGAAGGATAATTTTTTGTTATTGTTACTGTTTTAACCTAAGGTCTATGTGTCCCAGGCAGGCCTTGAACTCACTATGTCACTCAGGATGAGTTTGAGCTTCTGATCCTCCTGCCTCCACCTCCCAAGTGTTGGAATTACAGACATGCCCCGCCACACCCCAGCTACAGGCAATATTTTGTAAAGAGAATAAAAGTAACATATGACTAAACACCACAGCATGTGTGGCACTTCCGCCCACCCAGAGAGTTTATCTCCCTGGAAAAGGGAGTGAATGGCCACAGCCTCCCACGGCCCAGCTGTCATATCCCCGGGTGAGCTGATCTAGATGGCGCCCTGTTCTGCTTCTTCAGTGAATGAACACTGCAAATCCGGGCTTTGCTACATGGAGCCTAGCCTTTTGTATGTAGCACAATATTTGAAATCGCTGTGAAGTAACCACCCGCCTGTTAGGGCTTAGGAAGGAAGAGGTGCCGTGGGAGAAAAACAATGTGAAGCTTAGCGCATGCGCCAGGGATGTAGCTTAGCCGCAGAGTGCTTGCTTACCGTGTGCAGGGCCTGGGGTTCGATCCCTTAAACTGTAGGAACCAGGGAACTAAATAACAAAAAACTAAACCAGGGAGACAGTAATAATAGCCAACCACCGAGTGAAGGCTGTAGTAGACCAGACCCTTTGCTTCTGCACGGCACCTCATCTCACTTTCAGAAGCCGGAAGCAGCTGTCCACTGCCTCTCAGGATCAGGTCAGGCAAACTGGCGGAACACTGCAGACATGTGGAAAGCCACAGCTTGAGAGCTTTGTCATCCAGAGCTTTTAGGTAACACATCCTCTTAATCTTAAGTGGATAAAATCCCCAGTAAAAAATGCTTACTAATGTCTAACTTAATTTAGCAGTTTCACCTAACCTGCAGCTAAGCAGACTCTGTGATGGCGTGTCTCAGCTTGCACTCTCTGTCTGTCTGTCTGTCTGTCTGTCTGTCTGTCTGTCTGTCTGTCTGTCTCTCTCTCTCTCTCTCTCTCTCTCTCTCTGTGTGTGGTGGTGGTGGTGGTGGCGGCGGTATGTCTCAGCCTCCATAACTTGGCTGGAGTTCTGATTAGTTTTAGTCTCAGAACTACTCATTTCCCAAAGGTAGAATTCTTCTATGCAGTCGGCCTATTTCAGAAGAGCTGAGCTTATTGTAGAGGCCTTTGTTTTTGTTTTTTCAGTTTGCATCATAAGTTTTATTCCTGATGCAGGATAGATCATTCCATCCCTCAAATGTATTACATGTTGCCATGTAAGGGCCTAGGATGCTACTCCCATCTCCAGGGATGCTAGAAAAAGATACAGACTGAGAGCCAGTCCAGGACTGTTCTGAAGTTCCTGGGTCTCTTACCCTCCCTCTCAGCAGAGGAATTATCTCTCATCCATTCAGTTAAAAAGAAAAGGCAATTATTAACAAAACAAAACACACTGTAAGTACTGGGCAGGGGCATCCTTGTCCTCAGCTGGACATCAAGTTATGGGTCACTGATGAGGAAGTGACTGGGAGGGGAGAGGTGCCATCCCTGTTTCTGCTGAAGGGCTTCCTTCCTTGCTGCATCCTGTGGAGCAGCTGTGTGTCCTCCGCATCTGCTGGCGGCTGCACAAAGCTGATGAAGCAGTTCTTGGCTGATGACATGTGAAGGTATTTCTCAGGGTCTGTGGTGCTGATGCCAGCTAGTTTGATTTTGAGGTGCTGGTCACGGAGTGGAGGGGTCCACAGATGCTCAGGTCATTCTTGAGTTCCATGACTACATCCTTGCCCACAGGGGACTTGAAAAAGGAGTGAAAGAGCATGGCCACACGGGGCGGCCTGGACCTCAAAAGTGCTGGGGTGTGTGTGTGTGTCTGTATGAAAGAGAGTGTGGGTCTTTTGCTTGCCTGTATTTCAGTGTGCCACATGTGTCCCTGATACCCACAGAGGCCAAAAGAGGCATCTGATCCCCTGGAACTAGAGTTACACATGGCTGTGAACTGCCGGACATGCATTGAGAACTGTGATAGTTTGTATATGCTTGGTCCAGGGAGTGGCATGATTAGAAGGTGTGGCCCTGTTGGAGTAGGTGTGGCACTGTGGGTGTGAGCTTTAAGACCTTCATCCTAGCAACCTGGAAGTAAGTATTCTGCTAGCAGCCTTCAGATGAAGAAGTAGAACTCTCAGCTCCTCCTGCACCATGCCTACCTGGATGACAATGGACTGAACCTCTGAACCTGTAAGCAGCCCCGGTTAAATATTGTCCTTAAAGAGTTGCCTTGGTCATGGTGTCTGTTCTCAGGAGTAAAACCCTAACTAAGACAGGAACCAAACCAGGTCCTCTGAAAATTATCTTAACTGCTGAGCCATCCCTCCAGCCTTTATTGTAGAATCTTTTTGTTTGTTTGTTTTTGTTTTTGTTTGTTTAGCATCCAGCCGTTGCTAAGGTGTCAGCCAGGGATCACCTAGGATGGTGCTTCCTTCCTCCTGTTTTGCTCTTCCTTGGCAGTCTTCTTGGCAGGAGACTGAAAGTCAGAGCTTTTTAAAAAGATTTTATTTATTTATTATATGTAAGTACACTGTAGCTGTCTTCAGACACCCCAGAAGAGGGCGTGAAATCTCATTACGGATGGTTGTGAGCCACCATGTGGTTGCTGGGATTTGAACTCGGGACCTTCAGAAGAGCAGTCAATGCTCTTAACCACTGAGCCATCTCTCCAGGCCAAGTCGGAGCTTTGTAATCGCAGCTGCTAACATAACAGCTGATATTTATGTGCAAATAGTAAGTATAAATTAAAGTCAAACTTTTAAATATGGGGTTCATTCATTTATTGCAGATATAAATAGAATGGGCTTTCTTGGAGTTTTGCATTTTTTAGATAGAGTTTCACTAAGTAGCCAGGTGGGCCTCAACTCACCTTCCTCCTGCATCGGCTACATATCTGGCTAGAATATAGTGTGATTTGTATGTACCAAGTAGTAACAAAATTACTGAGAAGATAAAAAGTCTTTAGGAAAAGGTGATGTGGTACACACTTGTAATCTTAGCACTCAAGAAGCTGAGGAAGGGGACCTGGAGAGATGTCTCAGTGGTCAAGAGCGCTTGCTGCCCTGGGTTCAATTCCCAGTACCCACGTGGCACCTCAAAATTGTCTGTAACTCCAGTTTCAGGGGATCTGACACCCTCACACAGACATACATTGAAGCAGAACACCAATGCATATGAATAAAAATAAATAAATTATCTTTTAAAAAAAAAAAAAGAAGAAGAAGAAACTGAGGCAGGAGGATGTAAATTCAAGACCGGCCCAAGCCACACGGTGAGACCCTATCCCAGGAAAATTGGAAATCTGTTTGTTTGTAGGCATGACTAGTCTGTGCTCTGTGGTGCAAGCTGGCCTCTTTTTGCCTTGTCTTTCATCCTTCCGAGCTCAGGGACACGTGACTATTGCCGACTTAGGTTTGGCTTCTTTGTTTTGGTTTAGGTTGGTTTTTTGTTTTGTTTTGTTTATTTTCCTCAAGGTGAGGTCGAAACAAGGTCTCCTACCTACAGCCCAGGCTGGCTCCAATTCAAACCATTCTGCCCAGCCTCCCAAGTGCTAGGATTACACCATCAGCCACCATGCCTGGCAAGCTGGTTTATTTTTAAGAGATCTTACAAATGACCCTATCCTACTGGGGGTTCTCAGCCTGGGTAAGTGTCAGGGAAGTCTACACTGAAGCTGGTGTGTAATATTAGATATCTGTACCTCTTTATACAGTTTTCTGGAAAAGTTTCATTGTCTTTGTATTCTTTTTTTTTTTTAAAGATTTATTTATTTATCATATGTAAGTACACTGTAGCTGTCTTCAGACACTCCAGAAAAGGGCGCCAGATCTCGTTATGGATGGTTGTGAGCCACCATGTAGTTGCTGGGATTTGAACTCGGGACCATTTGGAAGAGCAGACAGGTGCTCTTACCTGCTGAGCCATCTCACCAGCCCCTGTCTTTGTATTCTTATTGGGATCTATAGTCTAGATTAATGCATTTATATTAGAAGACAACGTACTTCATGATTATCTGCCATCACACAATTAAAAATACACCAGGTTCCAGGCAGTGGTGGTGCACGTGCATGCGTGTGTGTGTGTGTGTGTGTGTGTGTGTGTGTGTGTATCTGTGGACCACTTGCATGCCTGGTGCCCTGAGAGGCCAGAGTGGGTGTCAGATCACAGGAAAAATGGTTTTAAGATGTCATGTGAGTAGTCACAATCCAATGTGGATATTCTGGAAATATATCCAGTGTTATTTATTTATTTATTTATTTGTTTGTTTATTTTGGTTTTTCGAGACAGGGTTTCTCTGTGTAGCTCTGGCTGTCCTGGAACTCACTCTGTAGACCAGGCTGGCCTCGAACTCAGAAATCAGCCTGCCTCTGCCTCCCGAGTGCTGGGATTGGGATTAAAGGCGTGTGCCACCACGCCTGGCTATCCAGTGTTCTTAACTGCCGAGTGATCTCTCCAGCCTATCATTTTGTCATTTGTTTTTTTTGAAACAGTCTGACTGTACTCAGACTTGCCTTGCTTCTCCTGTCTCTGCCTCCCTGGTGCTGGGTCTAGGGCTCTAGAACTCTGCCACCAAGCGTCCTGCTTCTGTAGTTTTGTTTTGTTCCAAACATCTAATCAAGGAAAGCATCAGGCGAATCTAAATTAGGAGCCTGGATTCATTACTTTTCTTGCTGCCATGATGAATCAAATAGCCAACAAAGGCAATTTAAGAATGGAGTTATTTTGGCTCACAGTTTGAGGGTACAGCCTATCACAGTAGGGAAGATGTGTTGGTAGCTTGTGGTTCTGGTCACGTGGAAGCTGCAGTCAAGAAGTAGAAAGTGGGGCTGGTGAGATGGCTCAGTGGGTAAGAGCACCCGACTGCTCTTCCAAAGGTCCGGAGTTCAAATCCCAGCAACCACATGATGGCTCATAACCATCCGTAACAAGATCTGACGCCCTCTTCTAGAGTGTCTGAAGACAGCTACAGTGTACTTATATATAATAAATTAATAAATCTTTAAAAAAAACGATTCAGGAAATATGATCCCATGGATTCAGGAAATACGAGCCCTTGTAGGCTAACTACCTTAGATTAAAAAAAAAAAAAAAGCTCCTCACCTGCATAGCTTCTCTACAGCTCTAAAATTATCCCAAAGGTTAAAAGGTCATTAAAGAATCATTCAGCTTAGTATTTTTCCTTGATTCTTCAGTTATTACAAAATGTGAATGAATGTGGTAATATCCAGAGACCCCATAACAAGATATTCTCTTCATGAAAGGAAGACCAGCTTTGGTCAATTATTGCAGTCTTTTGCATTCATTATTTCAGACTTCTTACTGAATGTAAAAGGAACAACTGTGAGACACAAGACAACTGTGGAGAAGTAGAACCTCCAGCACAAGCCCCGGCCTGCCAGTGGGTTAGGGTGTTGCAGCCTCTGTCCAGGGATGCTGCCTCTGACCCAGCGTAATGCAGGCCTCTGTAGCGGTCACGCTCCTGTGCTCTAGAGTAAGGTGGCAGAAGCACCTGCACTCACTCTTGGGTGAGGCGATGGCTGCCAGGCTTCAGAGCAGAGCTTCGTACTGGCCTTTTAAAGGAGTTTGGCAACAGTCAATACTACTTATTCTACTAGTAAAGGGGAGATACCTTCGGCCTTCCCCACGGCTGATAATAAAGCTCAGGTTCCTTAGCATGGCCTCTGCTTGGTTTTTTTGAGGCAGAGTTTCTTACTGTTAGTCCAGCCTGGCCTTAGACTCGTGGCAGTTTTCCTGCTTCGGCCTCCTGCGTGTGACATCCCAGCTCCATGGCGGGACTACTAAAGCTCTTTATAGTCTCGGAGAGCAGCTGGGTTTCCTACAGCCAATCTTTTTTTTTTTTTTTTTTTTTTTTTCTGTGTAGCCCTGGCTGTCCTGGAACTCACTCTGTAGACCAGGCTGGCCTCAAACTCAGAAATCTGCCTGCCTCTGCCTCCCAAGTGCTGGGATTGAAGGTGTGCACCACCACCACCCAGCTCAGCCAATCTTTCTAAAACAATTTTTTAATTATTTTTTTATTGTGTGTATGCATATATCTGTGTGGGTTATGTGCACATGAGTATAGATGCCCGTAGAGACCAAAAGAAGGTCTGGAGCTGGAGTTATAGATGGTTTAAACTGCCCACATGGATGAGGAGAACTGAGCACTGATCCTTTGAAGAGCAGCAAGTGCTCTTAACTGCTGAGCCATTTCTCCAGCCCCCTCTTCAGCCGTTCTTGCTGTGTCCTAACCTTCACCCAAAGGGAACTGTCCAGAGCCTTCATCACACTGTTTTCCCAGCCAGAGTCTCTCCAAGGTCATCCTTCAAGATACTGCTACTGTGCCCCTTCCCTGGGATGTCCTTCCTAATTGTTCTGCGATGGTCCCTCTGGGCCCTGGAAAGTGCACCCGTCACAGTTACAGCTTATTACTCTGTACTTCTGTTATTTACTAGCATCTTTGTTACACACACACATACACACACACACACACACACA
>NC_034596.1:48775016-48799307 GCF_900095145.1 Mus pahari
AGAGAGAGAGAGAGAGAGAGAGAGAGAGAGAGAGAGAGAGAGAGAGGGAGAGAGAGAAAGAGAGAGAGAGAAAACAAATGATCACATCTTTGTTTCCATTATGTTCGGCAGAGCTTGGCATGCTTAGATCCCATGGAACTCAGATTGGCTGGGCAGGAATAGGACTGTGTATGTTTGTAGTAACTGATGAAAATCGTGTATTTGGCTCTTCTTTAAATCTCGTTTCATTCTTAGGAATGAGTAATGCATGTGTCCAATATTTCCTTTACTTCTGGCTCACCTATAAAACAGACCTATGGGAGTCTATGAGAAATGTAATCTTGCCTTTCTGTTGTTCATTTATTCTACAGGTTCTAGCTACGGTCATCCATTGCCATAACTTTTAAATGATATTGGAAAGAAACTGGCAAAAGGTGAAAAAATGATCAAGTTTTTCCTTATGGTGAACAAGCAAGGGCAGACCCGACTGTCTAAGTACTACGAGCATGTTGACATTAATAAACGTGCGCTTCTGGAGACTGAGGTCAGCAAGAGTTGCCTGTCTCGGTCCAGCGAACAAGTAAGTGCCTGCTGCTCTTTTCTCCCTGGGTCGACAACTCTGCCTTCACTGGCTTGTTGTGGCTATCTCAAGAGCCATTATTCTCTCTGAACAATATTCCTTCAAGGGCTGGGAGGGAAATAAAGACTAAAGAGAAAGGCAGACGAAAGGAAGTGTGACTCTTACCATCCCTGTAATAGGACAAGAGGCAAGCAGGAAAGCCTTGGGGTTTTATTTAGAATAGTTGTCTTAGTTTATCATAAAAATAGCTGCTAAATTTACTCTTGCTTGAGGACATAATCTTTTTCTGCTCATATAAATTCAGCCATTGGAACTCTCAGCAGTGTCTGCAGCTGGTGGCTTTCTGTAAGCCAAAACATGAAGGTCAGATGACTGGTGTGGTAGGGAAATTCAAGACCCATGTGGTGCCAGAGGATAATAATATGATTTCCATGTGCATAATGATTCTCTTTTGCTTACCATTTTTACAGCTGTAAAAGTAATTTTTATTTTCCTGAATTAATTGTCATCTCAAAAGCTTTACTGCCTCTGTCTGCTAATCTAAGCCTCGTCCTGGAAGTTTCTAGCCTCTTTACCATCTTATCTAGTCCTAGAATGTTTTCAGCTCTGAGACTTACTGCTGAATAAGCTCACCCTTTCTTGTTCTTTCTGAACTCTGGCTGACTGGGTCAACTCAGCTGTTCTGACTCAAATCCTCTCCAAGATGACTGACTGATTTATATCTGGCTTCTCTCTGGCCTCTGACTTCTAGCTCTACTTGGCTTCAAACTAACTCTGGCAATCTGTTCTAATCTTTTTTTTTTTTTTTTTTTTTTTTTTTTTTTTTTCACCCATTACAGATGGTTGTGCGCCACCATGTGGTTGCTGGGAATTGAACTCAGGACCTCTGGAAGAGCAGTCAGTGCTTTTAACCACTGAGCCATCTCTCCAGACCATCTGTTCTAATCTTTCGACTCCTTCTCATCTTCTGGCTCATTCTGTTCCCACCTGTGCCTAGTTTGTTCTTTCTCTACAACCTGTCTCTGTACCACTGTCACAGTAAACTGCCTCCTTTCTCCCCTGCACTGTGGGCGTATCCTATTCTGTCAAATCTTTCTCTGATTTGTCACTTTGTCTGCCACTCAATTAGACATCACTTTCAAACATGGGAGCTTCCTTCTACAAACTACTTTACCTGTATTGTTTGGGATTAAAGGCATGTCTGTATTCCAGCCAGAGAGATTAAAGGTGTGTGCTAAAGGCTGAGTCACACCACAACTAGAAACAGATTTTTTTCCAGTAAATAATATAATTAGGATTCACAGTGTGATTCAAAATCCTACAACTTACAATCAATATAATACCAGAACTAGTAATTTAAAAACAAACTTAGTGTGAACTTGCTTTTTATTATGTAAATAAGGGAAATGGCAGTCAACAAATCATATAAAATAAAAAATCCTCTTACCAGAACCCAGAGTCTCACTAGCATAATAAAGAATGGCTTTGTGGTGCTAGAGTTTGAGTCCGAGGCCTTATGTGTGCTTGGTAGGCACATAGTCTGCCACTCTGCTACACTGTAGCCCACTTTACAAACTGAGTCCATTTTTTCAAAGAATTTAGAGAATTATTCAGTCTGAGTCCTTGCTGTCTACTCCATTAGAGAGCATTGGACAGATATTACAAAGTTGGAGTCACTCATGTTTTCTCAGTTCTCCCTCTCACCTCCCTGGAGAGGGTTCCAGGGTGCCAGTGGCAGCATCAGCTGTCATACAATACCATGTTGCATCAACACTCAGAAGTTGCATGTTGCAAGTGTGTTTCCCTTAGCCTGAAAATCAGTTTTCCAATTGCAATCTCTCCTGGTTCCTCTTTGATTATTACTGTGGCCTGCTGTGGGCACACGATGCTCCCTGGCATCAGATAGAAACAGGAACTAATAAAGAGCTGTGTTTATCACCCATGTGGGAAACACCCTGATGTACCCGTTGGAGCCCTCCCACCATCCACAAGCCTGCCATAATTTAAACAGCATTTCCATTTGAACTTTACCCTTTGGAGTAAAGATACTGGTGGACTTTTGGAGTACTCTAAAATTATTTTTATTTTAAAAAGAAACCACTGAACTTTTGGCATAGGCACCAGAGTATATTTATAAGCTATATGCCTAGATTGAGCATATCTGTCACTAGCCTCCCTTGTTCTTCAGCCTTTGCTACTTTCAGTTCCTCCTGGCCAGTGGTTCTGCTCCATATTGGCTTCCACCTCTTCCTCCTCTGTCCTCTCCCCCCACACACACACAACCCCCAGACTTCCAGTCCCACCTTTCCCTTCCACTGCCCAGTCATGGGCTCTAGCCTTCATTTGACCAGTTCGAATGGGAGAAGGTTCAGTGAGATCTCCTGAGTGAGTGATCTAGTCCTCCTCGTCTGGGGAGCCCCTCTTGAGGAAGCAGAATTAATATCAAAATACAAACAGCACCAAGGCATCCCAGAACATACTTGCTTTTTAAATTTAAGGCAGGTCCACATTCTGAAGCCTGGGCTGTCATACATTTGAGATACCCTTGCCTCAGCCTTGGATTAAAGGCACGATCCATCGGCCTCTGTCCTAATTTTACATTAAATCCTGAAATTCCTCCATGGAATATAATTGCCAAGAACCCTCCCCATGGAGGGATTTCCTTAGTCAAAACATGTGGCTTCATTCTCAGGGACACTGGGTGTCCAAGAGCAAAGCCACTAAGTTCATGCTCTATCACATTGGCCAAGCACACCTTGACACCGAAGACTTAGGCTGTGCCTTCAGCCTTCTGTCTCCTGCCCATAGCCCTGTGTACAGATGCTGAAGGAAACAGATAAATGAGAAAGGAGTTGTTTTATCTTCAGGCAGGAGTCATAAGCTAGTTATTAATTCATAAGAAGCAATATTTACAATGGAAAATCTTGCCTAGCATCTGCTGCACAAAGGCTCCTATTACATAATTTATAAAATAATCTACATTGGTTCTTTTCACACACCCTGGAAAGAGAGGTTACAGACAGGTAGATGATGGATGGTGATAGATTAGATAGATGGATACATAGACAGACAGACAGACAAGATTCCTTGTGCTGGTTCCTCCATGACTATTAAATAGTACAGAACTGAGCAGATCTGATTGCTTTCCAAGAATTCATGGAAAGCTAGAAGTATACTTCTCAGCATGTTCGTACATCTTCACGTTGAAGTGCCTTCAACTGCTAATCAGCTCTGCTTGCTGAGCTCCACAGGGAGCCAAGAGAAGGAATGGACCAGAGGCAGAGTGGGAACCTGTGAGAGCGACCCACTCGTTTCCAAGACTTTCCTAATTAACTTCTCCTCCTGGAAGTGCTTCTAGTAATCCACTGGATGTTGTCAGAGCCCGCAAAGGCTGCTTGACAATTTAATGTGTAACAACTGAAGTTTCTAGGTACTCAGTGAGTAACCTAGGAGTTATGCATGCTGTTCGAAGACATCTCTGTCAACCAGACATTAACATCTCACTATCTTTCCTCTAGTGCTCATTCATTGAATACAAGGATTTTAAACTCATCTACCGGCAATACGCAGCTCTCTTTGTTGTGGTTGGAGTTAATGACACTGAGGTAAGAGGCTAGATGCAAGATTTTTATTCTCATTAAGTTGAAGTTTTTTCCAATTTGCTCCTCAAGAGCAAGTAAGCCTCTTTCAGAGTATCTGAGTCTCGGGAGAAGCTGAGAGAGCTGTACGGCAGAGAAAGAGTCTAGGTGAACAGGTCGTGGTTAGGGAGGCGGAGATTATAAAATGCTTTCCTTTTTATGTGTGTGGGTTTGCTGTTGGTTTTGCTCTCTCTCTCTCTCTCTCTCTCTCTCTCTCTCTCTCTCTCTCTCTCTCTCACACACACACACACACACACACACACATTTGAGTTATGTATTTATTTATTTATTTATTTATTTATTTAGAGTCAGTCTCACTATATAGCCTTTCATGACCTGGAATTTTACAAAGACCAGGTTGCCTCGAACTCATAGAGATCTGGCTGGCTCTGCCTCCTGTGTGATGGGATTAAAGCCTATATCACCACACTCAACTGCTTTATTACATTTTATTTATTTGTGCTATAGCATACATGTGGTGCTCAGAAGACAACTTGCAAGAATTGATTCTCTCTTTTTACCATGTGTGTCCTGGGGAGCAAAGTCAGCTCATCGGGCTTGGTGACACATCCCTTTCCCACTGAGCCGTCTTGCTTGCCCGTTTTGTGTGAGGGTTTTATTGTTGTTTTGCCTTGTTTTGTTCGGTTGTAGCAACCTCTTGCTATGCTCCCCAGGCTGGTGCCATACCTGGAGGCTTACCCTTCCCAGCTCAGCCTCCAGAGTTCCTGGGACTACATATGGGCGGCCAGGCCTAACTTGACTTGCTTCTTTTTCATAAGCAATACTAATACCCTCCTCTTGCCCTGTTACACAATAGGGCAGCTCACACAGGCACAGGAGACAGTCAGTCATCTATTAAATTCAGGCTAGGACTTGGGGCTCAGTGAATTAAGCACTTGTCATATAAGCATAAAAACCAGGATGTGGATTATGGACAACCTACATACAACCCAGGCAGACATGGTGGCCAACCTATAAAGTTAGCATTCATGAGACAGAGATGGTATCCTGGAGTTAAGCTGATCCTACCTCAGTAAATAAAGTGGAGAATAACTGAGGAAGATAGCAGAAGCTAACCTTGGACCTTTATGTGCACACACAGATGTATGTATACACATAACAAATGTATATACTCATGTGCACACTCCACACATGTGGGAAAAAGAAAAAACATGACCTCCATGTCAGAGGTCACAGCAAAATACATGGCTATGATGTTCTGGGCTGGGCTGGGCTGGGCCTGGCCGGGCCGGGCTGGGCTGGGCTGTGCTGGGCCTGGTCGGGCTGGGCTGGGCTGGGCTGGGCTTGCCTCACCTCGGTGTGTCCATCGAGTCATGGAAGAGACTTGGAAGTCTCAGTGGACTGTTTTGAGTCACTTTGAAGGAATTTCTCCATCCTCACAGATATAAAGTAACATCCGTGAAGAACCTTAGAGTTGCTTTCAGCCAGTTGGTTTTGGTCCCAAGTGGAGTTCATGGCTCTAATCTATGCTCTGAAGTTTCAGTTTGCTCAGATTCATCACAGACTGAAATAGTCTGACTGGTTAGCATTTTCTATATTTCCTTCATTAATCAGCATCTATACCCTCTTTTTTGTTTTAAGATTTATTTATTTATTTAATGTATATATGAGTACACTGTAACTGTACCAATGGTTGCTGGGAATTTGAATTTCAGGACCTCTGCTTGCTCTGGTTAGCCCTGCTCGCTCAGGCCTAAAGATTTATTTATTATTATAGATAAGTACACTGTAACTATCTTCAGACATACCAGAATAGGGCGTCAGATCTCATTACGGATGGTTGTTAACTACCATTTGGTTCCTGGGATTTGAACTCTGGACCTTCGGAAGAGCAGTCCATGCTCTTAACTACTGAGCCATCTTTCCAGTCCTGTACCCTTATTTCTTTTCTTTTTCTTTCTTTCCTATTTTAAGACAGTGTCTCACATAGACCGGGCTGTTGGGATTGCAGGCATGCACTCCCATCCCCAGTGTGTGTGGTGCTGGGATAAACTCAGGGCTCTGTGCATGCTAGGCGCACCATCCTACCTAAGGGCTCTGCCGACTAACCTACATCCTTAGCCACAGTGCTGTCTGTACCAGGAACAGTCACAGGCTGACTTGCACATCGGCAACTGGGATGCTGCTCTGGAACCTTGGAAACCACGGGGCATTTTTTTAACCTGGGAGTATGATAAAATTAATTACACCTTTCTTTTATTTCAGAATGAGATGGCTATCTATGAATTTATACACAACTTCGTGGAAGTTTTAGATGAGTACTTCAGCAGAGTGGTAAGTCTTAAAAAAAAAACAGTTTTCTAGAAATTGAGTTATTTGGGTGCAAGTTAATGTTTTGTATTGATATAATTAACATGTAAAAGCTAAAGTAGCCGGGCAGTGGTGGCACACGCCTTTAATCCCAGCATTTGGGAGGCAGAGGCAGGCGGATTTCTGAGTTTGAGGCCAGCCTGGTCTATAGAGTGAGTTCCAGGACAGCCAGGGCTACACAGAGAAACCCTGTCTCAAAAAGAAAAAAGAAAAAAAAAGTAAGCAGCACAAAGTGTTCTCAGAAGACCAAGTCCCTCTGAGCACTTGACTGTCCATCAGGACATTTTTCATCTAACTTGCTGTTTTTACATTCCTTTTGCTTTATTTCCTAAGATAATAGAACCCTTTTTACCTAAAGAATCATTTCCAGCCAGTTAGTGTTGGCACATGCCTTGAATCCCAGTACTTAGGAAGAAAAGGCGGGTAAATCTCTCAGTTCAAGGCCAGCTTGGTCTACAGAGTGAGTTTTAGGACAGCCAAGGACACACAGAGAAACACTGTCTTGAAAAAAACAAAAACAAAAAAAACAAAAACAACAACAAAAAACCCCAAATCATTTCCAAATAGAGCATTTCCAGTAGAGCTAGTTAACATCTGTTAACTAGCACTTAGGAGGTGGAACATAAGGCTCAGGAGGTCAAGGTTATCCTTGACCACGTAGCAAATTCAAGACCAGCCTATCCAAGAAGACTATTACACAAGAGAAAGGGTCAGGGACTGGGGCAGGGGCATGACACTAGAGAGATGGCTCAGAGGTTAAGAACACTTGTTCTTGCAGATAGACATGGCTTCTGGTTCCCAGCACACACATGGAGGCTACAGTCATTCCTAACTCCAGTTCCAGAGGATCCGATGCCTTTTCCTGGCCTCCATGTGTACCAGATACACATGTAGTACCGATGTGGCATACCACAGACGTGCATGTAGACAAAACACCTGTAACATGTAAAATAACATAAAAGAAGAAGAACTATTTCCATCTAAACCTTTGCTTTATCAGTCAAAAGTCAACTTTCCTTTAGGATATGCTCTCCAGCCATCCTTTTTTAGAAATGTTAGTGACTGTATTAAAATGTAATTCATATACCATAAATTTTCCCATTTAATTTATATAGTCATGTTTTAGTATTTACAATCTTACAACTGTCACCACTGTCATTTAGTCATGCCACATGACAGAAAGGCATATTCGCTGGCATTTCCCCCATAACTCCCCTCAACCTACACCAGGTTCTAGGTAACCACTGGCTTGTTATAGAGTCTGACCTGTTCAAGATTCGTCACAGGAGCCGGGCAGTGGTGGTGTATGCCTTTAATCCCAGCCCTTGGGTGGCAGAGGCAGGCGGATTTCTGAGTTCAAGGCCAGCCTGGTCTACAAAGTGAGTTCCAGGACAGCCAGGGCTATACAGAGAAACCCTGTCTGGAAAAAAAAAAAGAAAAAAAGAAAAAAAAATTAAGATTCGTCACAGGAATGGAATTGTACACTTTGGGCTTCTATAGCTTGTCTTTTACTTAGCACAATATTTTCGAGATTCATCAGCATTATAGCATTATCAGTATTCCTGTCTTCATTGCTAAATATTATTCTGTTGTATGGATATACCACATTTTGTGGGGGGGGGGGGTGTTGAGACAGGGTTTCTCTGTGTAGCCCTAGCTGTCCTGGAACTCACTTTGTAGACCAGGCTGGCCTTGAACTCAGAAATCTGCCTGCCTCTGCCTCCCGAGTGCTGGGATTAAAGGCTTGTGCCACCATGCCCGGCTCAATATATACCACATTTTTAAATCCATTTGTCATTGATGTGCATTTAACTTATTTTCATTTTGGGACTATTATGAATAGAATAGTGCTGTTATGAACATTTTTGTCACATTTTTTAATTCTAAAAGAAAAAAACTCTTGATATGGTAATGCACCCCTTTAATCCCAGCACTCATGATGCAGAGGCTAATGGATCTCTGAGTTCGAGGCCAGCCTGGTCTACAAAGCAGGTTCCAGGACAGCCAGGGCTACACAGAGAAACCCTGTCTCAAAAAACAAAACATAGCTTCAAAAACAAACAAGACAGCCAGAGCCGCATACTGAGACCTTGTCTTTAAATAAATACATTAATTAAATGAAATTCTCTTGGTTATATACCTGGGAGGAAAAATTACTGGATACTATGATACCTTCATATTTAATATTTTTATTAACTGGCAAGCAGTTTTCTAGTACTTGCATTATTTAAATTCCTATTAGCAATATTAATATTCTGATTTTTCCATCACCAAATCTTACCTGTCTGTCTGTCTTTCTTTCTTTTTTTCTTTCTTTCTTTCTGTCTGTCTTTCTTTCTTTCTGTCTCTCTGTCTGTCTTTCTTTTTCTCTCCTTCATTTTCTGAGATACGATCTCATTAGCCTTGGCTGGCCTGGAACTCAATATGTAGACCAGGTTAGCCTCAAACTTGCACAGATTGTCCTGCCTCTGCCTCACAAACACTGGTATTAAAGGCAGGCATCACCATGCCATTCTACTGAGTATGAAGTGAATTAGAGGCCAACCTCTGGAAAAATGTCTGCTTAATCCTTTGCTCAGTTTTTAATGACACTAAAGATTTATTAATGGCAACCAGTCAGTCTATGGTTGTGGTGGTTTGTATATGCTTGGCCTAGGGAGTTGCACTATTAGGAGGTGTGGCCTTTTGGAGTAGGTGTGGCCTTTTTGGAGGAAGTGTGTCACAGTGGTCCCATGGTGGTGGTGGACTTTGGTCCTAGCTGCCTGGAAGATAGTCATCTCCTTCTGCAGCCCTTGGATGAAGATGTAGAACTTTCAGCTCCCTCTCCAGCACCATGCCTATCTGTACTTTGCCATGCTTCCTGCCATGATGATAATGAACTGAACATCTGAAACTGCAAGCCTGCCCTAATTAAATATTTGCCTTTATAGGAGTTGCCTTGGTCATGGTGTCTCTTCAGAGCATGGAGACCCTAACTAAGACAGTGACTTTCCCTGTTGCTTATGTTTGGTGTGGTGTTTAGAAAGCCTTTACATTCACCCCTTGTTTTCTTCCCAATGTTTTCTGATTTTAGTTTCTAAATTTGTCTCTCATCCATTTTAAATAATTTTTCTATGTCGTAAATTATAGATCATCTTGATTTATTTTGTTCCTATTTTAGTTTGGAGGAATGTGTAGCTCCAAGCTGACCTTGAATTCATAATCCTCCTGCCTCTGCTTCCCAAAGATAGAATCACAGGCGTGTAACATTGTTTATTGTTTTGTATGTGGATATCTATTTGTCTCAGTAGCAATTGTTGAAAGAACTGCCCTTCTCCATCCTTGACTGTCCCAGCTTCTTGCTGTGAAGCAGCTGTTCACAGGGGCTGAGCCAGGCATGGTGGTACAGGCCTGAGGCAGAGGCAGGGAGGCAGGGAGGAGTCCAGGACCATCAGGTCAAGGCCATCTTGGGCTGCATGAGACCCCATGTCAGCAAACAAAACAACAATTTTAATTAAATCAAGTGCAAAAGCATATCTCTAGCCTTTCATTTCTAGTCCATTGAACATAGCATTGTTAGTATCACACTATCCTGACTAACGTAGCTCTACGGTAAGCTGGAAATGAAGCTGTCTTTTAAACAAGAATCAGTGGAGATGGTTGGTATTATTACCAACACCAACTACAGTGCCTCCAGTATCCCACATGGCTTAGTTAGGGTTTTATGCTAAAGAGACACCATGACCAAGGCAACTCCTACAAAGAAAAACATTTAATTGGGACTGGCTTACAGTTTCAGAGGTTTAGTCTGGCATCATCATGGCAGGAAGCATGGCAGCCTTCAGGCAGACGTGGTGCTGGAGAAGGAGCCAAGAGCTCTTCTACATCTGGATCTGAAGGCAGCTAGGAGAGATTTTCTTCTGTAGGCCACCAAGAGGAAGGTCTGGCTCACACTGGCCAGACTTGACTATATATATAGATCTATCTATCTATCTATCTATCTATCTATCTATCTATCTATCTATCTATCTATCTATGACCTCAAAGCCCCGCCTCCACAGTGACACACTTCTTCCAACAAGACCACGCCTCCTCCAGTAAGGCCATACCTAATAGTGCCACTTCCCATGGGCCAAGCATATTGAAACCACCATCCCAGTTATCCTTGAACTTCAGATTTCCTCCTGCCTCTACCTCCCTAGTTTGGGATCATAGACGACTACTACCACACCCCGATGGCACCGTACTGAAGGCGTGCTTACTGAGCACGCACTCCACCAGCTGAGCTGTAGCCCAAACTTACTGTTTCTCAAGTTTGTTTATTTCATTCTGCCTGTATATAAAACGCTTAGGAGGGAGCTGATCCACACTGCTGCTTCCTGCGGCGGTGAGTGGACACTGCTCCGTAGCTAGCAATGCTGAGCACACTAGTACCAGAATGCCGCACTAGTGATTAGAAGCTATGTCTTCTGAGGTATGGGAGAGGTAGAGAGAGGCAAGAGGATTGGGAGTTCTAGGTCTTTCTTGATTTCATGCTGGATTAGAAGCCAACCCAGACAACACATGACCCCGTCTCAAAAAGAACAAGGAAGTAATGTCTTTAATCCAATTTCCATGACCTGGGATGCATTTCTGTAGTTCTTCATGGGGAAGCAGCCAGTTCGTTCTTTGCCTCAGGGCAGTGGCCCCCAGAGTCTGGCTCCTGGAACAGCAGTATAAACTGGGAACTTGCTAGAAATCCAAGCTCTGGGCTCCACCCTGTCCCACAGGATCAGAAACTCTGCCTGTGTCCCTCAGTCTGATTTTACCAGGCCTTCCAGTGATTCTGATACACGGAGAAGCTTGGAAGCATTAAGGTAGCCTTAATACATGAGGCTTGTCAGCAATTTCCTATAAGAGATGGAACTTGGACGATGGCTACTGGGCTATGGCAGTGCAAGTCATGCATCTCCGAGGGATGGGTGCCCCCCACCCCCGGCTGGAGCTAGAGAAGGGATCAGATGATTTCCAAAGCTGGGCATGCTGGGATAGCAGACAAGAAGGTAGCCTTAAACCTATGTCTGTGTTGACTGTGTAGACAGAGAATCGTAAGCAGTGTCTATAACCCTTCCCAATGCTAGAAATACTGCCAGCCTGCCAGCTACTACTGTGGGCAGCTCTGCACATGTACAGTGCACTTAGTGTGACTAGGAAACTGAAACATTATTGGATTGTAATGAGTTCAGGGTAAACTCACATTGGGCAGGTGGTGGCCATATTATCAGCCCAGCCCTGGTCCCTGCCCCTCCAGGAGAGCACTCTCATGTTAGAATAGACTGGAGGCAAGCCAGGGTCTGTGATACCCCAGGGAGCCACTTTCAAGTGACACTCGTCCAGAAAGAATATAATTTCCAAAATGTCTTAAAGCAGGAAGGACAAAAAAGGAGACTCAGACTCTGCTGCTGCAAGGTGTTTAAGTTATTGCTATATTCACTTACTAAAAATAAACAGCACATGTAGAATTATAGCTGTCATTTTAGAGAGCGAGCTGGTGACTCTATGGACCACAAAAGTCAAGAGCCAGATTTAACCTAACCCAGGCGACAGTGCAGGGCTTGTGCTGCACCAGGGATGACCCCCATCGGGATCTAGCCAGAGCAGAGTGACAGGAAGAAGGAAGAGCGTGGGGAAGGAACAAGGCCGCAGCCTCACAGAGGGTGCCCTGTCAGCTAAGACTTATTTTTAGCTTTGTGAGTTTTGAGCATTCTTCCTGGGGTATTTTTATCTTAGAGAGTTTCAGCAGCTTAAATTTGGAATGCATTTCATGCTGTTGCACGAGAAAAGCAACTCAGTGTCATACTTTCAAAACAAAAGCCAAGCTGGTGAGTCTCCGGGGGTTCCCAGTGTGCACTGCCGCTGTGGAGAGAGGAAGCCAGGCTGCCTCTCCCTCCCTATCACATATGACCTCATTTCCATCTCCTGTTCCCACTGCATAACTATTTTATTGACAAAAACTCGGTGCAGAGAAGCAGGAAGACAAAGAGGATGGGTTCCTGGTGTTACCCATCTGTTAAGACTCAGGTTGTATACCGCCAGAGTGGCGCCCAGTGTGGACTCCGAGCGTGACCTGTAAGCAGAAGAGTAACAAGGACCCTCGCTGTGAACAAAGGTCCAGGCAGGCATGCATGTGAGACAGTTCTATCCCCGCAGCTTGGTTTCACCATGAACCCATCGTTTGTTGGTGGCTATTATTTACTGACCTAATCCCCCCTTGATAGCTCCTTGACTTACTATCCATAGTTTGCTGTTGTAATAGCTCCACTCTGTCTATCCCATCACCATTCTCTCAGCCTCCTTATGATAAACTCTTGAAGTAAATCAATGGATGCAAAGAGAAGGCATATTCCTGAGGCTTCTGATACTTTATTATTCCCCATACTTTTGTTTGCTTCTGTTTTTGTCTGGTGTTTTGAAACAGGATCTTTACTCTGTCAACCCAGGCAGGCTTAAGTTTGTGGCAATCCTCCTGCCTCAGCTTCCCAAGGTTCCAGGCATGAGCCACCAACCCCAGCTCTCCCTCTACCCTCTAGGCTGCAGCTTTTTAGCCCTCACCTTCTTTTCCCTGTCTCGGTTTCCAGCTGCGGCTCCCCCACTCTGGCTCCAGCAGGTGTAGAGCCACACTTGCTGCTGTCTGAGGTCGTCTTCTCACCGTGTATTGTGTGTTCTTGTGTTCTTTTCCAGAGTGAATTAGATGTATCCTTTTTCTGTACATTTTTCCATGGTATGTGGCAAACAGCACACTCGGGATGTAACCAGGTAAGTGTCATCATGCTGGAGGGTGACTCGGCAGCATCCAGGACACTAATGTGCAGCTCTGCTAAGGCAGCGCCACAGCCAGCGGGCCACAGGACTCCCCGGTCAACCCTTTCAAAGGTGACACTTTGTGAGGTTCCTTTTGCTTTTTCTCCAAACAAAGAACTGGGGTGGTGGTGTTTAAAAATAACTGCTATGGGGCTGGAGAGATGACTCTGTGGTTAAGAGCCCTGGCTGCTCTTCCAGAGGACCCAGATTCAATTCCCAGCACCCACAGGGCTGCTTACAACTCTCTGGAACTCTTAATTCCAGAGTTTTTGACACCCTCACACAGACATACACGCAGGCAGAACACCAATGCACATGAAATAAAAATAAATTATATATTAAAAATAACTATTACATATAAACAAAGATATATAAATATTATACATATACATATGTATATAAATCAGATAGAATTGTTCAACATGTGTATCCTACAGAGAAAGCACTTGGTTTTCTCAGAGAGAGACTGCACTTTTAGGCCTCCAGGATAAATTTCCAGAAAGCTCCTCAGGAACAGAAGGAGGCATTCTGGGAGATTAGCTGGAGGCTAAAGACATTGCCTGGCTTATGTTCATTTCTTTATATCAGAAAAAGTTCTTTCTCTCTTTTAAATCTAAACTGTCTGTGTGTCCTGGGGATGCAGTCCAGTGGTAGAACACCTCCTAGCGTGTGCTTGGCCCTGGATTCAGACCTAGCATCTTACAACAGAATAAACACAGCCAGGGTCCCAGATAGAGGCAGGCGCTCACCAGACTTTCTGTAAGTCTCCGAAAGTATAACACGTGACTTCTAAGATTATCTGCCAGCTTTGACACCAGAGAGAAAGCTCAGTGGTTAGGGTGCAGACTGCTCCTGAGAGGACCTGGCCTTGGCTCTGAACACCCCCGTCAGGCAGCTCACAACTGCCTGTCACTATGGGTCCACAGGTCCCAGGGCCTCTTCTGGACCCCAAGTACATGTAGTGCACATAAGTGCCCCTGAGACTGGACATGGGGCACACACCTTTGGTCTCAGCACTCAGGTGGCAGAGTCAAGCAGATCTCTCTGAGTTCTAGGCCAGCAAGGTCTACACAGTGAAACCTAGGCCAGCCAGTGCTACACAGTGAGCATGTGTTTATGTGAAGCCACTGCTCAAATCAATATATCTGCATCAGTACAGTCTCCTGGGGAAATAGCCGTCACATATTCCTTTGGAGACTTCTAAGTCAGTGGTGGGAAGGTGATTGACCTTTCCCTAACGGTGAATGACCTAACCTATGATCCTTTTGGCCAAGACTGGGCAGTGTATGTCACAGTCTGACTTTTTTTTTTTTATGGAGGTGTTCTATGTGTACATATGTATGCATGTATGTGCTGTTCTTTGTGTACATATCTGTGCATTTCTGTGCATGGTGCCCTTGGAGGCCAGAAGAGACCCTCAGATTCCCCCAGAACTAGAGTTAGAGATGATTGTGAGTCACATGTGGGTGCTGGGAATTGAACCCAGGACCTCTGGAAGAGCAACAGTGCTCTTAACCACTGAGCCCCATGGCATTTATTCTTAACTAAGTCACTGTCTTAGTCAGGGTTTCTATTCCTGCACAAACATCATGACCAAGAAGCAAGTTGGGGAGGAAAGGGTTTATTCAGCTTACACTTTCCACATTGATGTTAATCACCAAAGGATGTCAGGACTGGAACTCAAGCAGGTCAGGAAGCAGGAGCTGATGCAGAGGCCATGGAGGGATGTTCCTTGCTGGCTTGCTTCCCCTGGCTTGCTCAGCCTGCTCTCTTATAGAATCCAAGACTACCAGCCCAGTGATGGTCCCACCCACAAGGGGCCCTTCCCCCTTGATCACTAATTGAGAAAATGCCCTGCAGCTGGATCTCATGGAGGCATTTCCCCAACTGAAACTCCTTTCTCTGTGATAATTCCAGCTTGTGTCAAGTTGACACACAAAACCAGCCAGTACAGTCACTTAAAGCAATTCAAAACAAATCTGTTTCTAACTGAACGGGAGGGTAAAAAAGCTTTTTGAAAAAATATTTGAAAATCACCAGGAAAATGACAAGAGCTAGCAGACACTTGTGCAGTTCAAAAACTCAAGATCCACTTGGCCCTGCCACTGACTGCCCGTTGTATTGAGCAAGACACATTTATTTTAGAGGGGTAATCAGGGCAGAGAGGCTTGGGTACTCACTCCGCCTGGCCTGGGACGCTGCCGTGGATCCAGGGAGGGACTGAGTAACCTGCCCCATAACTTCTAGCCCCAGCTGTCTGAGACGGCTCTGAAGCCGCCGCAGATACACATGGGCTTCGCTGGTCCTGTTGGAGTGGTTTATGCTAACTAGTGTTTACTGGAAAGAGAGGCAGGTATTTTTGTCTTTATAGACTTCCGGAATGATCCAGCTTTCTAGTTTCAACTTATTTTCTACACCAAGACCCACAATTTGTGTTTTTATCTCTCCTTTACCTTTTTGTTGTTGTAGAGTTTGTTTGTTGAGATAGGGTTTCTCTACGTAACCCTGGCTGATCTTGAACTTGCTATGACCTGGAACTGACCAGACTGCCTGCTAGGGTTAAAGGTGTGCACCACCAATCCAGACCACGTGGTTCATTTCACCCTTTCTTCCTCAACATGTTGTGTATTTTAGTCCAGGGTAACCATTCAAACCACAGCTGATCCAAAACTCAGGACTCAGGCATGGTTCTCTTTAGCACATCACCTCAGAGAATCCTGAGGCAGTTCATGGAGCCTCCACTCTAGTTCCTGCTTTCCACAGGGAAGCCAACGCTTCTGCAGCCCACTCTCCAGTGCCACAGAAGCCTCTGGAACAGCGGCTGCCCCAGGATGCTCTCTTCAGCCTCAAAGTTTGAACACAAGCGGTTACCACATTTGGAACCTGGTTCTCAGCGCCCTCAGTCTTTGAGGAACTTTTCCTATTCTGCTCACACAGAGCTGACAGGATGAGGGTGGCTTGGGTGAGGTAACAGAGAAGGGGTGTCAGAACCCAGGAAGCCCCTTTCTTCCCTGTGCCATTTAAGGCTGAGGTTCCCTGTAAATAAGGGGGACCATTTACATTTCTCCTCAGTACACACTACTGTTCTTCTTCCAGCTGAGACTTACAAAACCAGACAGATGGGATTTAAACAGAAATGTCCCAAGCACAAGCAATCAGTTCAGGACTAATGGCTTGTTGAGACCCTTCACTCCCGCTCCAGTGTGTAGAACCCTTTGGTGCAGTGGTATCCACTGAGTAAACTGTCCCCTTGAGACTGAGCACCTCAGTCACCCTGTGGGGAGTAAGCGCCTCACAGTGTCCTCCCAAGTGCTGGCTGGGACGCACCACCCCCAGCTCTTAGCTTTACCTGTGTTTTGTTCTCTGACCTCCAAGGTACCACTCCTCCTGCTACCATCTCTTCCAAAGCTCCCTCTGTCTTGCCCTACTCACTTTGTCCCTTGTGTCTTTGTTATGTTAGTCAAAAGTAGTGACAAGTTTGAAGACCAGGAGACAGGGCTCCTCTGTCCCAGTGCTGAGCTGGGGAGTGGTTCACCGGGTGAGCACTAGCCTAGCATTCCTAAGGCTCTGCTTCAATCCCAGGAAAGCAAGCTAGTAAGAAATGCAGACAAACCCACAGCTTACATTCATACTTTAACTTTTTTTTTTTTTAGATTTATTTGCTGTGTTTGGTGCTTTGTTTGTATGTATTTCTGTGTCACATCTGTGCCTAACACCCAAAAGAGTTCAGAAGAGGGTGTCACATCTCCTGGAATTAGAGTTACAGATGTTTGTGAACTGCTATGTGGGTGTTCTTAACTGTTGAGCCATCTCTCCAGCTCCCTAGAAGAAGC
The DNA here is from genome assembly GCF_900095145.1 of Mus pahari. NCBI lineage: Eukaryota > Metazoa > Chordata > Mammalia > Rodentia > Muridae > Mus > Mus pahari. The sequence goes on from NC_034596.1 coordinate 48,792,197, forward strand.
CATTCTGGTGTCTAAGCTGGGCTGTGCCTTGCAGTTGTTCTGAAATTCCATTTGACCCTGTTTTGTTCCATTCTCTCACTTACTAAAGATGATTAACCCACCATATTCTAATTTTAAAATCCTGTAGGCTGGGTATGATGGGAAGGCAGAGGGAGAAGGGTCAGGAGTTCAAGGCCATCTTCAACTACCGTAGCAAGGTCAAGGCAAGTGAGACCACCTAAGATCCTAATCAGGAAAATAAAACATAGAAGATGCCGATGTTTTAGGAGCTGGAGATCAGCTCCTTGTGTAGGTCACATCTAGTGTTCTGTTACAGTTTGCCTTCCATAGATATCCATGTTCTTGGGTTTCCATGTTGAGAAACATGGGATTTAGTAAAGTTGTATGTGGTCTTCAGGGTTAGTCATGTTCAACCCAGGCTGAAGAAAGTTCTTTCCCTGGTTGCTTGAATTGATGGACCACAGTCCAGTTCATTCTTGCTTCCTCCTGTTCCAAATGCCAGAGCTGAACTATTTGCCTGTGTCTATTGCCTTGAGGCTTGGCATATAGGATGCATTTCTGGTCCCTGGCATATGGCCCAAACGCTACTAATCTTGGCTCCACCAGTGTGTACAAGTTGCTCATAATCCAAATCAAGATATGAACAACAGCTGGATTCCTATTTTAAAGGAGGCATGTGACTGTGGGGAACCGGCAGATTTCAGGCCTTTGCTTTGCATTGAGATCTGGTCTGGGTTTGCTCATGTGGTGCAGAACTGGGTGAGCATTAGGATTTGAGCCAGAAACCCAGATAGCTGGACAGTCATGAGTCCACAGGACATGACTTCACTGGCTCACTCATGCTTCCAGGAGGCTGGGAAAGGCAGGCTTGCCACAGGACCTTGTCCTTGCAATGTGGGGGTGCCAGTGGTTAATATGATTCAGCAATAAATTTCTGATTCGAATTTCAGGACACTCTGCAGCTGTTCAAGGAGATTTCCAAACAACGACTGTTTATTTGCTGAAGATATAAGAGTTTGATCAGTGAAACAATTTAAACAGATAAAATGAGGTTTCCTGATTCAGAGATCAGGAAAATGAGCCACTAAAGCCCACTGCTCTCCATGCCTACAGAGCCCAAGGGCCAGTTTCATTCCACCTGAGCAGCTTGTCTTCTTTTGTTTTGAGGGTGCTGGGATCAAACCCAGGATGTCACAAGTGCTAGGCAACCACCGTCCACAGAGCTGCACCCATGCACGCCCAGCTTCAGCGTGATTTGCCTGACTGGGTTCCCATTTTTGTCTCAGCTTGGAAACTCTGGCCACTGGTTCTGAAGAGCAGGGCTGAACCTAACTTCATTCCAGTCCTACTTTGGCCTAGGACAAAGCAATCATCTATATAATTGGAAGATATTATTAATAGGTATATCAGAGCAAAGGGTTTTTTTTTTTTTTTCTGGGTCACTTAGGGACAGTTCCCATCGGCTCCTGAAAAAGTTTATTCTGCTAGAGGGCTATTTGCACAGAACTTAATGAGATGTTAACAGAGCCTAATGGAAACTGAAGTCATTCACAGGCTGTCCCATTCTCTGTATTCAGACTTCACTGAACAAGTACAATAGAGACTTTGAGTAGCAGGAATTGAACAATGTCAGGCAATGATCTGTTTGGCAAATATTCACTAATTACAAACTCACTGGTGTTTCTAATCACCTATTTGTCAAATGAAGTTTTTCCTTTGAAGCAGTTGTTTCTTTTCAAACAGCACTTTAAAAACAGAATCTCAGGTTTCAAATGTAAAATTAAGAAATATCCAACCATGGCAACCGTCTTGCTCCATAATTAGATGCTCAGATGAAAGGATTCTCAGGGAGTCTGGCGCGGTCTAGTTTCTCACTGCCAGTGCCCTCTTCCACGAGCTTTCCAGTAAGTGCTTCACCAAGTTAAGGTTTCAGAATCTGAAAGAGATTCCACTTGGGAAACTCAGAGCTTGGGACTTGGGGGAGTTTAGGCTCTGCTTCTTTATTCTTTTCTCTCTTGACTGTTTTTCCTTCTGCCTGGCAGAGAAGACAGCTGATGCTGCGGTCTGAGAATGATGTTTGTTGTGGATAGGCAGAGCCTGGGGCTCCTGGAGAACAGAGCGGTCAGTGCAGCCCGGCTCTGCCTTGTACCTGCCCTGTGACTATGGCCAGACTCTGGACTGTTTACTTCTGAATAGAATGAAATACATGTTAAGGCATTCATCACACTGCCCGGAACCCTGAGCTTCCACAGGCACTACCTGCTGTCACTGAGGCTGAATTGTGACTTGCTGTGTGCTCGGGCACTGACATTCTACCCCACGGCATGCTGTTCTGGATTGTGATGTAGCTCAGTGCTGGAGTGTTGCCTAACGTGCAAGGTGCTGAGTTCCATCCTTAGCACAAATACATACACTCGTTCGTTAGTACATGTACATACACACACACACACACACACACACACACATATAATTTAAGTGGCTGTTTCAATATCTATCCCACTTTCCTAGCCAAGGTGAATAGGTTATGTACATGTATATAGAGGTACTGTCTACTAAGGATTTAAAAAACAAAAGCATGTTTAGGTTTATTTATACCAGGAGAATACCAGGCTACGCCATGTTATTATTTTTATTTATTAAATTCTCCTGCTAATTTCCTTAATGTGACCTAGATAATGTTTAATTTGGATAAAGTCCACATCATTTTGGATGAGATGGTGTTAAATGGCTGCATTGTGGAAACTAACAGAGCCAGAATTCTTGCCCCTCTGCTGATTCTTGACAAGCTGTCTGAAAGCTGATGAAGACCATCGGGCTTTGAGTGCTGTGAAGGCCAAGGAAGAGACCACCGACAACAGCAGCCTTCTGAGAACTGTGGTTGGCTATCTCCCATAGTTCCTGCAGAGAAAACAATTCTTGTGTACAATTTTTTCTCCTAACAGAGAGCCACAATTTTACTTGGTAACTGTAACCTTGCTTTTCCTTCTGCAGGAACTACAGGGTTGCAGTGTGAAGCAAGCGTGGCACTTGTCCATCAGCCAATAAACTACAAATTGACCTGACCACGTGATGTTTGAGTGAAGTCCTTCTGCTCAATACTTCTTCCTTTAAAGCCCTGAGTACTCTCTCCACTGTGCTACATATCGCTCCAGGCATGCTACCACTTTTCCTAAATTGTGCTTGTGTGTGTCAACCTTGGTGTCTTCCACAATTGCTTCTCCTAAGTATAGTTCTCATTTATTCTTTGAGAACGTCATTTGTGTGTACAATGTATTTGATCACATCCACCTTTCACTTCCCATTTTGTTTGTTTGTGGTTTTTCTTTTTTCTTAAATTGTGGGAGAATTTATTTTATTTTTAAAGATTTATTTATTTATTATTTGGTACAATGTAGCTGTTTTCAGATACCCCAGAAGAGGGCATCAGATCTCATTACAGATGGTTGTGAACNACCATGTGGTTGCTGGGATTTGAACTCAGGACCTTCAGAAGAGCAGTCGGTGCTCTTAACCACTGAGCCAACTCTCCAGCCCTGTTTGTGGTTTTTCGAGACAGGGTTTCTCTGTATAGTCCTGGCTGTCCTGGAACTCACTTTGTAGACCAGGCTGGCCTTGAACTCAAATCCTCCTGCCTCTGCCTCCCAAATGCTGGGATTAAAGGCGCACACCACCACCACCCAGCTGTGTTTGTTTGTTTGTTTGAGACAGGGTCTTTCACTGAGCCTAGAGCTCACTGATTGGCCTGGACTACCCGGCCATCAAGCCTCAGGGACCCTGTCTTCAGCATGTCAGGGCTGGGACCACAGACATGCGCTGCTCTGCCGGACTTTAAGTCCTGAAGATCTGGGCTTGGCTTCTCAGGGTTGTACACACACCTGTACCACCGAAGCCTTCTCTTCAGACTTACTTTATTTTACAAGGTTATGTGTAGTGCCTCCAGCTTGGAATATACAGAGGGATAATGACCTTGTGAGTTCTGGGCATACCTGAACTGTGTGGCAAAATTCTGTCTCAAACAAACAAACACCCAGAGGTTTATTCCAATACACACCTAGGAAATTCAGATTTATTTGCCTGTTTCTGGAAGCATTTGATACCCATTTTAAGGATATTTAGCAATTATGATGCCACCATGTAATTAACTTCATGGTCCTGTGAAGTCATTGTTAACCATTACAAGAGCCATGCTAGCACATTTTACTGTTATTGTTGCATATTTATGCAGGGTCTCGGTATAGCCAGGGGTTGCCCCAAAATTCTTACGTAGCTGAGGATGACCTGGAGCTCCCAATCCTCTTGTGTCTTCTACCTCCCAGGAGCTGGGATTACAGATTGTCACATCTGGTTATGACATATTCTAAAGTGTCTTCCTACTGAGCTCATCAATAAAATTTACTTTAGTTCCAAGAAAGAGAACAGCTTCATTAGGCTGATACATCAGCACTTTCCTTCCTCTTAGTCTAGAAAAGTTTTGTTTTTAAATTAACACACAAGATATTTTATAGAAACTGGGAACACTTGACGAACTTTTGTGTCATCCTTGCACAGGCCCACGCTAACCTCCATAATGTTCCAATTTTATTGTCGTGCTGGTGCTGCAAGTATGAGTCATGTCTAACCCCATCTTCAGTGTTTTATAAACAAACAGTACAGAGAAGGACCCCCGTTCCCTGCGCCCCTCCCAAACCTTCTGCCACTCAGAGCTGCCTTAACAAGAACGAGCATATACGTGCACACTAGCAGGAGGGGTGGAAGCAGGAGCCCAGAGACCTCCCACCTGTGTCAGTCCTCTGAGAGGCATGCACTGTGCTGCTCTCGTGTGAGGATGGGGAGAGGAGGCTAAAATTCTATATACAGATTTTAGAGTTTTAATCTATAAAGAGCAGAAAACTAGTCATTTCCGACTCTAAGAGCAAATGTGGATTGTTCTGAACGCATTTGGAAAGGCACAGAGAAGGATTCTGGCCCATGGGGACAATGCACATTGCAAGCACTAAGTCCTCAAGATTTGGTGAAAGCCCCATCTACATCAAAGACCTTTGCATGGCTTGGGGAGACAGCAGCAGGGAGACACTGTCCTAGTTGGTAGGCACTTAATCAGTAGCATGTGGAGGTAACTGCAGAAACTGGTGCACCACAAGTAGCTAGGGAGTGGACAAAATTAATTTTTGGGTCACACTAAAATAGTAGATGAGTTATATCTTGGCACAGATTCTAGTACCTTTAGAGACATTAAAGTTTGTGGTTTTTTTAAATATTAAAGTAGATACTATAGCCAAATACACTGAAGAGCTTTAACTGTGCTTGGAGACCCTGGTGTGTCTGACAGCACCTGACTCAAAGTGAGCTGTGATTTGGCTGTTGGCTACATGCTGTGCGACCACCTTTAGCTAAGTGCCTGCAGTAACTGATCTAAAAGTCACAGCATAACCCACTGTAGCAATTTGCTAGACTAGAACCCGGCAGACTGACTCAAACAGGCAGGGGTTGAATACTTTATGGTATGTGAGCTATATTTAATCTCAGCTATCTTTCCTACGGAGACAGTGTCGTGCCAAAGCAACCACATGTGGTCCATAGTGAAAGACTATGACTGTTCTAATAAGACCATGGACATCCCAGGGCTGGGAGTGTCATTAGGATGTTCGTCTAGCATCCATAAGGTCCAGGGTTTGAGCCTAATAAGGCATAAAGCAGGCATGGCGGTACATGCTGTGATCCCAAGACTGGGGAGCCAGAGGCAGGAGAGCTACAAGTTCAACATCAAACATGGAGTTTGAGGCCAGCCTAGGTTAGAGATCTTGGAAAAAAAAATTTCATGTCATAAAATACTACCTTTTCTCATATTTTTAACAGTCTAAAAACATGGGGTCCTGGGCTGGTGAGATGGCTCAGTGGGTAAGAGCATCCGACTGCTCTTCCGAAGGTCCTGAGTTCAAATCCCAGCAACCACATGGTGGCTCATAACCATCCATAACAAGATCCAATGCCCTCTTCTGGAGTGTCTGAAGACAGCTACAGTGTACTTACATATAATAAATAAATAAATCTTTAAAACAAAACAAAACAAAACATGGGGTCCTGAATAAATGCACTTGTCACAAAGTCTGGTGATCTGAATGTGAGTCCCAGCACCTACGTGGTTGGAGACCAGCTCCTTTTTCTCTTTCTGAGACAGAATTTCACAGGTTGCCCTGGATGGAACTTACAGAGCTCCTCCTGCTTCTGCTTCCCCAGTGCTGGGATTAAGAGAGTGCACCACCACGCCCAGCTGGAGGACACCAACACTTACAAGCTGCACCTTCATCTGAGTGCACGGGTGTACCACAGTCCACTGACCCCAAACTAGGGTTTAAAAACAAGAGAAACCTTTTTTTTTTTTTTTTTTTTTTTTTTTGTGGTTTTTCCGAGACAGGGTTCCTCTGTATTTCCCTGGCACTCACTCTGTAGACCAGGCTGGCCTCGAACTCAGAAATCCGCCTGCCTCTGCCTCCCAAGTGCTGGGATTAAAGGCGTGCGCCACCATGCCTGGCTTGCTGTTAAGTCTTAACTTCAGTCTCATGGTCAAGCAGAAAACGGATGAGGTAAAAGACATAAAGCCCGGCTCTGGCTCCACATTCACAACACTGCTTCCATGTCCTAGGACTCACGGGAGAGCAGGTTCACAGTATTTGGAAAACTGCCTGTACTAAGCCCCCACAGTGTGTCCTTAGTATTTCCTCAGTGCTGGATATAGTAATATAGGATGAATCGAAGCCTCCAAGGGCATGGGGCAAGACATGTGCAAATACAATGGCATGTATGTAAGAGACTGTAGACCGGGCTGTCTCTTATGCTGGTGTATAGAGTACTGAGCAACCTCAAATATGCTCCAAGGGCCTTTTAAAAGCCACTGTAGGGAGCTGAGAAATGACCCAGCAGTTAAGAGCATTGCTTGCTCTTCAGGAGGACCCAAGTCGATTTCCAGCACCTACAAAGTGGCTCACAGCCATCGGTAACACCAGTCCCGGGGGTATCTTATGCCGCCTCCTGGCCTCCACAGGTATTGTACCCTTGGTACAATCATGCAAACAACACCACACATACAAAATAAAAAATAATGGTTGGTATT